>NC_137462.1:41977361-42529261 GCF_964235325.1 Thermobia domestica | reverse complement strand
GAGCTGTTCTACAGGCTAACAGTGGCCTCACATGGGATCAGAGCTGTTTTATAGGCTAACAGTGGCCCCATATCAGATCAGAGCTGTTCTACAGGCTAACAGTGGCCCCACATCGTATTAATCAGATAAGATACTAGCTCTGCACTGTAGGAGAAATGTTATCATATTTCTCTGGAAACCATTCATTACTTACATGCCTCTATTCCACATCGGATCAGAACTTTTCTACAGGCTAGTGGCGCCACATCGTATTAATCAGATAAGATGCTATTTCCCGTATATATTTAAATAATAAATACAGAATCCGGCCAAAAGACCTCCCGTATTTAGAGAGGACGCTGTGTTACTTGTGATGGGAATACGGCTGCGGAGGTGATATCGATCGATAACGGTATACGTCCATTTTCAGTAACCGCAATGGCGTGGCGGGGTGAGCATCGTGCGTTTGTTGTGCAGGAGTATATTCCTAATGGTGATTCTATTATTGCCACTCAGCGGGAATTTCGCAATCGGTTCGGACTTCTGATTCCGACATGATTCAAGTTTGGGTATCAAATTTTAGAGCAACAGGTTCTGCATTAAGAAAAAAATCGCCAGGCGGACCTCGGACCGTAACAACGTCGGGAAATGTGTCACGTGTGACAACTTCTGGGAAAGGCTTCGTCAATGTGTCAACAATGGAGGACGCCATTTACCGGACATAATCTTTAAAACTAAGTAATGTAAAATGGCATAGTATTTGTTGTTCACAAATAAAAGTATTTTTTTCTGTATCTTTCTTTGTTTGTAACTGCCTTTTAAAATACGTTTTTTTTTTTTTTTTTTTTTTTTTTTTTTTTTTTTTTTTTTTAACCGGACTCTGTATTTTAGTTACCATTTTCTGTACATGTAAGCAATAGGATTTTATGACCAAGTTATTATGGAACATGAAAATCGTGTCAGTGTATTCCTTTTATTTTTCTTTGTTACAACTCATTTAATTTGAGTCTTTTTCTTGTTTAAATTTTAGGTGGAATGCAAGATTATAATTATATTGAACATGGATGTATGGAAATCACATTAGAAGTATCTTGTTGTAAATATCCGAAAGCACAAGAGCTTCCAAGATTATGGGAAGAAAACAAAGATGTAAGTGTATTCACACGCTTCTTGAAAAGGTTGTTTTTACACTAACTAGAATTTTAAAATATAATAAATAAATAAAAATAGTAATATGTAAAATAGCTTTTGGAATATTTATAATCACCACACCAAATTTAAACTTCACTATTCCACATAACTTAAGTAACTCGAGAGAACATGGTATAAGGAAGATATGGTACCCATCTAACACTTGTATGAGATTTATACAAAGCAGAAAGAAGCACAGGTAGTTCACGTACCCTCTATATCCCGGTAGTAGTACCTTAGCAACCAAGGTGAACAGTTTCTGTCTTCCAGCGCAAACCAGAATCTAGTATTGATCCAGTCTGCCAGAGGTGAAGTGGTGGTTCGTGCTTGGGATATCAACTGTAGACACCTTGAAATGAACCATAAGCATCATTTGAATAATGTTGGACAAGATTGAATAATTGGACAATTGGAAATAAGTCGTTCCCAGGTGGAAGTGGCACGTGAATAAAATTGTTGAGTGAAGGTTGTGACATCGCTTCCAAAATTGTCCTACTGTCAATAGATATCATGGAAAGGTCGTTCCAAGACAACATCAGCGGCTGATAACACCGGATTCCTACAATCACTAACAGGCGTAAACGTTAAGCGTTATGCTCCCAACCGACTCGTGATTTGTTTCGTGCTGAGGAAAATGTATTATTTATGTGAGGAAAATGTATTAATTGCTCATAGGTGGTTAATGAACAAGGACTGTATGTCAGGAAGCCTGTGCTGTGTCTGTCATTGAAACGGAAGCACAAACGTGCGCTACAAACGTGATGTCAGAAATATGTTGAATTGGGAGAAAACAAGTGGGGACAAATAATGTTTTCTGATGAGTCTCGATATAGCCTGTCGTTTGATTCCGGTGGGACATTTGTGTGAAGATAGCCAGAACACGACATTACTCTCATTTGATTGCTGAAAGGGTATCCTTTGGTGGTGGTTCCATATGGTGTGAGGTGGGGTTATTGTGGATGGGAAAACGGACCTCTGTATTGTGACACAACATTACCGAAATGAAAATCTTTATACACATGTTCGTAATTTCGGTGGATCATTTAGTCCAGATTTCCTTTCTATGAACGACCACACGGTATGTATCTTTGTATCAGATTATTTGGAAACAGAAGACATTACCCATATTGAATGACCTGCATACCCGATTTAATTGAATCAAGCACGTTTGGAATACTCTTGAGCGTCGAATAGCGCAGCGCAATCCACTGCCACGAATAATTTCTCAACTGCGGACAGCCCTCTTAGAGGAATGGCTCCATATTCCTCAAGACCTGATCAAATAATCTGATCCGCAATATGTAGGCCAGATATCATGTCTGTGTGTCTGTTCGAGATTCACAGCCTGTGTCCTCTCACATTCTAGCTTTTGATGTAGAGATATCGTGATACTGAATTTTTCGACCACCCTGTACATCACATCTGCGTTGTTATTGTTCATTTATATTGGATTGGGAATCTGAATCTTCCTTTATGTATTATATTTTGTGAAATTATATTGTCTTTTCATTTAGTGTTAGTTCCATCGAGTTGCTTAAGTGATATGGAGCAGTGCATTACAAGAGATATTAACATAGGTTGCTAATCTAACTACGTATTAAACTAGGTTGAAGAACTTTCGGAAGGAGACGCTTCATACTAAAAAGTAAAAAGACATTCTATCTGATTGAGAAAATAATAATTGAATGTATTTTATCCGTTGTAATATTTCCATAGAAGGAGTGAATACTAATAAAAAAAAAAAAAAAACAATAGATATCCACTCTGGAGCTTCTTCGTAGCTAAGCGGTTACTGTATGCACCTTTGGCATGGGAGACCCGGGTTCGATTCCCGACGGGAGCTCATGTGGTTTGGATTCCACGTTTATCAGTAGGTTCATGTCTCGTATAGCCTCGCTGCTGAACAGGATGTTAAACTCAAAATCAACTCAACTCAGTCACTGTCTGCTCTCTGCAAAACAAACGATGGGAAGATGAAAAATAGGAATTAATCTTATTTTAAGCAAAGGAAGAAAGAAGGAAAGAGGATTATATAGATCAGAAAGGCGATCGAAGTGGCAGATACTATAGTAGAAATAAAGACACTGAAGTGTCAGTGAACCCTACATATTACAAGGAAGAAAGGATAATCTATAGACTAAAGCAATCGTTGACTGGATGCAAGAGTTAAGAAGTGATCTGAGAAACATGAGAAAGTGAGAACCGAAATTAAGAAGCACTGAACAATAGCGTGAAAATGGATTAAATAAGTTAAATAGTTGTGTAAAGAATAGTTGGAAAGACCTTTATCCAGCAGTAGATAAAGTGTTAATGGTGATTAGATTTTAAATCAGCTTTCTATACTTAAAGCAAGCTTGCCATGATTTAAGGTGGATCGCTAGGTGTTCTCGGTGTTATGCTAAACGCTGCTTGTAGTGTGGCGTTGCCAGATAGTGTCGAGTGTTTTACTTATGCCAGATAATAAAGAAAGTTATCATGGAATTCTGCTTGGATACTTACTGGAGAAATTAATTTTCGACCCTTACTGGAATACGCAGCTAAGTTTCGCTTCTCGAACTGCAACGCTAGAATTCAGGAATTTTCTTATTGTAACTATCACAGTAAACGTACAAATTTGGCAACACCTCATTATAGCGTTCTGCGCAAGTTTCTTCTCAAAATCTATTTCCTTAAATGTAAATTAATATTTAAATAAAATGTGAAACATAACACGAGAAACGGTCAAACAATATATCTATTTCGTAATAAGATTGCTACTTTAACATACTTTAGATATACAAATAAACATTCCATAAAAATGAGCACTTCTAGTAGGACCTAACAGCAAGTACCATCTTGTGTGCTCATTGTAAAACGAATCAAATATTTTCTTTTAATTGTTGCCTTTTTTGATATCAGAAGACACAACCAAATGAATCTGTCCTGTGTTGTAGCTGAAACATAACTCTATCTTATAGTACAATATTTATAATATGTAACGTTTCATTGCGCAGCAGTTAAGGGAATGAGCTAAAATATGTACTGACTTTCGGGTGGTGATCCAACTTAAGTACAAAGAGAAGCATTTATGCTAGCTGATCTGCTAATATGCGTCCTGTAAAAATACTGTAAAGTATCTATGTTTTATCTGTCTACAGTGAAATATTCTTCTCGGTACGTTTATTTTTGTATTATCTTCATCGAGTAGCGACGTCTCAAAAGTCGCTCTTGGTTGTATAGAATTGAATTACAGTGTATTCGTGAAATATGATATTTTCAAAAATAAAAACAAGCTCATACTAAATTTTTAAATTAACAGACAATTAAGACTTTATTAATTAAACAATCATATATTTAGAGGATTAAATTTCAGTGCCATAGCAAAAAAAGACACATGATCAAGTTCTTCAGGACCTTTGACGCTAATCAGCTGATCGTTTCCTTCGAGGTGTATTTCAAAGAATACATGGTGAGATTCCAAGACAAAAGTGTTAGTGAGTATTTTCATGTTGCTCCCTACGCGTTTGCAAAATTTGTTATTTTTTTTCCTTAATAATTTGTAAATGAATATCATGTTGTTATAACCACGGAATTAAAATTATTTTCAAAGGATTTCTCTCTTTGAAATCTACAGAATTACTTTGAACTTTTTTATTTATTTATTTATTTATTCATGTGGGTAAATACTTTGGATATTTTCTATAATGTTGGAAAGTTAGGTAAGTGTTGACCACTTTTTGCTTTATTTGGATCATGACTATAAGCACGAAAACAAGAAGATCAATTTCATCTCTTAAGTGTATAAGATGCAAAGCTATTTATTTATTTATTTATTTATTATTTTAACAAGCTTATCAATATTTTAAGTACGTTGATTGTTTTAGTTCATGAATTTAATAATAGTCTGTTAATGAGAAATTATTTTTGTAGGCTATGTTTAAATATTCAGCCGAAGCACATCGTGGAGTCAAAGGATTTATTAGCAGCGTCTCTGGTGAACCTATCGCTAATGCCAAATTAAAAGTTGTTGGAAGGGATATCCAGTTCAACTCGTCAAATATGGGGGAATTCTGGAGAATTCTCCTGCCTGGAACTTACGAACTAGAAGTATGTATATATATATTTCTACAATAACACGCCTTTAAAATAAAATATGCAATAATTAAACAACTAATTATATTACTTGAGCATATCAATGGAAATGTCAACTTTCAATCTAAATATTCGAAACTTAGTATTTAAATATATTAACGTAATAGTTTAATCCTTATTTGTATCTGTTTGTCATTAGAAGAACAATTAGATTTGCTATGATCTGGGAGAGCAAATGTTATTTAGTCATATTAAACTAATCATTTAAACAAAATTAGTATCAGACATAAATAAATAAATAAATAGAAAATTCATTTCTTGTCTTACTAAAGACATGTTTCTTGTGTACCATTTACATTAAAATAATTTTTAAAAAAATTAAAAAAAGTCACTTTATAGCGTTACAAAAACTGGGAATTACTGTTATACACCTTTTCGAAAGGTTTTTGGAGGATAACTTTGACTCGTCATATTATAAGTCCTATATTTTAGCGATACGTACACATAATTCCAAACTTGTCAATGAAATTGTATAGGTAATTTTAACAATACAAGTATAAAATGAACATCTTGAACACTATATTAGATACACGAATAGAAAATTCAAGGACGGTTTTCTCAAAAGGTGATTCAATCTCACATGGAACAGTCCATTTGCAAAAATTATGAATTTTAAAAATACCGTATTTATTAACGAATTATTTTAATCTCGGTACTGAATATTTATGTTCATGATACGGATCTCGTACTTATTAATATCACATGTAGATTAATATTAACATTTAACTAATATTTTGAAATTATTTCAATCTTGTTGGAAAGAACAGCTTAAAAAAAATGATGAAATATATATGTAAAATACTACTAAAATACTTAAAAATATAAGTAATATAGAATTATAAATATATTTTTAAAAAACGGAACTCTATCTAAAACATTTTGGACAAGGAGGAAATACCGTAATTTCCTAAATCTTTACGTACTTTACATACCAATATTTCTAGAATAACTTAGTGCTCAATACTTTGTAACTATTTTCTTAAAATAACGAAATATATTTAAATATTGTATAAATATGTGTATATGAAAGATTGAAAGATACCTACAATATCCTCGAAACATTCTTGAACAATAACATATGCTATAATTCACTTGGACTAAACTTGGTATGTCAGCTATGTAGTAATTATAGAAGTTTTCAATGAGAACTCGTATCTTCCTCTGCAGCATTTTCTTCAAACATTTACAGAAAAGTTTTCACATTACATGGCATCCATCGTTGTGATTTTGACGTATTATAACAAAACCGTTAATCGAAGCTTTCCTGAATGGTGCATCTGTACGCTTATCACCTTGAGACCATAAACAGTGCTACTCTTCCACTTGTGAAGAACATGATGCATTCAATAGATTATCTACTACAGCTTTTGTCTTGCCATAAGGATCCAGAAACTAATATTCAATGCTTTTATTTTTCACACGTTACAATTTGTTGTCACATTTTTACTAGTTATTTTATACAAAGAATTAATTGGAATTCGTATACCACAATTTCTCCATACTGCTGCCATCATATTTATATTCTAGCTTGTTTTACATTTCAAATGTCTTTGCAATACCTAGGTCAAGGATCTTATAAAATAGAGGATCTGCCCTTACAACAAAATCTTGAAGCCATACGTCACAGTTTCTTCACCCCTACTCTGCCCACTCCGCCCAATAGGATCGCAATGTTTTGAGCCAACAATCATGGCGCAAACGAAAGTAGCCAATCAGACGATAATAGAAACGAGAATAGCCAATCAGACGTGCCGATGCTCGGCTGGTTTTTGGATTCACCGATTTAATAGGATGAAGATACATATGAGAAGACCCTCTATTTATAACATCCTTGACCTAGGTAGCTTCGAGTATTTTTCTTTACTAATTCCTTTCCTTTTCTTTCGACACTATATAAGGTGATTTCATCAAGTGCGGATCACAAATCCCTGCTATCTTTATTCTTTAACACTCTTTCGCACTTATAACAAAAATATCGATTATTTTATTACAAGAAGAAAGCTTTTGTTATACTTCTATACCACAACGATATGGATGCGATATAATGTGATGAGTTTACTGTTACGTTTCACGAATGAAGAAGACGGGTTTTCCCATTGAAAATTTCAGCAATTACTAAATAACAGACGTATATAGGGATTAGTACATGAATATTGTAACCAAGTTTGAGCTTAGCACCTTAGGTTGATATTCTATGACCTAGATCAAAGATGAAACTTATTCCTGTATTGAAACAGGTCATAGTAGACATATAGCTTCCAGTTGTAATATAGGAATAAGGTGAGAGATGGAATTTATTCTTGTACTGAAACTGGTCATAGTAGACATATAGCTTCCAGTTGTAATATAGGAATAAGGTGAGAGATGGAATTTATTCCTGTACTGAAACTGGTCATAGTAGACATATAGCTTCCAGTTGTAATATAGGAATAAGGTGAGAGATGGAATTTATTCCTGTACTGAAACTGGTCATAGTAGACATATAGCTTCCAGTTGTAATATAGGAATAAGGTGAGAGATGGAATTTATTCCTGTACTGAAACTGGTCATAGTAGACATATAGCTTCCAGTTGTAATATAGGAATAAGGTGAGAGATGGAATTTATTCCTGTACTGAAACTGGTCATAGTAGACATATAGCTTCCAGTTGTAATATAGGAATAAGGTGAGAGATGGAATTTATTCCTGTACTGAAACTGGTCATAGTAGACATATAGCTTCCAGTTGTAATATAGGAATAAGGTGAGAGATGGAATTTATTCTTGTACTGAAACTGGTCATAGTAGACATATAGCTTCCAGTTGTAATATAGGAATAAGGTGAGAGATGGAATTTATTCCTGTACTGAAACAGGTCATAGTAGACATATAGCTTCCAGTTGTAATATAGGAATAAGGTGAGAGATGGAATTTATTCCTGTACTGAAACTTGTCATAGTAGACATATAGCTTCCAGTTGTAATATAGGAATAAGGTGAGAGATGGAATTTATTCCTGTACTGAAACAGGTCATAGTAGACCTATAGATTCCAGTTGTAATATAGGAATAAGGTGAGAGATGGAATTTATTCCTGTACTGAAACAGGTCATAGTAGACATATAGCTTCCAGTTGTAATATAGGAATAAGGTGAGAGATGGAATTTATTCCTGTACTGAAACTTGTCATAGTAGACATATAGCTTCCAGTTGTAATATAGGAATAAGGTGAGAGATGGAATTTATTCCTGTACTGAAACTGGTCATAGTAGACATATAGCTTCCAGTTGTAATATAGGAATAAGGTGAGAGATGGAATTTATTCCTGTACTGAAACTGGTCATAGTAGACATATAGCTTCCAGTTGTAATATAGGAATAAGGTGAGAGATGGAATTTATTCCTGTACTGAAACTTGTCATAGTAGACATATAGCTTCCAGTTGTAATATAGGAATAAGGTGAGAGATGGAATTTATTCCTGTACTGAAACTGGTCATAGTAGACATATAGCTTCCAGTTGTAATATAGGAATAAGGTGAGAGATGGAATTTATTCCTGTACTGAAACTGGTCATAGTAGACATATAGCTTCCAGTTGTAATATAGGAATAAGGTGAGAGATGGAATTTATTCTTGTACTGAAACTGGTCATAGTAGACATATAGCTTCCAGTTGTAATATAGGAATAAGGTGAGAGATGGAATTTATTCCTGTACTGAAACTTGTCATAGTAGACATATAGCTTCCAGTTGTAATATAGGAATAAGGTGAGAGATGGAATTTATTCCTGTACTGAAACTTGTCATAGTAGACATATAGCTTCCAGTTGTAATATAGGAATAAGGTGAGAGATGGAATTTATTCCTGTACTGAAACTGGTCATAGTAGACATATAGCTTCCAGTTGTAATATAGGAATAAGGTGAGAGATGGAATTTATTCCTGTACTGAAACTGGTCATAGTAGACATATAGCTTCCAGTTGTAATATAGGAATAAGGTGAGAGATGGAATTTATTCCTGTACTGAAACAGGTCATAGTAGACCTATAGATTCCAGTTGTAATATAGGAATAAGGTGAGAGATGGAATTTATTCTTGTACTGAAACTTGTCATAGTAGACATATAGCTTCCAGTTGTAATATAGGAATAAGGTGAGAGATGGAATTTATTCCTGTACTGAAACTTGTCATAGTAGACATATAGCTTCCAGTTGTAATATAGGAATAAGGTGAGAGATGGAATTTATTCCTGTACTGAAACTGGTCATAGTAGACATATAGCTTCCAGTTGTAATATAGGAATAAGGTGAGAGATGGAATTTATTCCTGTACTGAAACTGGTCATAGTAGACATATAGCTTCCAGTTGTAATATAGGAATAAGGTGAGAGATGGAATTTATTCCTGTACTGAAACAGGTCATAGTAGACCTATAGATTCCAGTTGTAATATAGGAATAAGGTGAGAGATGGAATTTATTCCTGTACTGAAACTTGTCATAGTAGACATATAGCTTCCAGTTGTAATATAGGAATAAGGTGAGAGATGGAATTTATTCCTGTACTGAAACAGGTCATAGTAGACCTATAGATTCCAGTTGTAATATAGGAATAAGGTGAGAGATGGAATTTATTCTTGTACTGAAACTGGTCATAGTAGACATATAGCTTCCAGTTGTAATATAGGAATAAGGTGAGAGATGGAATTTATTCATGTACTGAAACTGGTCATAGTAGACATATAGCTTCCAGTTGTAATATAGGAATAAGGTGAGAGATGGAATTTATTCTTGTACTGAAACTGGTCATAGTAGACATATAGCTTCCAGTTGTAATATAGGAATAAGGTGAGAGATGGAATTTATTCCTGTACTGAAACTTGTCATAGTAGACATATAGCTTCCAGTTGTAATATAGGAATAAGGTGAGAGATGGAATTTATTCCTGTACTGAAACTGGTCATAGTAGACCTATAGATTCCAGTTGTAATATAGGAATAAGGTGAGAGATGGAATTTATTCATGTACTGAAAGAGGTCATTTAGTTGACCTATAGACTCCAGTTATAATACAGGAATAAGATCAGAGATGGAATTTATTCATGTACTGAAACTGGTCATAGAAGACCTATAACTTCCAGTTGTAATACAGGAATAAGGTCAGAGATGGAATTTATTCCTGTACTGAAACTGGTCACAGTAGACCTATAACTCCCAGTTGTAATACAGGAATAAGGTCAGAGATGGAATGTATTCCTGTACTGAAACACGTTTATATATATATAGAGCTTCCAGTTGCAATATAGGAATAAGGTCAGAGACGGAAATTACTCGCAAGACGTTGAAGCCATTTGTTTCTATTTCTTACCGTTTTTGCTATACGAAGATTAATTTTTAAACTGGGGGTGGTGTTAGGTTTCTACAATTTTAGGTTGCGGTAGAGGAATAAAGTCGGGAATGAAACATATTCTTTGGACGCGTAATCGATTGCAGGAAACTGCTTCTCTATTTCTCATACCGATTTTGCTCTTTAAAGAAATTCAAAGCGAAACCGAAAGTAGTAGTAAATTCCTACCTTTTCCGATTTTGTAGAGAGAGAGTATATTTTCTTAACACACTCAATCATCTCCAAAAAACCTCTTGTCACTATCTATTATGATCTGTGATCTATGACGATCAATATTGCAATCGAAATTAGTAGTAAATTTTTACCATTTCCATTTGTAGTAGAGAAATGTGGGTGAAAATATGATCTTTTGCTCAGATACTGAATTAATTCGAAAAAAAAAATGTTTGTTGCTATGTATTTGTTATATACGTTCAACGTTGAAGCCGGAAATTGATAATTTCTACCATTTCTGGTATGAATATAGCGTTAACAATATAAATGAAATATATTGGACCTTTAGAGCACTAGAGAACAAGTCCAAGTACCAAACTTATGAGAGATATAAACACAAAGCTTGTACGATACAAAGGAAAAGTTCTTTTGTACGATAAATTGTTCTTTTTATTAAGAATTATTTACAATACCTGGTCATAATTCTTTTAAGCTTTGAAAGGTGCTTTAAATAGAGATCTTCAAGAAAAAATATGTCCAAAATGACCCAAAGTGAGCTAGATTTCCTTGTCCACTAAACACGCCATATTTTTGAAACCACTTCTTGCTATCTCTTACCGGTTTTGCTCTATGGAGATCAGGGGCGGATCCAGGACCGACTTCTGGGGGGGCGGTGGATTGTCATAATGCTACTTTTAAGGGCTCCAAACTCTGGGATGGATATTATTTATATATATAAAACAAGAAAGTTTCCTCTTCTGGGGGGGGGCGATTGCCCCGATCGCCTCCCCCCCCCCTGGATCCGCCCCTGATGGAGATCAACATTGAAACTAGAAGTGGTAATTCCAACCACTTCCGGCTTGAATAGAATCTTAACGAATGAAATGGAACCTATTTTTTGGGCCCTGAATCGATTTAAAAAAAAAAACTGCTTCTCGATATCTCTTACCATTTTTGCTAATACTTGGTGAAAGACAGAAGAACATATACGTTCTATAAGACTTCTGATACTTATACCTACATAGAATAGTCTGGAAAGATAAAATGAGAAAGTGTACAAAATGTGGCTTACAAATTGTCCAGAATACAATACACAATTTAAAATGTTATAATTCATTACAATACAATATGGTTAAAATATTTCATCAATGGTTTAGAAGATAAAGGCATATACTTAAAATGGATAGGGAAATTTTTTCACATTTATATTACATGGTGTGTTATAGAAATAATATATGAGAAAGTAATGATTTAGTTTGAAATATATTAAGTGTAACAGAATATATATTCAAAATATTTTAGAAAAAAAAAAGAATGAAATCCATTTGTTTAAACAAAAAAATTTAAAAACGATAGAACTATTCTCAGTGAAGTTTTTAAATTGCTACTAGAATTTAATCGTTCTTTAAAAATGTATCACAAATACGATGAACCCGGGATACGATCAGTCTTAGTCCAGTCATTTATTTTTTCACTGTTTGTGTGTTACTGAATTCGCATCTACAGAGGATCTGGTGTGTAAAAATACGTTTAAATAAGTTGTTTGCCCCTTTCATTAATATACAGTGAAACCTGTCAACTTGGCCACCTCCCTAAGTTGGCCACGTGCTTATCTTGGCCTAGTTCGTCTTGAACCTGTATTTTCCCATAAGACATTCGTTACTTATTACTCTCTAAGTTGGCCACCTGTTTATCTTAGAAGTTCGCCACACTGAAGCAATGTTTATCCTATATGATGATAATGATAAATTTACCTGCGTATTTTGGCCACGCAAAATATCATTTTGTTATTTTTCTTAACTCTTTCGAATTCCCATATGAGAGGCAGATGTTCTGTATTTGTGACTGGAGAAAAGAAGCAAGGATTCCCGCGATTTGCTCTTGGAAGTCAATGGCGAGAAGGCTACTCTGATAAAGGGGTGCTGAAGGAAGGTGTGAATAAGAAAAAGCACGTACAGGAATTCAGGAAATGGTTGTACGTATTTGTTTACCCTGTCTGTTTTGGTAAAACCATTAGCTATATTCCGGAAAATTCTCAAGGTTAAAACTAACCATCTCAATTGTCAATTATTGGCACCTGTCGGCTTGTCAAAAGATAGCGGAGATTTTGAAATATGAATTCCCTCAAGATCTTCTCAAAACATCTTTTGCTCCGAGGGAAACACTTCTAGCTCATTAACAAGAGGTAGTTAACTACAATATTAGAATGTGCATATCTGTCAAAAAGAATAAAACAAATACGTCTAGAATGAGCCACCATTCTGTAACAACTGAAAGGAAGTCATATAAATTGCATATTAATTTCTCAATTTATAATTTAGCTTTTCTTGTTTTCAATCTGAATAACTCAGTGTGCTATAATATCAATTTCAATAAACTGCGTACATACGCTTCTATTTCGTGGTTGTTTGTGTTATTGCGTTTCCAATCCGAATAATCCAATGTAATAGACTAGTTTTCAGGAAGAGAAAGGTATGCACATATATTAAACATACTATAGTAATATTTTCTAGTACTGTATATTTTTATGATTACTCTATACACATTATTTATCAGTAGCTGTCGTGCCACTGCTTATTAAAATTTTACAATCAAGTAATACTAGAAATCCTATTCTAAAAATACACAAATCACACTTATTTTCTGAAAGTTGGCCACCTGTCTAAGTTGGCCACTTTTTGATGGTGGCCAACATAGACAGGTTTCACTGTATATGAAATTACAACCGTCAACAGATGTTCTCAATATACGGACACTGGATTGTACAAGCAAAGCAGCTACGCTGTAGTACATCCCATGTGGTCTGAGTAAAGAGCACCGACTTCAGGAGTGAAAGAGTAGTGGCTGTTCTGGAAAGCGGACCGAGTGGCGTAGTGGTTAACGCATCGGCACAGTATGGCGGAGATCCTGAGTTCGAGTTTCGATCCAGTCATTCACTTTTTTACTCTTTATATGTTATTGCAATTCATATCTACACAGGATTTTGTGTGTAAAAATATGTTTAAATTATTTTCAAAATTATTTCGGTTATTTCCTCCTTTCATTAATATATATAAATATTATTTGTTTTAGTTTATTTTTGTCTCTATGTAGTAACAATATTCTTTTAATTTTTAACCTATTTATTTGATGATCATTTTTCAGATCAACTGCCAAGGATATGAGTCCAGGGTGGTGGCTTTTACAGTTGATGAAGGTGAAGCAACTGTTGTGAATGTTACCATGTTACCTGACATGGTAAGTGATAAGGCTGATAGCGGTGATGGTGAGCCATTGAGCTCTGCTGTGGTGGTGGTGCCTACATCCACGTCAACGGTACGAGCACAAACTTCACCTGCACTTTCCCATAATAACGCTTACACCACTGACATAGCATGGGAGTATGAATCTTCTTCATATTCTTCCGCCACGTCAGTTTCTTTGACTCCGGATATTAACTATGTATTTCGTGAAGCTGAATTTCGGGGAACCAATAATGGCTGTTCAGTCTGTCTCAATGTTGTAATCCTGTGGCTGTGTATGACAGTGATGGTGTGCTTGTGATGTTTTAGTTTCGCATGAACTAAATGTTTTGTCAGTGCTTGTAGAACAATCTCTGTAGATTTTCTTTTGTTGCAAAAGGAAAAAAAAAATCTTAAAATTGAAAAAAAGACTGAATTTTTGTAACATTGCATGCCAACATATGTTGGAGAATTATTGCATGGATTAAGTGCCAACATAGTTTTATATGTTAGGTGTAGATAACTAATTATAGTTTTTGGTTCCGAAAAGTGTTTGTTAATTTTTTATTCAGTTTCTTATTTGAAGGTCATGGAAGAAAACAAGAAATAATAAGAAATTGTAGAGAAAATTGCAGCTTTGCACAACAAAGCTACACTCCTTCATACGTTTAATCCACTGGAATATTATTTGTTTTCCATCTTTGCACCAAAGTTATCAGAAAAGTATCTGCCACCAGGTGTCAGGCATGTCTTTGGTTTCAAAATTTTGTGGCATTTCTTGTTTTCTCCCAAAGTCTTTATTTGAAGATTATCATATTGTGCTAGCGAAGATTTTATATATTTTTAAGCAAATCAGTGTTTGAAAGATTATGTGTATCTTTGAGTACCTGAAATAATTTTGTATATGCTACGAAATACCAACATCTTTTCTTTTGTTACAAATATTTCTACATTTTTAAGTAAAGTTACTAAAATTAATACATAACTGTGTTAATAATAGATAAATGGATGTATCTATAAATCATTCTTATAAATTCGTCAATAGATATGTTTTTATATTTTTATTTATTTTATTTTATTTTCTATTACTTTTGCGTAGAAATTGGTTAGACAAATAGAACCTAGTTAATATCCTTAATAAAATAGATAAATGATTAACTAGCTACATCTTACATAATTTTCCACGTGGATCTGGATTCGATTGTCGGTTGGAATTCTTGATGTTGAACCAGCATCTTAAGGTACTTGGGAGTTACTTTAATCAAGAGATATCGAACTCTGGTCTAGCAATCAAAACTATCAATGTTTGGAGTTGATGCACTTACTGGCCATGCATCATCTTCTTAAGTTTGCCATCTGTCCGATCATTGTAGGCTGTAGTCTCAAGGGATTTATGTTACTATAGTACTCGCGCCAAGTCGTGAAGCTTGTGCTCTAAACCAATCATAGAAATATTTTGCTTGAGTTCCGATGCATCAGAAAAGTTCGGTACAATTCGTGGAGCCACTTCCCGAGCGCACACGTGGGAAAACATCAAACAGCTGAAATTTACCGACAATGTTGCGGAACTTTGAAGACATAGTAAATGAGTATTTAAAATGCATTTAAAAATTACAAATAATAACACTGCACAATAATAACCACTTTAACAATTATATTGTAAACGCTAAAAAAAAAACAGGAATAGTAACAACGAAAATATAACATAAAAAATAAATAAAACGGAACTTGGCGCAAATCCGACAACACTGTACTCTTGGGAGATGTTTTCCGTGTAGCGCGAGAGACGAACTGACAACATTTGATGGGTGGAGATTGACGACCAGAACACACCCTCGCGTTCTATTGGGTGGTGAAATGGGTATATCTAGGTCAAGCTTCACGTCTCGGCGCGAATACTATAGACGTCACGAACCTAATTGTCTGAACCGTAGTTCACAACGTGTTCAGTAAATTTTCATGTTTTACAATCCTTCAGTACGGGTATAACGAATTATATAAAGTAAGTGGATAGTATTCGTTTGGAAGAATATATTTAAAGATCATCTTATGTACACTCATGTCCAAAATTATTGTCGTATGTCTATAAATATGTTGTTATAGGAATATGATTTGATAACGAATTCGTCCGGTATTTCTTATAATGTTAGTATGTGTATAATCGGCAAAGACGTGTATGTGGTAAATTTCATGTCAAAAGAGCAGTAAATAAGAACAATAAAACGAAAATAAAACTTTCTTGTTCATTTAGCAACATTTTGTTTTACTCATTCTAATTTTCGTATTTATAATTCTTTTCCTATGAAATTTACCACAAATATACATTTCCCGATTTTACACATAGTATCAGTATTAAAAGTACCCTGCAAAATCATTATCAAATTATATTCTTACAAGACCGTTATAGATATGCGACAATCATTTTGGACATGAGTGTACATCTTAGATGTTTAGTTGAACGACGCTCTAATAGTATTCCAGATATAGTACTCAACTAAATGTCCTGGTTTCAGAATCATCTGGTCCCCACGCAATGAGTTCTAAATTAGAACTTAAAATGTATCCCCATACTCCAATTTACTTCATACAATTCGTTCAACGCCGGTACTAGAAGATTGCATTTATTTTATATTTATTTATTTTTAAAAATTTCTGGACATTATCAACATCAATGGCCTTAAGAGCATGACATACTAAAAATAACTAAAAAATTACAATTTTTCTTTTGCTTGTTTTTCATAAGTGGAAGGAGATAACGAAATGCAACTTACCACAATCATAGATAATGTTATTCTACAACAGAAAAGATGAACGTGAAGAATTTTCAGTGTTACCATCTATAGAAATAACAGCGTTGCCAAAATAACATTTCCCCAAATATCCAAGTTAAGGCAGCGACTAGAAGAACGAACTCAACTGCATTTAATTATGTATCATATTGTTTTGGTATCCTGTGAACAACTTTTAAAATAACATTATTATTTAATTTTAATAACTGTATGTTAAAACTATTTTGTTTATTACAAAGTAAATACAACTATTATTTAAAAAGTAGTTCATAGGATTCCAAGACAACATGATACGTAATCAAATGCAGTTGAGTTCGTTTCTGTAGTCACTGCCTTAACTTAGATTTCGAGGGAAATGTTATTCTGGCAACACTGTAATTTCTATGGATGGCAACACTGAAAATTCCTCAGGTTCATATTTTCTGTTGTAGAATAACATTATCTATGATTGTGGTAAGTTGAATTTCATTATCTATTTCACTTATGAAAAACAAGCAAAAGAAAAATGGTAAATTTTGTATTAATTTTAGTATGTCAGTCTTCTAGTCTGTCACGTATGAGAAATGATGTCTCTCAACAAGCATACTATCCAGGAAGGGGGGAGGAAGAAAGCGGCCTAGAACCTGTGTGTTAGGCACCATCCTGGCATTTACCTGGTGTAAATGAGGAAAACCTAGGAAAAACCTCATTCAGGATGGCTAACCTGAGAGAACTGTAATACTTTTCCGACTGAGTACCCACCAGAAAACGAACCTGAGACCGCTTTCACCGAAGGTAACGTTAGTGACTATGCTATGCTGGGCCACTAGATAGAGTGCATTCTACGTTGATCAGTTCAAAATAAGAAAAAAAGATACATGAGTAAAAAGAATTTTTTATTCAGTTGTTGACAATGTTAACAATGAAATTTTAAAAAATTGAAAAAAAAAAAAAATGTTGCAAGAATAGGAAGAAGGAACATGGACAATTTTTTGAAAGTGATAGCATAGATTACTCAAATTCTAAATAAAAGAAAATTAAAAAAAAATCGACATATTTAGGAGTATAGGATTGTGAACATAAATAGTAATGTAGAATTCGTTGTATCTAATTAATCTCTTTCACACGATATTCGTTTTCTTTTTCCATTACAAAACTGAAAGCTGATCTCAATATTTCTTGTTTAACTTCTTCTTCTTCTTCTTTTTTTTTAAATGACAGTTGATTACCATCTGTGATATGAAGAAGAGTAATCTCTTTTATGAATATAAATGTTTTGTCATTTATATAGTGCCCCACAAGTCTGAAGTCTGAAACCAAAGGATAAATGTCCAGTTCACAGGCAGTGTTCAACACGGCCACTGCTGACTATTATGCTTCTAGTCTCTACTACTCGACGGATAATGTTCGGAGTGTTGAGCACAGCTTCCCAAGATGAGCCACACTTTGAATTTTCTCAAAGTAAACTATGGCCTTCGAGTAGCTCCTCACTTAAGAAAGCCAAGTATGGATTTCTGGAAAGCCATTCAATTGGTCCTCGTCGATCAATTCAATCCAATGGCCAGGAAGCGCTGTATAGACCAATCCACTCTGATTTGATAGTGCAAAGGTTCGGAAATTCCTTTCTGGGTTCAAGATTGATTGACGTGCTTCCTCCTGGAGCATTGTAAAATATTGTGACTAGTTACATTCTTCTTAAATAACAAGAAACCAATTGTCGACCTTATTTCCTATGCTACCAAATCATGAGGCGGTTGTGGTTTTGTGACTAGGAAACTTGTATCCAATGGGAATTTTGTTGTAACCAGTTCCACTCACAAAATTCAACTCTTCATTTGGTATTATCCTCACACAATTGTCGGTAACAAATGCTATTTATTACTTTTCAGAATACGATGGATCGTTCTTTTGGGGAGATTTGTCTTATTGAATATACTTTTTAGGGCTTTAGAGAACGCTGATAAGATATGACAAGGTATCTCGTCATCTGTGATATCTTTGGTGACGGGCTACGAGAATTATCTACCACAGATTTCTTCTTGAATTTTTTACTTGAGTTTTACCGCACAATTATGCGTAATATGTGGTTCGATTAAAGTTTTAGGCGACTTCCTTCTGTGTGCTGCCTTGAACAAAATCACTTGGGTGGGTATCTCAATACTAAACGATTACTGAATTGCGAGAATACTTGCGAAGAAAGAAAACTGGCTATTTTAACTTAAAATAATGTACTGTATTTTTTATTTTAAAAAGGTATGAAGCTTTCATTTCAATATAAAGTATGTAACTGGTCAAAATAATAGATACAGATAGGTAAAAAAAAAAAAAAAAAAAAAAAAAAAAAAAAAATATGATATATTATGCTTGAACGTATACCTCTTGCTTTTGAAAGCAAAGTATATTAGCAAAAGTCAAGTACAGCCATATTGGAGTACTTCAATCAATACGTGGTTATGAATACAGAGCTTTCTTCAACTCCAAGAAAGTACTCCAGTAGGCCCGGATTCAAGATGTTGGCCAACATATTAGAAAACTAGCACTTGACTGCTTGTTATGGTTATCAAATGAAGTTTACCAATATTTCGCACATTATCTCAATGTCGAACAAAGCACAATAGTTTCAATTTCTTACGGTTTGCCCAATATGGAAGAACTGGCAAAAAACAAATTATTGGTTCCCGCTAAACTTGCCTATCAATATTTACTGTTAGCCCAACTATATGTGCTACTTGGGTATATTTAGAAAGAAAATCGGTCTGTTTTCCATGTTTCTAGTAGAATTCATACACCAGCAGAACGCGGTATGGAAAATGGCTTCGGTTCGTACTTATAACTACTTCATTTGCATCTATGTTAAAGAATGTTATTGCTATATATTGGACGTTATCGTGATAATACCATATATAATTTTAATCACAACTGCATGAGAATGTTTCCGAGAGCTACATTAACTTTTGTTTTAATACTTAAGCATATAAAAGAAAACAACTGTCATTAGTTTTACGATTTGTAAGTTTACTACTGTTACTTTATGCATGTTTTTGAGTGACGATTTGTAAGTTCAATACTGTTGTTTTATGGATGTTTTTGAGCAATATAAGCATAATATTACAAATAATGTATGAACAAGTTTTGACTGAGAAAGAAACAATACTAAATATTGAATTTTAAAATTGAAAAAAAAAAAAAAAAAAAAAAAAAACGTGTAAGAATAACTTATATTTTACTTAGTGGCCATATATAGATTTAAGACACTTCTTAGTTAAGCAGAAGTCCTTTTGCAACCGTCTCTAATTACTGAGATGCTGCTATACAGTAGATCCTGTTTATATTCAAGAGATGCTCTGTCTATATACTCTTATACCTATGAGCTCTTAAGACATTTTAGGTCATTCTTTGGACATCTGTAGAGCCTGTCTATCCCACCTGTGCCCTCGGAAACTATGCGAACTAAACTTCGGCCCTACCCCTACCACCCTCTGGCGGACGAAACCCATCCTTTGCTTAGCAAAAAGAAGTGAATGACCTCAGCTCTGTTTCCAATTTATCATTCAGTCGTTTGGTCTTGACGAGTGAAGATCGTAGGCTACTTAGAATGGCTAACAAGACGAAACACAGCGAAGTTAATGAAATAATTGATTGTGGCAACGCTTTCGCATTCAACAATTGAAAGATCTTGGCCGCAGCAACCTGTCCCTCCTCGTTCGAGGGAGGGACAGGAAAACACATAGCGCCAGCAAGGGCACAGTTGAACTAGACAGGCTCTAGTACTTTATTGACGCATTTTCTTTTACGCTACAGTGGCTCTTCTTTGCCAAATACAAGAACTGCTTTCACTATGACATGACAGATCGACTTGGAAAGAAGTATTAAATATTTAATAAAATACCACGTAGAAAAACAGATTATTTATTAATGTTGATTTAACGATAAGTATATGCACATATAAAATATACTATTTTTATCTACTAAATTGTCAACTTTTCTCTTCCTAAACAGGAAAATGCAGCTGAGAGTCTAAAACATGGAATAGTATTGGAAGTTCTTTGTGTGACGCTTAGCTTTTTGAAACTAATCACGTAATAAAAAGTTATAGATAACCAATCAAGAGTGAAAAGACTGGTAAAGGGTTCAGTAAGTTTGCATTGAGTTTGATTTTCTAATTTTTTCAAGACGAGGGAATAAACTAAAAAGATGGGAAACAGAAACGTAGTTATAATAAAAGAAAAGGAAATTTTTATATTCCGTGGTTTCAAAACAATGGTGTTACCATCTAAAGATTATTACTTTGTACAACAAATTATTTGAATAGCCTATACAAGCATAGGCAGAGCTATGGGGCGGCATAGGGAGCATTGCCCCCCCAATTTTTTGACAAAAAATAAAAATGCCACTTGTAAGATCCTTTAATTCTCATTTGTATTTACCGTGCCCCTCCCAGCAGACAAAAAGGTCTGCCCCCCAGGAGACAATTCCTATCTCCGCCCATGTATACAAGACTAATAGAGACACAACCTTCCCCGCTGGTTAATAGCCGGTGCACGCGCCTATGGTGCACAAGGTTTCGGGTTCGATTCCTGATGGGGAAGCCATGAAATCTGAATTTAAATTCCATCTTAAACTGTAGAAACGCACCTCATATAGCCTTGGTGCTGAACCTCAACCAACAAACAAACTAATAAAGAAACAAGCACAATCTTGACTGAATACATCTACTGATGAAATTTCGTCTTCATTTTCTCATTCTTCTCTTCACCATTTTAATAGTTTCTGAAATTTCTTGTTATAGAAACTGATTGTTGTCACTCATATTCCCGTATTCTAAAAGTCAGTTTTGGTCACTCGAAGGATTATGAAATTTTCTGCTGCATCGTATAAGGATTATAGTTCAAACTTCATCTCTTTATGATAAACAACGGTTCATTAAAAAAAAAAAAAAAAAAAAAAGGCAAATGACATAAGAAACGGGTACGAAACACTTATTCACTTCCACTCCAAAAAAATCACAGAAAAGTGTAGAAACAATGCATATATTTTTTTCGATTCGTTGATTTTTAATATTTCTACATTACACACTCCCTGATGCATTTTTTCTTCGTTAATACTACATCATCTTCATGAAATGTAAATTGAATTGTAATTTCTGTATCTTTTTTTGAAAATATTACGATTACATTACAATAAAATTTATATTTTAACGTAACGATCAGTGATTCCGAAGTTATTGGCACAATAATGTTAATTTAGGTTATTGGGAAAGGTAATACAGGAAATACGATGGGACTCTGGCACACGTCCACAGACATGGCCATAAGACTACTCAGAAAAGAATAATTAACGTTCAGAAAAAGTAAAACTCAGAAGTGACCGTATATTTTAAGTAAGTAATTATCAAACACAAACTCCACTTGCACGGTGGCTCAGTGGTAGAGCGCTTGCCTCTGGTACGTAGGGTCTGGTTCGATCTCTGAGCAAGTACGTTTGTGGTGGACAACACCGTGTCCGTGAATTTTCTCAAGGTACTCCCGTTTCCTCCCACTTTCCCATTCCATCGATTCTTTTATCATCATTCACTTGCTTTAGTCATAGTCTTCCTTACCCTAAAGGGTACAATCGTGGGACGTTAAGTTGGAAGATTTAATTTTCATTTCATTTTCCAAATAGTAATTGGTAAACGCCAAGGAGCACTATTCAAAATTTTCCCTTTTAAATTTATGTAACATAGGTCCTGGCTCCATGCAATGGACGGTGGTACAGCGGGGGACACTTCTAAATGGTACAAATTAGCCGTAAATCTCCATATGGCTGTACCATTTAGAAGTGTCCCCCGCTGTACAAATATTGGGAGGGTGAGATACCAATCGGTCGCAAAAAGGGGGAGGGTACTCTGTCATTTACAAGTGTATGTTATTATAGGCATCTTATATTATGTCTGTAACTATATATGAAAATGAAATCTTTTTAGTTTAACATCTCACGATTATACCTGTTAGGCTAAGGGAGACAGAAAGACAAGTGAATGATGATGGAAAAATTGGTGGAATATAAATATGGGAGGAAACGGGAGTACCCCGATAAAATTCACGAACACGATATTATCCACCAGAAACTATAATCATATATGATTTTTAACTATGACATAAGACAATTTTGAAATAATAATAAAAGAAACCCCGACAATATAGCCGTAACTTTAGATTAACCAATCTTACACGCGCCTTGATAGTTATTACCAACAAAAATTCACAAGATGCGCGAATTATTTTGTGTATTATCAAAGAAAAATAATGTAATTTCATTTATTTTATTTTAGTTTTTACAATTTTTTTGAGAGGTGCCATAAAGAGAAGGGTGTACCGGACATTTGGCCGCCACTAATGGATCCTACGCATAATACGTATTATTACAGTAGCTGGAGAAAATGTTGATATATATAGCATCCTGAAAATATAGATCACTGGCTTCCTACTACTTAATATACCTCCTCGGGAAAACTTTCATCACAAAAACAAATTACACACATTAATCTTACCAAAGAAACAAACGTTAATTTTAAAATGTCATAACGCAGTTTTACCAGATCACGGGAATCAAAATACACAAACTAAGAATGAAATTATATTTAATTGACTTAAAGATTAATTTTTATTTGTTTGTTTGTTTATTTTATTTGATTTATTGCCTTATTTTATCAGATAGATGACGAAATGAGATACACTATTCGTTAAAAACACCATTTTTCATAAAAGTAAAGAACAAGTTACATTTAGTCACCATCTGGCACTACGAAATAATTATGTTTGAGATGATAAGAATTTTAATGCAGAGATTACCGAAGTCAAGTAGTGTAAGGTTTGGCAACTATGTGGTTGAATGGCCATTAGGGAAAACCAGAGGTGGAAAACGATTGTGAGGCTTGCGATGTGTTGATTACGCAGTCCCCAATTTAAAACTATTGATTGGATAGTTTGAGCCTTTTGGGGCTTCTTACTAGTAAATTTTAGTTTAGATAAACACATTGATAGAAATAACCTATTTTACATCAGTTATGAAATAAAGACTTATGTGCACAGTTGTCAGCAAAACTACATATTCATATCCCTGATTGTTCTTTTATTGATAACTTCTGAAGTAATTTGAGTACACGTTTCGTTGATGTAGGAAAGACACAAAACTCTGTACTCAAAATGTTTAATTTTGGTAACAGAATAAGCACGGTAAAATATCCCTTTCGCTGATACCTACACATATATTATACTATGACTGCTATATATATTATCATTATAATATCGTTGATAAATATAACACATTTCTCAATCAGTAAACAAGATCGTAATCGGATTTTTTGAGGAGTGTACATAATCTACAAAAAAGGACTCAGAAGGAATTCTTAAAAATATGACGAAAAACATACTTGAACAAATGACAGATTGTGCACCCAATATCTTGTATAGATACGGCTTTAGGAAAATAGCAATATCTTTTTTACTTTGATCCATCGTCTTTCCTAGGATCTGTTTACTTAAAATATAAAATTAAAAATTATTATATTATTTTCTCCGTTACGTTGAACAATGTGGAATGCAGATGAACACCAACCCTTTATCTCTATAATTATGTTTTAAAATACAGCTGTAATTATGTATGAATGTATAATAAATTGAACGTGGAAATATATAGTTCTGTACATATTGTAAATGAGAGATGAGATGTAATAAATATTGACATGTCTTTTTACTATTAGTTGTTTTACTTGTTTAATTCATGAGTTTATGTTAAGTATAGTAGATACATGTTAACTCAAAACTTTTCATGTCGATTGAAAAGATGGTTTAATGTTTGTATTTATTTCATATGCCCTCTATCCCCCTTTTGCTTCGCTTATGGCACAAGGTGTGGTAGAGATATTTTCCTCGTGTACAGTTTCAGAAGCTCAATGGCTCATTCATTTCCTCTCGTAACCACAGACGCGCACCCAAGTGAAGCCAACAACCAACCCTCAGATCCGTCAGTGTATTTCTCGACATTGCCTATTGTCCGAAACTTCCCGAAGCAATTGAACTCCTTTCATAAATAAATAAATAAATAAAATGTCATAATTTTCATTTCGAAGTTCAATTCGACCTAATACGGCTGGAAGCGTGGTACTCGCTTTGATCTTGTTAAATTTTCAGGGTTGTACAGTTAAGAATATCCTTTCCTTTCCTTTTCCTTAGTGAAAAAATAATTGTTTAATTTTCCCAGACTATTTATCTAACTATACCTATATCTAGCCATCTATGTCGGATGTTCTAAACCGCCCACGGACCACAGAGCACTATTCTACAGGTCAAAATAAAGCGAAAATACTATATGATGGAATGACCTCCGGGACCTCCTTCAGCCGCTATGGGAAATCAAAATTTCACTATGTGGCAACATCGCATATTAACTAGGAACCATTAGTATTGCTCTAAAAATCAATCGAACAGTTACATCGATTGTTAAGGTAACAAGTGGTGCTAGTGTCAACGTATATTGACTTTTAACTGTCATCTGGCAAGAATCGATGTAATTGATGGATTGCTACATCTAATCTACGGTTATTTATCTGCGACGTTGCCACATAGTGCAATTCGCGTCTCTAGACGAGAACCCGAAAGGTATACAAATATATTTGTTTATTGTAGACTAGTGCTCTGTGGTCCGTGGACGCCATTTTTAGAACACCCGATATATATATCGGAGAAATGTCCCCAAAACATAACATGGAAAACTGTCAGTTTCATTGACTGTCCTACAACCGATCATAAATAAACCCCACACTGAGTTTCGTGACACTCGGTGCCACCTAATGTACGGTGGCACTGGACACTAACTGTACACGAGGAAAGCGCACAAGCATAAAAATAAATAAAAATAATATATTTATCCAATTGCTATGAAGCTGAAAGGAAAGTAGTTTTCAATGTAAATCCATCTAAACTTGATAGAATTTCATAGAAGAGGTGTCCGTAGATCTGACATTAAAATCTGAAAATTGACACTGAGTACGTGACGTTATGTAAAACTTAATACGGTCGTGGACTCCCTATTGTTAAAACGCAAAATAAAATGTCACTGAAACATTTTGTATGAGGTATCAAATGAAAGGGCTTCGTAAGATTCACCGGCAGCTGGTAGAGGTTTACGGAGAGACTGTAATGTCTCGTCAGCATGTCGAAAATTTATGGCTGGTAGAGAAAACGTCACCGACGAGGAATGCAGTGGGCGACCCAGTAAAGCATCAACAGATCTGAAAACAGCTCGCATGGAGGAGCTGATTCAGGACAAAAGAAAGATCACGTTACGGACCTCGTTCCACGGGACTTTTTACCTGTTTCCGCACTTGAAGGAGCACCTCGGAAGCCGTCGCTTCGCTTCAGACGAGGAGGTGAATCACTTCGTGACAACGTAGCTGAATACGCAAGGTTAGTATTTTTTACCAGAACGGAACCTTCAAACTCACCTCACGATCCGATAAGTGCCTCAACCGATTTGGAGACTATGTCGAGAAATAACCTAATGTATATACTATACGTTGGCTGTATTGGTTGTATGAAATAATATATACATGTTTCACTGCAGGCTTCGTAACCTTACTTTCTGATCACTCCTTGTTGTTCATTCATTCATTCACCATCACCTTTATTGGTGTTATACAGGGTGTTTCAAAACAACACCAACAACGTTTGGGAGGTGATTCCTGACACCAAGATAAGACAAAAAGTATAGACCAACCTGGGTGCACCTGGGTCTGTGTTGTTTCGAAACACCCTGTATATAGGTGCAACAAACATGTTACTCCTATATACTACAAATATAAATTACATACAAATGTTAAGTAGTCTTATGTTAAAATAGTTTTAAAATATATAATGAAAGGAGGGTTGTTGGAATTTTCCCCAATCCAAAATTCTCGTGTTCTTTTTTGGGGGGAGGGGGTAAAACCCACTTAAAAATCCCAAAAAAGCCCACCTCAAAAAATATACCTTAAACCCTGGATTGAAATAATAATCTTAATGTGATTGTATTTACTTCTTTAATTGTACTTCTTAATGTATGCCTAGTTTCAAAATTGGCTTAAGATATGTATTTATCCCCAGATCAGAATACCATTGAAAACAAAAAAAGGATAGGAAATTATTCATAATGAATTCTGTTTGCGCTGGATCAAATTCGCTGTAACACTGTTCAACTGTAATCTATGAAAAGAATCTTGTTTGTGGGCGCAACACGGGAAAACGTTTAAGCCGTCTGGAATGAAGTTTTGGATGCAGTTATCATTTACCTCTAAGCTTATCATTTACCTTATTAGGTTTCTAATCAGGTTACTTTTATTAAAAGACGTGTTGTATGGGAGGGGGGAGGGGGAAGAAAAGCGGACGGTCAAAATCTATGCGAAAATTAGTATCTCATGGTTCTGTCAAGTTAGGAAGATCGACATTTTTTTTAATGTAAACTTTCCATTAAAAGTAAGTGAACCCGTGTCCCAGTGTTTTTGAGAGTTTTCATTTTAAGTGGGGAAGGGAATCATTTTCTATAATTTGAAAGCGATGTTGCCTGCTGTTTCTGATCGCATCACTCGGGTTGAGTTGAGTGGATTTTGGGTTTAATGTCCCGTTTAACAGCGAAGCTATATGAGGCGTGCACCTACTGATTAACGTGGAATCCGAACCACATGAGCTCCCGCCGGGAATTGAACCCGGGTCTCCCACTCCAAATGCACGTACGCTAACCGCTTAGCCACGGAGGAGCTCGCGCATCACACGGGAAAACAGTTACGCAATTCGAAATTAATTTTTGAACATACAGTAGTTAGTACCTACCTTGAGCTGGGATTCTTATATTACTTTGATTCAAGGATGCATCCTAGGAGAAGAAGTAGAGGAACTTCAAAATTCATGTAAAAAGATACAGTATGTCACGAGCCCGCCAAGTTAGGAAGACGAAACTCGGTATATAAACTTCTCATTAAAAATAAGTTGGCATGTGTTGCAATGTTTTTGAAAATTTTCGTTTAAAGGGGAGAGGATTATTTTCCGTATTTCCTTTGTTTCCATTGAAAGCGATGTTGTCTGTTTGTGATCGCATCACGGGGAAACGGTTGAACAGCTTGAAATGAATTTTGGTTCATTTTTATTTATTTATTGTGTTACTTTGACTAAAGGGCACATCGTAACGGAAGTAAAGGGGATTCAAAATGTCAGCCAAAATTACAATATCTCGTGATCATGTCAAGTTAGGAAGATGAAATTCGTTATTATAAACACCTCACTAAAAATAAGAGGACATGCCACTTCCTGCTTTTGAGAATTTCAATTTTAAGGGAAGAAAGAGATGTTTTCTATAATTTCTTTCTTCACATTTAAATCGACGGCGGTTGTTGTTTGTGATCGCGTCACAGGAAATAGTTGAACAGTTTGAAATGAGTTTTAGAACATAGTTAGTACCTACCTCAAGCTGGAATATTATCATGTAACTTTCCTTAACCCTTATCCGGGCAACCGGGCCTCCCAGGCCCAGTAGCTTTTTTTTTTTTTTTTTTTTTAATTTCTCAATAACCAGATGACATAAAATTCTGAATTTTTCTATCTTTAGTCGAAGTTAAAATCATGAACATATCGAGTTGGTAAAGCCCCAGTTGCCGTCTACGTTACAAAAATAGCTTGCCAGGACAAGGGTTAATGAACGTATCCTACGGGAAAAGGGGGTTAAAAATTCATGCCAGAAGTAGAGTATCTTACTACACTTTCATTGATATGCGTATCCTAAGGGGAGAGGAGGCTCAAACATTTTCCTTGAACCTAATTCTCCCCGTGCAAACAACGAGCACTTCAGCTAGTATGGAATCAAAAGTAACTATGCTATATTTTTTTTGTTTTTGTTACATACTTGCGTATTAATATAAACGGATAAACCCCTTTAATCGTAAAATCTATTGTAAGAAACCAAATTGATAACTGAAAATGAGAAAAAAATCCATTTCGAACTTCTCAGTTCTTAAAAAAAAAAAAAGACTTTATTTCTTTTAGAAAAAACAACAACCATACAATAAAGCCATTGTTTATCTCTGGCTCTTGAACTTGAGGTACTAATCGAAACATAAGCGAGTGTCAATGGTGCAAAGTGTGTCTCACGAAACGTGTATGGGACTTACTGGATTTCTTGTGCATCATTTTTTCTTTCTTTTTTGTTATTTCTTAGTTCAATGGCTCATGATTATGCACCAGGGCAGGCCAGGGGGTGTCCATAAGGTTCGGACCCCTCTTCCAAACTAGAAATGAAGAAAATTAAGAAAGGATGAAACAAAAAGAAACAAGAAAAAGAAGAATAAGGTTAAAAATAAAAAGCTGCAGTAAGCTTTTGGTTACTCTTTCTTATGAGGAGATTTGTATTACTTGCAATATATGGTGGCGAATGAGCGAGATATCCTGGAAAAGTCAGGGAATTTGGAATTTCTAGAAAAGTTACGGAATTCTCAGAATTTCTGTTAATCAGAGAATTCAAGCTTTCGAAAGCATTGTGCCGTTCTGTAACAATGTGGACTTTTTTTATCATAATTTTTCGTCATCGCTTCTCTGCAGTATCAAACATGTTATTTCAGATACAGTTTTCTACTGCTTCTTTAAGTTGTCATTTGGAACAAGGAGTAGTTGACGGAATAATGAAAACAAAAAGTTATATGGAAAGTTCTGTTAACATTTGATTCAACAGAGAAAGGTACGCAGATATTGTAAAATAATTTACAAGACGTTATTGGATATGTATTATTTATAATAAAAGATGTGTGCTTTTTATAATAGTTGAGATTATGAAAGGAAAATTGCTATATTTGAATGAACAAAGAAAGGAACGTAAATAGTGTAAAATCTTTTTCAATACTTTTTTTTTATTCTTTTACTCGAGATTTCATCATCATTTGTTATTAAAATACTTACTAACATATCCTCATTTTATTGTTCTAACAAACCAATATATGTTACCATTAAAATAGTTTAGATTGATCAAGCCCCTGTGTGATTACCACAGTTTTTCATGTCACGCCGCCTCTCCCCTCCAAATTACGAAATCCTGGCTAAACGAACCAATCTATGTTGCCAGTAAAATAGTTTAGAACGGTCGAGGCCCTGGTGTGATGACCACAGTATTTCATGTTAGGAACCCCCCACCCTTTACGAAATCCTGGCTACGTGCCTGACCAGAGCTGTGATGATATGGATAGTAATGGTGGCATGAGGAAAGTGGTAGGAAACGAGAAAACCCATGCACACGATGTTTTTCCGCCACAAAACGCACTTGGCTGAAGCTGGGATCGAACTAGGAACCCGCGTCAGACATGAACTATGGCGGTCCCATACGGAAATTCCATAGTTTCATGTATACAGTAGAACATATATGCTTACGTAGTATTTTAAGTAGAAATATGGCTTTAAATATACGTGCAAAATTTAATAATGCCCAGTAAAACCCACTGATCTGGGTTAAAAAAAAAAAAAAAAAAAAAAAAAAAAAAACTGGGTTTTTCACAACCTTGAATGAAAGTTTTAACATTTTCAGAGTGGCAATAAAGAGTTTGTTGATAATCGTTCTTAATCTCAAAATTGCTATAAACTATAATTATTTCATGTGCTATGAAATAATTACATTGTTCAAATTATGTTGTTATTTCATATTGTTTTTCTATGACATTTGCTTTATTGACCGCCGCTATTGCATAAAAGAGTTCACCTATTGAAAATTAATTCAGAGTTGTAATTATCACATTTCTTTGGCACATTATATTCAGTATTGGGAAAAACAAAAAGTCGTATTGCTTGAAGTATTAATGAGTCATTGAATAGCAACAACTTAAATTGCTGTATATAAATTGTTAGTTAATTATGGATGTGATAATAAGTGATTGTCAATTGTTTATCTAGACATCTTATCTTAATGGATTGTATGCGCGTTTTTAAGTGTTCACAGTGAACTTGAATTTTTTTGTCACAATTAGATCAATTTCTATACGCACTTGACTAAACGTGAGAAATGAAGAACCAAAAAGCACTTGCAAAATATTTCAAAACCAGGTACACTAAACAAACACTCCTATACACATACACGCCATTACAATTTTCTTTTTAAAAGTTGAATACCACTTTTGTGTATCAATTACTTGTTTTAAAATCTTCCATTCGTTAGATGGATCAATTATTTGATTTATGCATAGCTGGCCGATTCCAGATATAACGCTAAAAACTAAGAATTCTAAGCGCTTAAAAAAAAAAAAAAAAAAGTTTGCATTGAAAAATAGTATGATTTCAAGATTCACTGCAGCAGCATTGGTCAAGCAGACCAAATGTGTTTCGAGGAGATTGGAAACAGATCATCACATCATCTTTTTTTCCAATTAAAGATGATGATCAAGTAACTTATAAGACCGCCTCGGACCACTGTTTCTCTACACTACAGATCATGTGTATCGAAAATACGTTAACACAAGCACCAATAGTTATAATGAAAACTGATATTGTACATTTGGCTGGTAAGCTGCTTCACATGCTTCGTGATAAAATAATAATAATAATAATACCCTTTCTTATAAAAATATAGTAACATATTTGCAAATGCAGTCTATGGAAATATATCCTTCAGTTCTACGATTAATTTCTGATATAAAAGGACAACGCGCTCGAAATTGGAAATATTGGAATTTTACTGAAATACACACTGTTATATTTTCATATCTTCTCTTGAAATATGTTAAAGCGTTTGTGTTGTTTTCCTGTTCTACACAAGAACGGAAAACAAAATAATCTCTTAACGAAGGATTCCTACTGGTCAGAGAAGTCAGGGAAACTCAGGGACAGTGGCGTAACTGAGGGGTTCGCAGGGCCTGCAGTGCGGGGAAGCCCGCAGGATTTGGGGGCCCACCGCGAAACAAATACCAAGAATTATAGGCTACAAAAAGTGAGCTAAATACGGAATATCCATCTCCCTAAACATTATTTACTTTAGAAAAGAAAAATATGCTAAGGGAAAATATTTTTTGCCTTTTTCGGTGAGTATTAATTTTGATTCTAATTTTATTATATTCCATGGATTTATTAACCATTGTCTTCTACCGAGACATAATATAGTGGGAAGTTAATAGGCATGGGAGGAGGGACCCCCAAAAAATCTTGCGGGGGCCCGACAATTTTGCGTACGCTACTGCTCAGGGAAAATGGTGCACATTAGGGAAGCTCAGGGAAAAAGACTGAAATTCAGGGAAAGTCAGGGAATTTAGAATATATATATATATATATATATATATATATTCTAACTAATTGTACACCAATTTCAGCCTACCCAATCATTATAATACCTATTTGGTTTTTGTTGCTGTTCTTTTATTGTGTGTATAAGCAATTGATTACTATTTGTCTCTATAGAATAAATATTTTCATATATAAATATTCCCCGTTATTTGTTCCTTATTTATATGTCAACGTCATCCAACACCTGTCATGAAAATCAGGGAAATAGATTTCTCCAGATCAGTAGGAACCCTGTAATGACAAATAAGTTGGAGGGTGACTCATTAATGAAATCTGAATCCTGTTCTATTTTGTGGTATCTGTATTTGATACAAAATATCTTAGTCACAGTGAATTTAGATTTCCTGATGTACTAAGGGAAGCTAACGAAGGACGACAGATCATGAAGATAATAGGAAAAAGAAGACACAACATGCTTGGCCATTTGATTCGGCATTCCGATTGCATCACCGTGCTGATAGAAGGGAAGGTAGAATGAAAACCAGGAAGAGGAAGACCAAGGATAGAATATCTGGACGCAGTTACGAAAAAGAGACCTTATCAAAGTATAAAACAGTTCTGTCAAGGAAGAGAGAAGTTTTAAAATGTCCATGTTGCCCACCAACCTATGGTTGAGGAGAACAAGAAGAAGAAGAAGATAAGATTTAGCAGCTACCATGTTCCTCTGCGTTTAGAAATCAGATTAAGCATTAAAACGAAACTTTTTGTTCCAACAGTATTTTGTTTATTGCTGGTGATAATAGTATCAGTATGTACATTTTACATATACAAAATCTGTAAATTTAATACACATATACAAAGTTACGAAGATGTGGAATGTCCAAGACGCAAGCATCGCTTGATCATGATGGAACTGCCAATACTGGTGCCTTCCCTTTCGCTTGAGGCTAGAAGTAAACATCATTCACTATTTATAATTATAGAACAGAAAACTGTCAAGAGCTTTAACTATTTAAATCTATCTCTGATTTTTTTTTCTTTTGTTAATTTATAATCATAATCAACTTTCTTGTATCAGTTTTTAACTAAGAAATTTTTAATTTACTAGTTTATTAATGTTCTTTTACATAACATGTCGAAGCACAAACACACATGCGGTCAAGAACGTACAAAAAGAGACTATGAGAGATTTCTGCTATGTTAGATTGCTTTATTTAATACATTGAAATGTGTCTAAAATGATAGCCTTCTTTCCATAGAAAATATTTAATTCATACAAGCGGCCAGTTTCCCGAGTTATACAAACTTTCTTAGTTTTTAAGTACTACATTGGTTCACTGTAATCAGCAAACCTTAGAAAGCTGGCTAAATATTTCCACCCACTTAATACAGTCTTCTTCCATCTTGATTCTCGGAATTATTACTTAAAAATAATTAATATTTTTCTTCCTGGCCTTAAAAAACGATGCGTGCCCATCGCAACCTAACCAGGCACAGAGGTCATTTCATACTGTTCTTTCAGTTTAATCCTAATTTTTGAGACTGAGGGTATTTTTTGCGATATTGTAAATTTAAGACCCTGCAAAATACTTGTTGGCTTAATATTAGATAAAAAGTCTCAGAGACGCACTTATCACAAAAATATAACATTTCGAATTAGTTAGTTAGTTAGTTAGTCAGTCAGTTACTCTCTCTCTTTCTTTCTTTCTCTCTCTCTCTCTCTCTCTCTCTCTCTCTCTCTCTCTCTCTCTCTCTCTCTCTATATATATATATATATATATATATATATATATATATATATATATATAGTGTTAATAAGTATACCGACAAACTTGTTAGAGATGACTTCTTACATCAAAATAAGAAAAAAAAGATCATGTGGACATGGGACGGGGGAATGTGCATAGTTTCAGAGCTAGGGCAGACCAAAGCATGAAAAAACATCGCAGCATGTGTGGAGTTGACGTTCCCTAACCTTCAGACTTCCCGTTGACACATTCCATATTCACTGCTACTAAGGCTTATTTGTTGCCTACTTTGGACTGTACTCACCTTTAAGTCCATGTACATTCGAAAAATGTTGGTAGTATGTCTGTGAATTATGCTTTGTAGGGAATCTCTTGCGCACCCACTGCACATTGCTGAAATATGCATTTTAGGATGGCGTAGATGTGACTTCCTTTACGTCGATATGGACCGCCACTCCGTTGTTTCTCGTGCTCGAAACAAGACAGACCTAGTTTTTCCCCGTAGATCCTATGAATTTTTCTTCTTGTTTTGAGGAATCACGTCTTAAAGTTTATCGGTATAGTTTACTAATACCTTGTGTATACAGGGTGTTAATGAACTATACCACCAAACTTTAAGAGACGATTCCTCACATCAAAATAAGAGAAAAAGTTCATATGGACCTGTGGCGAAAAATGCAGTTTCAGGGCCTCTTGAAATTTGGCTTTTTCGCGATTTTGGACAGCCCTAGCTCTGAAACTATGCACTTTTTGCCATAGGTCTTATTTTGATGTGTAGAATCACCTCTTAAAGTTTGTCGGTATAGTTCATTATCACCCTATACAATACACGTACGTATATACACAGTGAAACTTCCCTTAAGGGACATTCCCATAATACGGACATATCTTTTTGTCCCGGCAAAAAAGGAATGTATTATTACAGTAAAGAACCCTTCCTTTTACGTACACGGATAGTCTTCTTTTTCCCCAATATTTTAGTAACCTCATCATAGTAAACAGAAATTATTTTCAGTTTATTCTGCACAGAACAAAAATTCTTTGTGCCATATGAAAATACGTCTCCGATTTAATACAGTAGACAGTGCAGCAAATTTCAACTAGAAACTAGGATGTACACTACAGACGGCTACTGCAGACTTTTCTCGAAGGATTTCGTAAACCGAATATACCAATTATGATAGTTTATGAATTCCTTCCAGAAAAGTCTGCGTTGTCCATGCAGGGTAAATATATACTTTAAGTATTTAGTAAATAATGTTGTGTGTTCTTATTGTATTACGTTTACTTTTCGTGCTATCAGTATGTGAATTCAAGGATTTCCAAAAGTATGATATTCTGCAATACACACCCATGTAAATGTACCTTCCAATAATACTTTTATTTCTTTACAGAGGATACCTATCTCTCATGACATAGTAATTCGAAAACTGAGTAGTATTTCTGATATTAAGCTATATTTAGATTTATAACTAAAGCGTGTGACAAATATCTTGGCATTTCAGCTAAACGAACAAAACGCAAGCTCTGACGCGACGTTCCCGGTTGAAAAAGGGGTGTGGCTATGGTTTGGCTAAGCAGACGAACTACAGCGCGATCAGGTGGCAGAAGGTGAATATGTACAAAATAAACGTGGCAATACCGCAGAACTCTTCATTTGCTAGCAGCATTTAAAAGGAACTTGGAGCGCCGCCTTCAAATGCCAAGATGTTTGTCACGCCGTTTAATTTAATACAGACTACATACAATTACCATGTAAGCTCTGAGAAATCTAAATTTGTGTGCTCTCTCCGTAACGAAGAAATAATCATATTCCATCGGTGTTCGGTATTTAGAGGTTTCACTATATAAATCTTTTCAGGTAAACAGCAACTTAAAAAAATGTCCTTCCTATGTTCAAAATAATCCACCTACCATTACATATACGTGAGTAGGAAGCAGTCGATCAAGAAGCTCACCCAACTGAGCCTGTCGAATGGGTATATCGCTACCGTCTGCGACAGCTAGGCGAAGTCTTGGTAATGCAACTAATCCCGATAACAAAGGGTACAAGTTGTACGTCAGGGTATGCACTGACTCAGGCAAAATTCGTAGATGAAGCTGAAAAAAATAAATACATTATTTTCACAGTAAATATAAACGAATAAGTACACTATGTGTCCTTCAAGCTTTATATGGCTACTTCGCTTCTCGTATTCTTTCAGAACAACTTCAATAAACTGAAAATACGTTTTTAATTCTACATTTGAATTTTATTCACTAGCTGGGCTATAAAGACGGTACCTGCATTTTAAACTTGATTCCAAGCCATTTCATTCAATATAGTACACAATAGAAATCGAACCTGCATATAGAAAGTAAGACAGCAGTTTGGAAGCCTATTTGATGTAAAATAAAGTACTCAAAAATTAAACTTTTTTGGTTAACTTTATATGCATCATACATCAATATTCGTGGCTAACAACTGACACTCACGGAAATAGCTTTTACTTATTTCTAATTTTTTATCCTTTTTCTTCATCTCGAGCACCCTCATGCGAAGCGGTTACCGTAAGTGAGAGTCCCGGGTTCGATTCTCGGGCGAGCTCACGTGGTTTGGATTCCACGCTAAGCTGTAGGTCCACATTTTATATAGCATCGCTGCTAAAAGGAGTGCTAAACACAAAATAAAATAGGATATCTACTAAAATTCCAAAATGAAATTTCGTGACTTTTTCGTGACCTTTTCTTTACCAAATCATAAAATTTTCTAATATTTTTAAGAGCGGATTTGGATGCGAATTAGGACGAATTTTCATCCATGCGATAGAAACTTACTTTGCTTGCGATTTGGCAACCATAGACAACCATAGTCATTTTTGGTGGTTAGCTTTGACGTTTTATAGAGCAACATTTTCCAATCTGTACTTACATTTGAACAGGGGGAAAAAAGCTAAATTTTGTGACTTTCATTACCATTTTCTGATTTCGTGACTTTTTCGTAACATTCGTGACTTTCGTGACCGATAGACACCCTGTAAAATCAAATTTTCTATTTCTCTCGTTGCACTGACAACGAACTATTGCGTCTCGAAAGCTATATATTGCAAATAGTATGTGCACCATTGTTATGGAATATGTGACAACACGAACATCAATAAATACTATCTGCTAATTATCAGTTTTCTTTCTTTTCTTTTTTAACATATACAGTACATAAAAAGCGAACGATCTGTTGGAGCAGAATACATAATTAAATTATATATATATATATATATATATATATATATATATATATATATATATATATATATATATATATATATATATATATATATATATATATAAAGAAAAAGTTTTCTCGAAAACTACACATGACGATTTACGCACACACATCATTTTGTTCCGCCGAATGAGCCCTATGGATTGGGAAATGACCCGTTTCTAAATTTTTCTCTTTCATTACACCTTAAAAATATTGTACAGTGTAAGTCAAAATGATGGACCCGATTTCAGAAATTTGTCTGAAATCTAATCAACATACCTTATTGTGAGACATGCAGTTCTAAAGGTTAATTTTCAAAGTTTAGTTTCCACGCAGTGTTTCCACTTTCTACCGCTAAGAGTCAGCAGCGAGCAGAAAAGGATAACGGCGTTGACTGAAGAACACAGATCTATTTGGCAGGAGATAGTCTATCGACTTAATATTGCTGTGTTACGCGAGGTGCTTCCATAAAACACCTATGATATGTTTGAAGAAAATTTTCACAGTTTACCTTTCTTAGTACATGTCTCACAATTAGGGTATAAAAGAATCATTTTTATTTTCTTTTATTTAAATCGATTTTTTTGATTTACATCAAATCTTTCTCTTCGTATAATACAAGTCGCGAATTGAAGAAACAAAACCATTAGGAATTAGTACTAAACGTTAATTATGCTACTTAAGTGGAAGTATCGGGGTTGAAGTTTGAATTAATTCCCAATCGTTAACTTCTTTCAATCCCAAACAATGCTTCTTAAACATTAAGGAGAACGTACAGCAATGTTTATCAACATGACACTTTTTTTTCACAAAAGTTACTGATATTTGGCAGGGGCCTAAATTTCGCCTAAAGTTATAAAATTTATATATATATATTTGGTCTAGGAATTAATTCGTGCGGGTGGACAAGAGATGGCGCAACGAACGGAGCGTCCCACAGTTCCGTGTATCCACACATGTGTTGCAAACCCCTGTCATCGCGTATCGTTCGTAGTATAGGGCAGTGGATTAAAGCGTCAACAACACCAGTTTGTAGTTAAGTGAACATGGCGCAATTTGTGCCTTGATAAAGTGTTTTTGCGGGGTGTCCTGCTGCATTACTTTAACATGCAGAAAAGTGCGACTGAAAGTCATCGTATTTTGGTGGAAGTGTATGGTGACCATGCTCTAGCTGAGCGAACGTGTCAGAAGTGGTTTGCACGGTTTAGAAGTGGTGATTTCGGCTTGGCAGACCAAGAGCGAGCTGGACAGCCAAAAAAATTTCAAGACGAAGAATTGACAGCATTGCTCGAGCAGGATTCGTGTCAAACGCACGAACAACTTGCAGCAGCATTAGGCGTTGATCAAACAACAGTCTCCAAACGCTTGAAAGCCATGGGAATGATTCAAAAGATGTCACATTGGGTTCCACATGAATTGAAAGACAGAGACGTTGAAAGACGAAAAACCATTTGCGAATTGCTGCTTCAACGACAGAGCAGAAAGGGGTTTCTGCATCGAATTATTACGGGTGATGAGAAGTGGATCCATTACGAGAACCCTAAACGAAAAAAGGCCTGGGTGAAACCAGGTGAACCAGGTCCATCACAACCAAAACGAGATATTCACTGTGCAAAGGTTATGCTGTGCATATGGTGGGATATGAAAGGTGTGGTGTACTATGAGCTGCTGCAACCGGGTGAAACTATGAATGGAGAACGTTATCGACGACAATTAATGCGTTTGAAGCAAGCTCTGGCCAGAACACGACCAGAATGGGAGAACAGACATGATAAACTGGTCAAAACCTATTTAGAAAATGTCGGATGGGAAGTTTTACCCCACCCGCCGTATTCACCAGACGTTGCTCCTTCGGACTACTACTTGTTCGATTGCATGAACAACGATTTGATTGGACAGCGGTTTACTTCTTCAGAAGATATCGAAACATGGGTCTCTGACTGGATCGCTTCCAAGGATGAGGACTTCTTTCGCCACGGAATCCGTACATTGCCTGACAGATGGGCGAAAGTGGTGGCTAGCGATGGACAATATTTTTCTTAAGGTATTTATGTATTTTGTGTTTGTACTACAGCTTCAATGTGTGCGTACCAACCGCACGAATTAATTCCTAGACCAAATATATATATATATATATATATATATATAAAAAGAGGGGATAAGACCCCTCTAAATACATTCCTATTATCTGGGAACAAACAAACAGACGAGCACACAAAAGAATTTTCGTCCTAAATGTCCATGGTGATTTCTCCGTTGGAGTAGTAAACGATCTGAAAACCCTATGTTGCGAAGAGAAAAAAGAGGATTGCCTCGTTACCCGTTGAAAACGGGATTTTCCCTAATCATCCTCTGCATGACACTCGTTTTCATACTGTGCTGTACATGAGTCTCATTGTATTATGATTATTATCTTCCATTATCGAAATAACAGAAGAGAAATGGGATTTTACTTATTTTCACTTTAAATTAATTTATTTCGGAATTTGATTTAAATCTACGATTTTTATTTAAAAAAATCTTGAAAGTGATTTAAATCAGACTGATTTAAATCAATCCACCCTGCTCACAATCACATACCATGTAGAATTTGTAACAAAATGTATCCTTACTGTAAGTGTTCTAACTTTTAGAGCTTTGAAGAAAACTGTTCAACTAAAGCAGTTGACATATGGTATAAACCTGCTATTTACTTTAGAACACTTGTGGCAACAATAAATTGTTATTAAAAATAAAAAATTTGAAATGTATCAAAAATAATTGTGTGCGCTTTCTGAATGTAGACAGTGCTTTCTCTGGGGTGATACGCAGTACCGGTACTTTTTCTCTCAAGTTATTAAAAAATTGCAATATCTCAAGCCATTTTTAATTCTATATATAGGCCCATGCAATGTTTTTTTTTTTTTTTTTTTTTTTTTTCAATTTAAAACTTTTGAAGAGTGGCAAAGAATGTATTATATGCTTTAAAAGATAATACAGTAAATAGAAATCAGAACTAGCTAATATCTTCTACTTTAAGTTTTCCTTCGCTGCCAATTAGAACGCACAAAATACCATAGTTTTTGTATTTTTGTTTTTCGCACGGCTTTTGTTTTTCCAGAAACAAAGTACTATGTGTAGATATATTCATTTCTCAAGAGAACTACGCAAATACAGTTTATTTTGAATGTTTATACATTCAGACAGTTCACTTCCACAGAAATAAGTTTCTACCAATTTGTACCTGCTTGTGTCCTGCAAACATAAATGCATCGCTGGCTTCCATAGTGAGTTCCAATTCCATAAGTCGCGTGGTTTGGTTACGAACATTGTACGAAACCGTCATAGGAGTTCGAACCCAACCATGAGCGGGAAGTTGCATTTCCATGTACAGGGGTATGCTTTCTACTTTCACAGTAGGTAGCGTAATACTGCTGCTGGTAACAAATGCCGGATGAGCTGTAGATGTCTTCCTGTTGACGAAACCCAACATCAATTAAAGAGCAAACAAAATAAAGCATAAAAAATGAACACATTTCTCATTCTTTCAATAATATATTAGTGGAAGCTTGTCTAATCCTCATCCTTGGTGTAGTATGATGTCTAAGTAATGGTTCGGATCCCATTTTAAGAAGTAGGTTTCAATTCGTGTAATCTCGGTGCCAAACAAAGACGTTAAATTCCATCAATAATTAAAGAATTTACACGTTACACTGCTTGTATGGCGACTTAAGGTTGACATGTACAGAGAAACTATACGAGTAAAATGGTGTGTGTTCCTTCTGTTTTAAACTGGTTAAAATTACTGAACTATCTATTGTTTTAAATTATTTACTTTTTACGCAATACCATTAAGTTAGAGCAATCCGAAGAAAAAAAGTGAAGAGTAGTAGTATTAAGTATACGTGGAACTTTCAAGGAGAAGAAAGGGGAGGTACATTTATAAAGATTTTGTCATCGTGGCTTCATATAATCCACACATTTATATATATTGAAAGTTCAAAATTCCCGTCCACTTTAAATCGGAGAGCGCGGTAGTAGCTGTGGCGTGAGAAGTCCTTGGTTCAATCACATGCTAAATGAGTTTGTGAACAGCATCATGTCCATGTGTCTTCTCGGGATTCACCAAGTCCTTCATCATCACTCACTTTCATAAATCATCCGTCTACTTTAGCCTAAAGAGTATAACCGTGAGAAGTAAAACGGGAAATTTCACTTAATTTCTATTCAGTTCAAAATATATATGGTTTCGTATGCTTGATTGTTGCTCGCTGGAATAGCAATGACGAACATTACACATACGCTCCACTGAGCGACAATTGAGCACTGAAAGCTGTATATGGCTGTCGTAAACAATTTTCAAAGAATAGTAGTATTTTAGCTAGCATATCAAAAAGATATAAACAACTTCTAAATTTGGAAAATTGCTTTTTCTTTCAACTTTCTGTCACTGCGCTCACCCTTTATGTTTACATCTTTCAAACAAAACTAATATGCAGCCTCTCCTTCCACACTTTTGTTTATACTATGCAACATCTATATCAAATGGTATTCTTTTGGTATCTCGATTCAACTGTAGTAAAATTTTATGCTTTTTAGACAGAAGTACCTCTGACATATGGCGGCAAAGTTGTCTATGAGTACGCAGTACATGTTCGCAAATATCGGGGGTGTTCGAAAATTCGAGGCAAGCGACGGTGTATATATACTGAAGTGAGCAGAAAATAAAAACATGAACAGACATGACGAAAGAACATTCAGAATAAATAAATGAAAGAAAAACACTTATTTTGTGGGTTTGGCAAATAACAAGGAACGATAAAGACTCATTAAGCATTTCCTATGGAATATTCTACTGTCTGGAGATGCAACGCAGACATTTCATAAAAGCAAAGAAAAACGTGGAAAAGAATGGAGAAAATAGGCTGTGTAGAAAGAAAAAATAATGAAGGACTGTTGGAAATATTAGGGGATTCAAAGAACAATAATAGAGATAGCTAAACAGAGAAAAACGAACTAGTAGTAGGACACTGAGAAGAAACTGTCCTCTGAGGGATGTAAAAGAAAGTATTGTAGAAGGAAAATGAAAGGAAAAGATGACAACAAATGACAGGTGAGAAGCACGATGACTCAGTGGTAGTGCGTTCACTTCTGGTGTAGGAATCCTTCGTTCGATCCCAGACTACGCAAATTTGTGGAGGACAACATCGTGTCTGCGAGTCTTCACGGGATTCTCCTGTTTCCTTCCACATTATTATTCTTGGGGCCGCGGTGGCTCCGTGGTAGTGTCCACCTCTGGTGCATAGGGTCTTTGGTTTGATCCCAGCTCGCGCCAAGTGAGCTTTGTGGTGGACAAACACCGTGTGCGTGGGCTTTCTCGGGGTTCTTCCATTTCGTCCCACTTTCTTCATTTCTCATCACCATCGTCTCTTTTAGTCTAGCCGGCATAACCGTGGGACGTAAAATTTAAAGATTTCATTTTTCCCATCCATTCTTTTACAATCATCATTTTCAGTAAATCCCCCGTCTCCTTTAGCCTAAAGGACATAATCACAGGACGTAAAGCTAGAAATTTCATTTCATTTCATTCAACAAACGATTCTAGTATTTAAAACAGCACTTAATTTAATAGTATTTAAATGCATTTCTATATAAATTTATAACAAACCATATTCTATTAATGTAATACTGTATTTATGTGAAAAGATGGGAACAAAAATTATTATTACGGTAAGAAATAAAAATTAACAAAATTAAAAATACCTTCATTATTACAGAGTGAAAGGTACTGAATTATACTCATAATTGTAACTATGGAACAATTAGTAAGTAAATTATGAAGAAATATTAAAAAAAAAAAAAAAAAATCGTCAGTCTTACACAATCTTAACTATCAAACACAAATATACTGAAATGAAAATAAAATTTATCTTAGTTGCGTTAAATCCTATTCAGACCAATATTTGAACCGATATTTTGCCCACTTAAACTCCTACAAATATCGTCAGGGCTTCAGTTTTTTCTTGTACGTAAATAAGATTCTTCTTACATTCTTTATGTAACTAAAAAAAATGTATATGGGAGAAGACGCTGAAGCTCCGACGATGTCTTTAGGAGTTTAGGGTGGAGGAAATATAGGTTCAAATATTGGTCCGAATAGGATTTAACTAAAATCAGTATCGTTTTACACAAACAATTTATCAGATAAAGAACTTACCGTTTCCATTTTACTGTATACATCCCTACAGAAACTTGTTGATCACTAGCCTGGTTGATGGTCAAGCAATAAGCTTCAGCACCTACTTCTCCACATTGTAAACTATGGGATTCAAGTTGTGAACTCAGATTCCCGTCGACGGATACTACGTGTTCTGACTTTAAAAAAATAAGTAAATAAATTCAATTCCAATATTTTCTAATGTTTACTTCTGAATATTTAAAATATTTACAAATTTTGAAATTATGTTTGGTTATTACTAATGCTAAGTAAAAAGAGAAAAATCTAAATATATATTCATAGAAATTAAAATAGCGAAAATATATATAACACATTTCGGGCGCATATAAATACAATCGATACGCCACTGAGATCTGTGGGCATAAGCTGTAGCTAAGCGCTGTACATTGCTTAGCACTCTTATGGCTTCTTCTTCCACGATTAAGATTAAATATGTGCGAAGTCCAATGTCATGGAAGTTGGTATTAGGATCACTTTCCAGGCAAAGTTTACCTATGTCAGAATTGTTAAACACTGTCGAGGGAGAATATAATTCGACAATCGGTAAAACGTGTATTCATGACGTAATATCTCGTTCTAAATTACAAGGCTCGAGAGGAAACTTGACTTCAACACCAGCAAGAACACTTCAGTGAAAGTAATGAATGAAATGCTGAGTGACATCAGTCAAATAACTTGTCAAAAAAACATCCGCCCCACAAAGTGATAGCTAGTGCCATCGTAAGGACTGAGTACATCTCACTACCAACCACTAATCTTGCAAAATATTGGATGAAAGACTGATGGAAAGTGTATGAACTTCACCAGTGGCAAGTGAAAATAAATATTCACATTAGACGACTTTGACAGTAGTCAAATACGAACCACTATTTATCGCCTTAGCGGGTCAAAGGAACGTTGCGACTACTGCATGGTAACTTTTCTAAAAAGGTTCGTGGCTGTTGCGAAGTTTGAGTATGCAGACAAGTTGGTGATACGTTAGTTAACAAATACGTAAACGTAAATGCTTTAGTACTTACAATCAAGCATTATTATTCCCATTCACTGCACAAATATCCCACTGTATGAACAGAACATTCCAAATGTGTGCATTCACATAGATGCAGCATCATGACACACCGCCGCGCTTTTACCACGAAAAACAGCAATAAACATGCACTCATGTTATTCCGTTTATTGGCATACCAGTAAAGAGCATTGATGTCAGTCCGATGATTTTCCTTTGCACTTCTAAAGCAATGTCTCACCTAGAGCTGCGTACGAACCATATGTATGTGGGTGGTAACAGAAAGGGGTGAGAATACCTATGCCAATTTTCCAGCGCACTCTCCTATAATAGAAATTAAGATGTGAAGCGATTCACAATGTTGGCGGCCCAATCGAAAAAAAAAAATGAAATCTTTAAGTTTTACGTCCCACGCTTATACCGGCTAGGCTAAAGGAGATGGTAATAATGAGAAATGGAGGAATGAAGAAAGTGGGAGGAATCGGGAGAACCCGAGAAAAACTCACGCACATGATGTTTGTCCACCACAAAGTTCACTTGGCGCGAGCTGGGACCGAACAAAAGACCCCACGCACCAGAGGTAAACGCTCTACCACTTAGCCACCGTTTCCCCTGGCCTAATCGAAATAGCGCCCATACCATGTCATTTCTTGAGGTTGTTTACACATATCCGGAACAAAATTTGAGAGCATCAATCAAATTTATTTTGTAATAATAATAAACTCTCTGGTCTTACAGCCAACGAAGAGTTATGATCACCTTCTAGCTTGGTGATGTCTGATAAGTACGGCCCGAATTTATATGTACTTACAAAAATAAAATAAAATAAAATAAAATAAATAAATAAAAAATGAAAATATACACTAAAATCTTACAAAATATGCACTTAAGAAAGAGATTATTTGCTTTCAGATTCATTTGTTTACAATATTTACCATGTTCAGAATGAGTTTCTACAATATACTAATGGAAATGTTTAAAGGTTTTTTGATGCCAAACGTCGTCTTTTGTCTGTTCTGGTCGTCTACGTTATAAGGTAAGTTTATAGGCCGAAAATTGCCTTCCAACATCAATTTATGATTGAACAAGGCAGTCTTTAAGGCACCTGCCAGTTCTGGTGAGTCTTGAAGGATAGCCCCCTCAGCTCAAGGCAGCTTCGCGAGTCCTCTAGTCCAGTGCGACCTCGGGAAAGGATTAGTGTACCCCTAGTCCAGTGTTACCTCAGGGCGGTGTAGGTGATTCGATCAGTTGGACGACTGATGCTGGGTCCCTCGGTGGTCCTTTTATTTGTCCTCTTCGGGTCCTTCCGTGAGGTCCGTCTTCTTTCGGCGTTCTTCGGTGTCTTTCGTGTCGGCTTCTTGTCTGCTAGGTTGTTTACAATCAATAGCACGTGTTGCGTTGACACGTGCGTCTGTCGTGATGTGGGGATCCTTACAATATTCACACAATAACACAGAAAACTTGAAACACTCATCTGGCATCCACACACGTACTGGTTGGTTGACTCGGTCTTTCCTAACCTTGGATTTGAGATAAACGCCTTACCAAACTTCCCTTTAATCTCTTTTCCAGTTTCAGCTAGAACAGAACTTAAATAAGTTGTTTTCTTAGCAAGTTGGAGTAGTTCGTAGAAGGCTGCATCCTGAGTTTCCAGACGATTAATTATTTCAACATTTGACGAAAAATGTCCATTAATGAATTTACTATCTTGATAAACACTTATCTTTTCTAATGATAGAAAAAAGTATTCCAAAGGATAGCACAAATACTTTCTTAAGGGATGTCCAATACACATGAAACTAGAGATTTAAGACCCTAAAAGTACAAAAATAATTCGTAACTTCAAATATATACAGAAACATGCGAATACCAATAGAATATGCACTAATATTCATGCGCATATATACTTTTAAAAAGTCCAGGTCCTACTGGTCGCTTTTATCATCGTTATTTCTGCTTTTGAAGATCAGTGTTCGCTCTTCTGAACTTAAGTAACTCTTCAATTGCCTCACAATGTTGGATTAGCATGAAAAATGCTATGCGTTCACGGTGGATTGAAGCAAGGATTATTTAAAGCAAAAGCGCGTGGACTTACCATTTGGTTACATAACCAATTTATATACAGTGTAAATTCTAAGTATTGATCCTAAGTTCCAGAATAAGACACGTAAATAATATATACACACATCCGAATCATAAGGAAGCAAACATTCCACCATCATCAGGATTACTGTGGCCGTAAGAACAAACTCTTTTATGCCAAACATATGATTTACTTACTTAATCACATTATCCAATCTTAATAGTCAAATTTACACTTGGGTAATCTATTTTCCAAATTCAGATGTAAATATAAACCACGATGTAAAAGCTAATAGTAAACACAATCGTAACAATTCTTTTTCTTTAAATTATCCTCGAGCCATTATGAAATTATGAACACTTTCTGCCCTATTCTACATACAGAATGTTTCCAAAATCTTCATTCGATCTGAGTGTGTTGTAGCTTGAAAACGGATGAAATACGTACAGTTTAACGGATTGTTCGTTTCGCTGGTGGAAGATGTCATTAATGTATAGGACTGACACAAATTACTGACACTCCCTCAATTACCAGTCAAGTCACCAACTCTTGTCCGTGTTCAAGGTATGCGAAAAGTACGAATTTCGGCTGAATGTGTATCGTACGCCCGAAGGAAGCTACATTGAACATCTGTAAACTAGAAACTTAATGTAGGTGATTATAATTATTTTGGATTATATAACAAATTTGTATTTTTTTTTCTTAAAGGAGTTTGGTTTACCAACTGTCTGTCCGTGTGTCCATCCGTCCGGGATCCAAAAACAATCTTAAGATCAATTTTGTCCAGGATGTAGAGGATCAAAAGTAAGGAATCGAGTTCATCGATAGAGCTAATTCATCCACCGGAAGTAGTAGAAATGAACCTTTTCCAATTTTAACGTTGATTACTATAGAGCAAAAACGGTACTAGATAGCGAAAAACGGTTTCCCGCAATCAATTAAGCGTTCCAAGAATTCATTTTATGTCCACCCTACACTCACTACTAAAACCCGAAGTGATAGGAATCTACAAATAACTTCCAGTTTCACAGAAATGATAAGAGATAACAAGAAGATATTTTTTTTTAAATCGATTTAGCGTTGTAAGAATAGGTACTATTTTCTCTTTTACCGTTCTATTCATACCGGAAGTTGCAGAAATCAACCATTTTCGGTTTCAAAGTTGATCGCTGCAGAATAAAAACGGTAAGTGATAGCGAGAATCGGTTTTCTGTAATGAATTAAACGTCCCACCTCCATTCTAATTTATCTATACTAAAATCGGAAGTGGTAAAAATCTACCACTACTCCTACTTTTAATGTTAACTGAGAAAATATCAAGCCATATAAACCCAACTCTTTCATGTAGTGTACATGTGACAGCACTACCTGTTCAAATTTGATAAAATACGTGTATGAACTCGAACACTTCCTCTTTCGAATGGTAGACGTAGCCGTATTCAAGCTATAACACTCTTAAATTGCATAAAGACTTCACGGGTATCCTGTAGCACTAAATCACTTGAGTTTGGTTGCAGTATGCAGATGACTCTAGACAGTACCATACTACATTTTAACTAGTATCGTGGAAGGACAAGCTTTCTGAGACAAAGTGGAAAAAAGAATTCTCATACATTAAATTAGTTAACAAAAAAGGTTGGAGGTCCTACTTTACCAGCGTGACTACTGAGTGTATTTGAAGCCCATTTCAATGAATAATGACTCTGGTCAGGTATGACTAACGTACAAATCCCTACCTTCTGACGCACTTTTTTTTTTTTTTTTTTTTTTTAATTCATTCTGAATAAATGAATTTACTAAAATATAATGACTCATAATTTAAGTTATCCTTTCCAGCTTGTCTAGCGGCTACGCGAGCACTTTTGGTGTACGTCGTCCCGGGCTCGATTTCCTTTGAGTTAGCATTAAAATTTGAATGTATTCCGGTAGTCCAAATTTCACCTTAAACTAGGTCTACGTCTCGTATAGCACCGGTACTCAAAAGATGCCAAACTGCAACAAACCACAACATAATTCCAATTGCAGAGACTGCATACAAATTGATTTGTTCATTCCGAAGACATTAATGTTAAAAGACGGCTAATGAAATTGTTCAGGTATGAACACAAAAGGAAAGGAATATACAAATCGCGTATGGCATAAAATAAATTTTGAACGTATACACTCACATGCAACAAGAACAAATTTTGGGCAACCACTTTCTCTACAAGCCCATATTCTGGCAACTACAGGTAAAAACTACAATCCTTTTGCTCTAATTAAAATCTCAATTGGCCAAAGAAAACCCACATTTGTTTAATTTCAGATATAGGCTTTCCAAAGGGAGGGGAGTGAGGCAGATTTTTTAAACATAACTGTACATAATAATTATTAATAACAGTGATGTTTTCTTCCTACGCATTTACAGACATGAACCTTTTGCATATCTTGAGTACGTTTTGCAGTACAACCAAAAACAATTATACATACCAGTTCTAAATTTGTTGTTTCAATTATTATGGGCCACTGTGAAAGACAAGTAATATTTGGCATCATGATAAAAGGCTCCTGTGCGAAAGTTTTGTTAACAGGTTCGAACTTGACAGAGAAAAACTTCGCTGAAATATCAAATGGCTTCTGAACTGATAACACAATGCTGGTTTCAGCTACACACGTGTTGTTCCCAGGCTGAAAAACTGTATAGCTTGCCTAAAAAAATGGAAGACAGAATAGTACAAACTGGAACACAGATGGGAATTTAAATAAATAATTAAATTAATCAACTTTAAAATAAACAGATTTTTCATTTTTTGTCTACACTTTCACACTGCTAACGTCTCTACAGAGGGGAACTGGACAGATATAGCTTCGGTTATCTCTAATTTCTGCATTTTAATATAGAAATACTACTCCTAAATTCTACATTAAACTTATAGAACAATAATAATAATAATATACACAGAAATCGTAATATTTTGTCTTGTAACATAGCCATTATGAAAGAGGCAAGAAAAGAATGGTTATGGGAACAAAAATGAGCTGGCTCTATCTACATAGCAAAATATCCACTATGTAGATGGGCCAAGCTTATTTTATCTTTCACACCTATCCTTCCTTGACACCCACCATTTACACCTATGATCATGTCTTGTCACCAAACAAAATATGACATTTTTATTAACTAACTAACTAACTCTATGGTTTACGGAATCCGAAAGTTCAATGACGTGTTCACAAAAGCTCCCCATTGACTTCTATCCTTGGTCAATCAGATCCAGTTTCTACTTTGTATTCCTATTTCTGCAAAATCCATCTCAATATTGTTCTCCCATCTGTGCCTAGGTCTTCCTAATGGCTGTTTTCCGATTGGTCTTCTAGTTAAAGACTTGGAAAGCGTTCCTACTTTCTTCCATCTTGGCTACATGACCTGGCCACCTGAGCATTCCAGATTTGATGGCCCTAACAATGTCTGATAAATCGTATAAATTATGCAGTTCCTCGTTATTAAGTTTCCGCCATTCCCCGTTCCCGTTCCTATCGGGTCCGAATATTCGTCTCAGGATCTTGTTCTCAAATACTTTCAATTTACGTTCTTCCCTCAGAGTAAGTGTCTATGTTTCGCAACTATACAGAACAACAGGCATGATCATTGTTTTGTATATTTTAAGCTTGAAATTCCTCGACAGAATTCGCGACAAGAGACTTTTTTTCCTGTTTTAAAATATCGAGAGCTTTAATGACTTTCCATCGCAATCATTATCAATACGAAGGAGATTTGTTAGTCCGAACAAATGATTTTAGTTTTTTTCACACTTTTGGAATGGATTTAAGGAATTTAAAATAAGATGCATTAAACAAAATAAAGGATGTTTCGCATTCGGCTGCTGTTTGGAGCTTTATTTTTTTCTGAAGAAGTTTGCAATAGTTTAGCGCGTAGTTTGGTATTATATTAATTTCAGAGAGAAATTAAACAAACAACCTGAGGTAAAAGGTTTCATTTTATACTTAGCAGATTATTTGAATTCCCTATAGCAACAAGGTATTTTACCTTTATGAAACCTTTGTGAATATTTTCATTGGCTGGGGGGCATGACAGCTCAGTGATAGAGAGTCTACCTCTGGTGCTTGGGGTTCCTTGTTCGATTCCCGGCCAGGAAAATTTGTGGTGGACAACATCGTTTCCATGGGTTTTGTCGGAATACTGCCTTTTTCTCCCACATTCTCATTCCACCAATTATTCCATCATTATTCATTTGCCTTAATCATCCAGGCTCTCTTAGCCTAACGGGCACAATCGTGGAACGCTAAATGAAAATTATCGTTCTCATTTGCTTGAAAAATGTGGGTATACAGGTTACAAAATGAATTATTTTATTAATAATATTTATTATGCTTTACATGTAATGTACTTAGTCGTATTTGATAGAACTTGAAGGCTCAGCTTTCTCTTAATAACTCTCTACTCTCACAAATAATCTATATATATATATATATATATATATATATATATATATATATATATATATATATATATATATATATCTGTGTAACGTGGGTTCCTGTCACCACGGCATGGCGCGTCCTCAGGTTGCGGATCGAGGAGAAGGCCTCTAGATATAGAGGTTAGCTGCGAATATACTGAATAAGCAGTCGCGGACAGACGACTAGGAGTGGTCCTCCAGCTTGGGGGTTTGGGTAAGGCTAACACCCTCATCCTGTAAAAAAAGGTACTTGTTCAGAAATATTCACAAAAGCCTCGGACAAGGACTGATAACTTGGCACGACCTCAGCAAAAGAAAATGGACATGAGATTTGGAACATGGAATATTAGAAGTCTTTATAGGGCAGGCGCGTTAAAATCTGTAACGAGTGAGTTAGAGAAATACAGGATGGACTTAGTAGGAGTTCAGGAAGTTAGGTGGGAAGGAAATGGATCTGAGAATTCCGGAAATTTTACGTTCTTTTACGGGGAAGGAAATAAAAATCACCAGTTAGGAACAGGGTTTTTCGTTCACAAACGAATATTACCAGCAATTAAACGGGTTGAATTTGTTACTGACAGACTTTCTTTTATTACTCTTAAGGGACGGTGGTGTGATATTATTGTTTTAAATGTACATGCTCCAACTGAAGATAAGGGTGACGATGTAAAAGACAGTTTTTACGAAGAAGTGGAACGGATATTTGACCAACTCCCGCGATACCATATGAAGATTCTATTAGGGGATTTCAATGCGAAGGTAGGACGAGAGGATATTTTCAAACCGATTATAGGGAACGAAAGTTTGCATAAGGAAAGTAATGACAACGGTGTTAGACTCGTGAACTTTGCAACATCCAAAAACCTAATCGTGAAGAGTACAAAATTCCCACATCGCGACGTTCATAAATACACTTGGACATCACCAGACGGAAAAACACATAATCAAATTGATCACGTTTTAGTAGATAGAAGAAGACAATCTAGCATAATTGACGTACGGTCGTTTAGAGGGGCTGATTGCGACACTGATCACTACCTGGTAGCAGCGATAATACGGGAGAGATTATCGTTGAATAAAGGTAATACTCAATGTCCGAAAACGGAGAGATTTAATTTAAAGAAATTAGAAGAGAGCCAGGTAAGAGAGGAATACCAGATTGAAGTTTCGAATAGATTCTCGGTTTTAGAAGACTCGGAGTGCACTAGTGTTGAGGATACTTGGATTGAAATTAGAGATAGCATTAAAAGTTCAGCAATAGAAAAATTGGGACACGCGGAAATACGTAGGAACAAACCATGGTTCGACCAGGAATGCATTAAACTAGCAGAGAAGAGAAAACAGGCAAAATTACGCTGGCTACAAAATCCGAATGAAATAACTACACAAAATTTCGCAGATATCAGGCGGGAAACTTCCAAAACTTTTAGAACAAAGAAACGGGATTTTTTGAAAGCTAAAATTAAGGAACTTGAAGATAATAGTAAAAATAAAAATATTCGGGACATGTATAAGGGGATCAGCGAATTTAAGAAAGGCTATCAACCTCGTGCTTATATATTAAAGAAATCTGACGGAACAGTTCTCACTGATACGGATAGCCTCTTAAACAGATGGAAAGATTTCTTTGACGATTTGCTGAACACGCAGACAAAAACTAATGTGCGTGGAGAAAAGGAGATACACACCGCAGAACCGTATATTCCAGAACCCAATCGAATAGAAGTGGAAGCCGCTATAAAGAAATTAAAGAAACACAAATCTCCGGGTGTAGATGAAATTCCGGCTGAGTTAATTTTAGCTGGAGGCGAAAAATTGTGGAACAAGATACACAAACTCATTCTCCTTATCTGGAACAAGGAAGAATTGCCACAAGAGTGGAAAGAGTCAATCATTGTTCCAATTCACAAGAAAGGCGACAAAACTGACTGTAATAATTATCGAGGCATTTCTCTTCTGTCAACATCCTATAAAATCCTTTCAAATATTCTGTTAGCAAGATTGGCCCCATACGCAGATGAAATTATTGGAGATTATCAGTGCGGATTTAAACGAAATCGGTCAACTATCGACCAAATATTTACCATTCGCCAAATACTCGAAAAGAAGTGGGAATACAATACCCCGGTACATCAACTATTTATTGATTTTAGAAAGGCTTACGACTCGGTTAGGAGAGAAACGTTATACAACGTTCTTACAGAGCTTGGAATACCGAGAAAGCTAATTAGATTAATTAAGATATGTTTAAGTGAATCCCAAAGTAAAGTCCGGGTAGGAAAATTTTTGTCCACGAGCTTCCACGTCGAAAATGGCCTGAAACAAGGAGATGCGTTGTCGCCATTATTATTTAACTTTGTGCTGGAATACGCCATAAGGAAAATCAAAGATAGCAACCAGGGCCTAGAGTTGAACGGCATTCACCAGGTTATGGCATATGCTGATGATGTAAATTTAATAGGGGATGATAGGAGAACAGTAGAAAGAAATGCAGAGATCTTATTAAACGCTTGCAGGGACATGGGTTTAGAAGTAAATGCAGAGAAAACTAAATACGTGGAAGTGCGTCGGGACCGTAATACGGCAAATTGTGGAGGCGTTAAAATATTAAATAATACTTTTGATAAAGTGGATACTTTCAAATATTTAGGATCAATATTAACAGACGAAAATCATATTCACGAAGAAATTAAATGTCGACTAAAAGCAGGGAATTCGTGTTACTATTCGGTTCAAAATCTCTTGTCGTCGCGAATTCTGTCGAGGAATTTGAAGCTTAAAATATATAAAACGATAATCATGCCTGTTGTTCTGTATGGTTGCGAAACATGGTCGCTTACTCTGAGGGAAGAACATAGACTGAAAGTATTTGAGAACAGGATCCTGAGAAGAATATTCGGACCCAAGAGGAACGAGAATGGGGAATGGCGGAAGCTTCATAACGAGGAACTACATAGTTTATACGGTTTACCCAACATTGTTAGGGTCGTCAATTCTAGGAGGCTTAGGTGGGCAGGTCATGTAGCTAGAATGGAAGAAAGCAGAAACGCTTTCAAAGTCTTGACTGGTAGACTCATAGGAAAACGACCATTAGGAAGACCTAGGCGCAGATGGGAGGATAATATTAAGATGGATCTCGGAGAGATAGGAATACAAAGTAGAAACTGGATGCAATTAGCTAAGGATAGAAGTCAGTGGAGAGCTTTTGTGAACGCGGTACTGAACCTCCGGGTTCCATAGGCCATAGAGTTAGTTAGTTAGTTAGTTTTATATATATATATATATATATATATATATAAGATTTCCCTTGTGAGAGATAAACAGGTGTTTAAGAATTTTTGAACAAGGCTCTACTCTCAACCAGCACCATATTGATGTCTCTTTCCATAGCATATGGTGATAGAAATATTTTCTTGATATTGAACACCACATATGCCTATACACATTAGGCTTGTATGTCCAAAAAGTCTTACTATGGTTGTCGAAACGCGCAAGTTAGATACCACAAAAGAAATTATATGGAAAGTAAGCCCTGTATACTGAGAGAAATTTATAACACTTGCCATTTAATAACAATTTTACAACTAAAAGTAGGGGTAAAAAGTGAGGGAGAACGCGGGGAACGCCGTCCCCCACCTGCAAAAATATGAACAGCGTCCCCCCAGTTCCTAAAAAATTACAATGGGCAAAGATAGACAGGGGGACGGCGTGACGTCATGCTGCTACCTATCGTTCTCCTACTTTTTCAGATTCACTTTTACCCCTGGCTAAAGGTGTCTGTCAGTGACTCTACGAAGCAACAGCGTTATCATGACACAGTTTAAAAGGAGTATAAAACGCAATACGAATTCATTTTTTCAAAAATAAAGAAAAACATTCTATGTACAAGGTTCAATTGAAAATAGCAAGATAATTTGAAACATATCATACTAGGATTAAAGTCAGTACGTGTAAAATATGTTCAAGTACATTGGCTGATTTTGTAACTTACTCCTTACGACTTTACGAAACACATCAGCAAAAAAATATAAAAGTATTATTCTAAGAGAGAAGAAAAGGAATTTTAAAGATATTTTACCTTGATCGAAATATTCCTATTTCCTGCACAATGTGCTCTTAAATAAAATGTCTTTTCATTCTTATGACCTTTTAAAAGGTCACCACTTTCTATTTCTAAAGAGCGAGTGTTAAAAGTACTTGGATCTGCATTCACATCAACACACAGTTGTGCTACAATAGAATGAAACAAAGAAAAAGCAATTATAAGATTTAAAACTTCAGAGTAGTAACTAATATTTTTAATTACAAATCTTTCAGTACGTTAATGAATTAAGAAAGTAAGATTTTTTTATGTTCCACAAAACCATGGGAAACATACTTCAGGTTAAGCTGACAATAATAATAATAATAAGAAGAAGAAGAAGAAGAACTCTCTATAATTCTTGTAAGCAGTATCTGCCAGATCTAAAAGCTCCTTATATAAGATGAGCCTTCCCATCATGTATCTCATGTAGAGCTCTTTTAATCTGCAAATAAGCATGTTAGCCCTATTAGGGGTCATAATGGGTAGGGAGCTTGAAACCCCCTTTCAACTTCAGCTGAGCCATATGAAAGTGAGAGGGCTGCTTTCACAATTTTTAACACCGTTGGAAATTTATGCTCTCCTAAAATGTTAATCTTTTGGAAAAAAACATTTATTCTTTTTTCACCAGTTGTGATCTCATCGTCTTCTAACCTTAATAGTCTCCACTCATCCACAAGTGTGTCTTCTTTGTAAGAAATAAGCAAAGCTTCAGCTATTTTGATGATTTTTTTTTCAGCTGTCCTCTTTCTTTCTTTCTTTCTTTCTTTCTTAAGGATTCAAACACTCCAAATGTTTTAACAGAGGCTTAGAAACCAAAGACGACTTGTTGAAAACATGCTTACAACTAGCAATATAGTATTTTCTTGCTTGAATTTTTTGTTTAACCTTTTAAAGGGCCTAAAATACTGTATTTACTGACTTATTTTAAAAATACTGACTTTTACTGACCAGTTTGCATCCCTGAACCACCCATCTCCTTTAGCCTAAAAGGCATAAGCATGAGTCGTCAAATTAAAGATTTTATTTTATTTCATTTCATTTGGGACGCGAAATCCGGGTTTGATTCTTGATTGGAAATCATATGGCTTGAGTTACATGTTAAATCGAACTAAAACGGGGCGTTAAACTCCCACCAACTATTCGAATCCTTGTAATTAACACAAAGAGTTTCCATTTGATACAGCAACTCACATTTGAAGAGGATAGTCTAGAGCATCAAGACCAATTTATAATGCACTATGGGCCAAAACAAAATATGAACTACACTTGTTCTTAGTAGAAAATTGGTTGAATGTACGTTAAGTCGTATATATTTTTTTTTTCAAAATCTTTATTCTAATCTACGTTTTCTGCTTCTGGTTTCATGTGTCTACACTAATTAGGACCTGGGCTACGAATGTTTGAAACTAACAATATGAAATCTGCACTTTTCTAAAAATCAACCTGGTACCAATGACCTTACTTTGCAGAATAGTTTTGTAACTAAAAGGCTACAGAAAATATTTTTACAGTTAAGTCTCAATTCAGGTCTATTATGATGGCCAGCTATACTCTTCTTGTTACACAGAAGTTAAAAGAGAAGAACAAACCATACATTCTTTCATAAGAGAGAAAAAAACCATACATTCTTTCACTGCTATTCGCAGTTCGCTTTTGGCCATCACTGGTCCAAATAATGCTGGTAGAGCCTTTCTATTTCAAGTGTGCCCCTGCTGGTGCTGCTGTCGATATGTTTTTCCCGTTCCTCTCTTGCTGGTAGAGCCTTTCTATTTCAAGTGTGCCCCTGCTGGCGCTGCTGTCGATATGTTTTTCCCGTTCCTCTCTTGCTGGTAGAGCCTTTCTATTTCAAGTGTGCCCCTGCTGGTGCTGCTGTCGATATGTTTTTCCCGTTCCTCTCTTGCTGGTAGAGCCTTTCTATTTCAAGTGTGCCCCTGCTGGCGCTGCTGTCGATATGTTTTTCCCGTTCCTCTCTTGCTGGTAGAGCCTTTCTATTTCAAGTGTGCCCCTGCTGGCGCTGCTGTCGATGTTTTTCCCGTTCCCCCTTGCTGGTAGAGCCTTTCTATTTCAAGTGTGCCCTCCTGGCGCTGCTGTCGATGTTTTTCCCGTTCTCCCCTTGCTGGTAGATCCTTTCTATTTCAAGTGTGCCCCTGCTGGCGCTGCTATCGATATGTTTTTCCCGTTCCTCTCTTGCTGGTAGAGCCTTTCTATTTCATATGTGCCCCTGCTGGCGCTGCTGTCGATATGTTTTTCCCGTTCTCCCTTGCTGGTAGAGCCTTTCTATTTCAAGTGTGCCCCTGCTGGCGCTGGTGTCGATATGTTTTTCCCGTTCCTCCCTCGAAAGACGAGGGACAAATTGCTGTGGCCGAAATTCATCAATAGTTGGATACGGAAAGAATTGCCGCACTGAAGTATTTCACGGGCTTCTACGTATCCTACGATATTCACTCGCCAAGACCACACGACTGAATGACAAATTGGCAACATAGCCAAAGTCATTCATTTCTTCCCCCAACGCAAATGGAAGATTTCCTCCGTAAGAGATCGTCGGGGTTGGGGCCGAAGTATGTTTCACATATTTTTCGAGGGCACACTTGAAATAGAAAGGTTCTAACAGAATACAGAATTACATCCGCTAACGAAAAGTAGAGCACTAGCTTTATACTTACTAGATTGTTCAATACTGACTTCGTCGCCACCTACTAGCTCAAAATTCAGCATAATCCCTCTGACCTCTTTCTCTTCGTTATTAATTACGGACACTGTGATGGGATACCACTCGCCCACTAAAGCTGGAGAATCATGAGATACTTCCAGTGTTAATTTGGAATCTCGAAGTGTGATTTCTGCTGTTGTGATCTGCTTTATATTGTCAAAATCAATCCCGTTAGGAAGCGGCCTCCTATTGGAAGAACATATAATAATTTACTTCTATTCGTTTACAGAAATAACCATATACTCAACTGAATATTACAGTATTACACTATTATGCGAATATTACACTGTTACAATCATTTTTGAGTTAGAAGCAAGCAAAGAATTAGCGTTGCCCTTACTGCTTGGGACACCTCAGATATAGTTCTTCAGAAGATAACATCTGACGAACACATTCTTACTGTAGCTGAGCGACGCCATTAACAACAAGCAGTGAGAGGGGCAAACTTCTCAATCAAAACAATATTTCATGGATCCACTGCTACAATCTTAGTAAGCAATAACAAAGAAAGGGGCCGCGTGGCTCAATGGTAGAGCGTTCACCTCTGGTGCCTGGGGTCCCTGGTTCCAATCCAGTTCACGCCAAGTGAGTTTGTAGTGGACAAACAAGGTGTGCGTGGGTTTTCTCGGGGTTTCCATCATATTATTCTTCTCCCATCATCACCGTCTCCTTGCCGACCTAACCGTGGGATGAAAAATTTAAAGACTTCATTTCATTTTCATTGCAACAAAGAACAGAGTACAATTTAAAATGTTTTGCGTAATACATGAAAAATTAAATAAAAAAACTTCTCGACTAAGAAATAATGAACCAATATATTATCAATCTAGAGCCAAAATACCATAAACATGAACTCAACCCACGTTATCAATAGGTCCCGTCTCGTATAACCTCGCTGCTGAAACGAACGTTAAACTCAAAATCAACTCAACTCAACCGACATACTGAAAGTGCAAAGAAAGGTGGTTGTACTGTCGTAATTACATATTAATAAAATACGAAAACCTTCTGGTACATTTACCGTAAATAATTAATATAACTAACCATATACAGTGATAAGCATATCATTTAAGGAGTGTCTCTTGCTCTCTTTCTTAATTCTTCACTGAACAAAGAACAATAGGTTCACAGAACCCACATACTTATTCGTTCATAACTGACAAAATATAAACAGCAAATAATGTTATGAAAAAAGCTGCTAACTAAGTTACTATCTTACAAATCACTTAACCTAAAATATCACAAACACATTATAAACGTAACCGAAACAAAATACATCAAGATATTCATCTCTCATGAACAATTAAAATGGTCTGGAAAGAAAGGCATACTTAATATATCGGGTGTTTCGAAAGTTTGGGGCCATATGCCAGCTCCGTTATGAATAAAGGTACGAAAAAATTGAAAGATATGAAAGTTGTTGGAAATAGTAGTTTTCAATTTAAAATGTAAAGTTTTTCTAATCGCACCAGAAGTTTGGGCTCAAAACTGGTAAGGCGAGTTAAATTAAAAAGCAACGTTTGCAATTCAGCAGGCTATTCCCTTTGGCTCTCACCTTACCAACATTGTTGGGAAACAGATAGAAATGTTTTAGGTTCCTTCACACAACAATGTGCACATTCTCCGTGTTATTTTTGCGTGCCCTTACGTTTACTTCGAACAGCAGGGTGAATTGGAAACGTTGCATTTTTTTCATTTAACATTGGGCGCCACTACCAATGTGGAGTCCGAAGTGCTCATAAAAATTTCACAATTTTAGATTAAAAACACCTATTTTCAATAGCATTCCTCTGTTTCCATACTTTCTTATCTTTAAATAGGAGTTCGCCTGTAGCTCCGGACTTTTGGTACACCCGGTATAGTTTATTTAAGGAGGAAACTAGTTATTAGCCTCTAATTAACTCTCATACATCCTATCTCCATATAACCCTTTCTTACCTGTATCTTGATAATACTGACAGCTGTCAGTGAAAATTCGACTTTAAATATGATTATTTGAACTAATTTATTAGAGGATACAGAAGAGCAAGGTAAGTACCTTTGGAGTTTATTTAAAAGCTTCTAGTTTGAAGATTTGAGTTAGGGTATCTGGCAATCTTGAAATGAGTAACTAGGCTAAAGCGGAGACATTTCGAGGGTTGCTCTTCATATTTTGTTTGTAAACATCCGAATCTACTACAATCAAAGCACTATATAAAACCTACACAAACGATTATAATATTAACATGATGTATAAAATAAGATTTTGAAAATGAAGGGAAATTTTTATGTTTTACGTCCTACGGTTATGCTGTCTAGGGTAAAGGAGACAGTGAAGATGAGAAATGAATGAGATGGTGGAATGAAGAATGCGGGAGGAAACGGGAGAAACCACGAGAAAACCCACGCACACGGTGTTTGTCCAGCAAAAAGTCCACTTGGCGCGAGCTAGGATCGAACCAGGACCCCAAACACTAGAGGTGAACGCTCTACCACTGAGCCACCGCGGCCCTAAAATAAGGTCGATCACTTAAAGCTTCCTATAAATTCATGTCCTAAGGTATAACATAATACTCTTTTGTTTACGGTAATAAAAAACATGAAATTCAGATAACACAATTATTCTACAGTCAAAAAAAGTATACACTTAAAATTCTACGTACCTGAAATGATTAAGAATTACAGATACATTGTCAGACAATGACGATTCATTGCCAGAGCCAGAAAATCTCAATACAGCATGACGTTCGTTTTCAGAACCCAATTGCAGCAATACTGATGTTATCTGCGTATATTTAAAGAAACGGCACCATAATCAGTAGTAAATAAATATTTATCAAGCATACAAATTACATACACTATAGAAAATAATAATACATTGTAATAAACAGTATTTCATTTTTCAATGTTTGTGCTGAAATTCCATGTAGTCTAATGAAGAAGTAGGACATAGACAGTTTTAGTGAATCAATTCCTCATATTTCACCAAGTTAGTAAATAAAACATTTTTTTTAAAACCGAATGTTCACTAAATATACAAATTTCATCCAGTTTCTGAACAACTTAAAAGTCTTGAGGTGGAGATAATAAATGATATGGAATTGACAAATTTATTCAACACACCACTTACGATATTTTATGTACTATAAGATGCATTTCTTTTTTTTTCGAAAAATTGCCTCCAAAATTCAGGCGCATCTTATACTCGAAATTAATATTAAACTGATCTGCCATTTTCCGGCATCAACATAATACCATCGCTTAGAATTTCTGTGGTTTCTGATTTTATTTTATTTTTTATTTATTTATTTATTTTTAAGTGACACGTGGTTTTCACAGGTCCCTTTTGAAACTAACTAAACACAATTTACAAGGTTATGCAAAGTTCGAAACAGACGATAGTCTGACGGTGCTAGATCCAAGCTATAGGGGTTGATGCAATAAAATTCCCCGGCCATGTGCTCTCAATTTCTGACAGGTCATTAAATATGTCTGTGGTTTGGCATCGTCAGCGGAGTACACGACACCCTTTCTGCTGATCCGTTTCTGCTGACGAGTTTCTTTTGATTTGCTACAGGCACCTGTGCTAACTGTTGACAGCACAGGTTCGAGTTTATCGTTCTGAAAGACGGCAGAAGCTCGTGATGCACTATGCCCTTCCAATCTCACCAAATGAACAGCATAACATCCCTGTGCATTAGTGTAGGCTTTGTCATAGACTGCGAAGTATCTCCGCTTCGACCACGATACTTCACGCACATTGTTATCACACATTATTCACTTTTCATCACTTGTGATCAATCTCTTCAGAAACGGCTCGAGTTCGGTACGTTTTAGTAGAGATTCGTAGACAGAAATTCGATCAAGTAAATGTTTTTGAGTTAGATTATGTGTACTACTGTCATCTTTTGTAGGCAGTATTTTTTGCATAGTTTAATACTATTTCATGATGGATGTTTGTCATTTGTGATATCATGACTGTTTATATGACGATCTTACTTGACTTTTGCCAGAATATCACCCACTTGATCACCGACTGTGAGGAGCATCTCGCAGATCAAAATTTCCAGACGAAGGCCACTGAACAATCTTTTGGTAACTATCTTGCTTTTGATAACGTATCTTGCCCAAAAACAGCACAAATTTTTTCATGAGTATGCGCAGCATTTGTGTCTTTATTGAATTAAAATTATTAAAGGTAGCGCAGTTTTGAGAAAGCTCGCTTATCTTCATAGTGCAATATCTTACATCTGACTACAAGAATTCCTAAACGTTTTGGGGGCGCGATGGCTTAGTGGTAGAGCGTTCACCTCCAGTGCTTGGGGTCACTGGTTCGATCCCAGCTCGCGCCGTGTGAACTTTGTGGTGCAAAAACACCGTGCTCATGGGTTTTCTCGGGGCCGCGGTGGCTCAGTGGTAGAGCGTTCACCTCTGGTGCTTGCGGTCCCGGGTTCGATCCCAGCCCCCGCCAAGTGAACTTTGTGGTGGACAAACACCGTGTGCGTGGGTTTTCTCGGGGTTCTCCCGTTTCCTCCCACTTTCTTCATTCCACCATTTCATTCATTACTCATTATCACCGTCTCCTTTAGCCTAACCGGCATAACCATGGGACGTAAAACTCAAAGATTTCATTTCATTTCGGGGTTCTCCCGTTTCCTCCCACTTTCTTCATTCCACCATTTCATTCATTTCTCATCTTCACCGTCTCCTTTAGCCTAACCAGCATAACCGTGGGACGTAACACTTAAATATTTCATTTCATTTTTCCTAAACTTTTCGTACTTTTACTAGTTTCAACTGTCAGGTGTCAAATGACAGTAATTTCAACTCGTTGCGACTCATATATCCAGAGATTTGGAACATTAACGCCATCTCGTGCGCAAAAGTCTAAATACTTGTTAAACCCTTTAGTTAATAAACACTTACCAAAATGTATATGTATTGTTCATATTTCAAGTTTTAAACAAATGGTTCCTTTTCATCTATGCCATGTAATTTCAAGGAATTCTCGTTTCCATCCAATCGACGATATAGTTCTAGTCTAAAGAAGTTCAACATTGCATAATGCAAGGCATTTTGCAGCTGAAGTTTTTACATTACATTGAAGATGACGGAAGCTGTTCGTTGACAGAGTATAGTCTGCATAATATTAATGGCGTTTAAATTAGATAAGATTTTTGAAAACACAATACATTATGTAGTAAGTATTATTTTATTTTCTCGGAACAAACAATATATTTACATCGATATTCTAAAATGGTATTCTATATAGTTTCATCCACACAAGAGGATAGCTCGTTTGTATCGAAGTTTGTAAGTCAACTCCAAAGGGTTGATTGTATATTCTCAATGATTTCAGCATTAGTTTTCTTCTTACCAATAACATACTCGACTCAACCTTCTTGGTTTACTCTCATGGACGAAACACTCTCTTATGTAATTATTAGACTTCGGATTTTTGCATATTTGCATGTTTTTTTCCTGATGTGATATTGATATGCTCTTTAAACAGAAATTCGTTTCAGGTGTTTTAATGTAAAATAGTAGATTTTATAGTGCATATATTTGCATATTTCGGAGGTTAGTGCATGTTTATGTCGTTATTGCATATAAATGCATATTTAAAGGAACGACCAAATTGATAATTTTTAATGTACAATAACTTTCGTCATAAATGGAATTCCAAGTTTCTAATGTAAATAGCCTCAAGACCTTGAAACGGTTCATTGTTGTCGGTTTCCAATATCTTCCAAGGTCATGCAAAGGGAGAATAAGAAAGGGGTGAGTGATTCATCATCCCGGCAATGATGCATGATTGACACCCTTTTTTTACAGAAGATATAACGATGTCAAATCACCTACAACAAAATTTCCACGTCATCCATCTCGGAAGTTAAAGTTGGTACCGTTGTGTGTGTGTGGGGGGGGGGGGGAGTTGAAATTGTGTGGTCCTGTGGCAGGACAAAAATGCCGAAAGAAAAATCTTCTAGAAGTTATCTCCTGACACAGGGTCATTTAGTTGTAGTGCGTCATTTTCAAATTGAATTTTAAATAGCTCAGAATTTTGTCCAATTTTTGTCCAACCTAGAACAAATTTTGTACGATTCAAATTAACAAAGGGAGAACATTTAAAAATTTGACCACTTTGATGTCCTTAGAGCGACATCTTCAAATTCGAAATTTAACTAGCCCACAATTTTGTCCAATTTTCGTTCACTTTTGTCCACCCAAGAAAAAAAATTGAAAATTCAAATAAACGAGGGAGGGCCATTTAAAAGTTCGGCCACTTTGATGGCCTGTAGTGCGACATCTTCAAATCTGAAATTTAACTACCTCAGAATTTTTTCCATTTTTGTCCACATAAGAAAAAAATTGTAAAATTCAAGTAAAAGAGGGAAGGCCATATCAAAATCTGGCCACTTCGATCACCTGTAGTGTGACATTTTCATATTCGGATTTAATTAGCTCAGGATTTTGTCAATTTTCGTACATTTTTGTATCACCAAGGAAAAAATTTGAACGCTCAAATTAACAAAGGAGAGTCATTTCAAAATTTTGGCCACTTGGTTCACCAGTAGTGTAACATCTTTAAATTCTAATTCTAACTAGCTTAGAATTTTCACTGTTTTTTGTAGTTTTATACCAAGCTAGTTAAAATTCAAATTTGAAATGTCTCACTACAGGTGAACGAAGTGGCTAAATTTTCAAATGTCCGTCCCTGGTTTATTTGAATGGTACGAAATTTTTTTCTTGGTGGTAAAAAATGTTCAAATATTCAACAAAATTCTGAGCTAATTAAAATTCGAGTTTAAAGATATCTCACTACAGGTGATCGAAGTGGCCAAATTTTGAAATGAACCTCTCTCGTCCATTTGGATGGTATATATCTTTTTGTTGGTGGTTCAAGAATGTAAAAAATCGGCCAAAATTCCAAGCTTGTTATAAAATTCGAATTTGAAGATGTCGCATTACAGGCGAGCGATGTGGCCAAAATTTCAAATGGCCTTCTCTCGTTTATTTCAATTGTAAAAAAAATTCTTCGTGGTTCACCAATGTACAAAAACCGGACAAAATTCTGAGTTAGCTAAAATTCGAATTTGGAGATGTACGACAGGTGATCGAAGTGGCCCAAATTTTGAAATGGTCTTCCGTCGTTTATTTAAATGGTACAAAATTTTTCTTGTATGGACAACATTCTGAGCTAGTTAAAATTGAAATTTGAAGGTGTAGCACTACAATTAATGAACCCTCTGAAACAATGGATTGAGGTCGAGAGACGTTAGCAATTCAAGGAGAAAATATATTTTGCAAAGTGTGTGCTAAACAAATAATATTTTCAAACTAAGTATGCTTGTTTTCAGAAAAGGGCATTTTCATTTTGTTCGACAGCAAAAGCTTACACTTCAGCAGCGCTCTATTTTTTGGCCTTTTTATATAGAAATTTCAAGTCTGGTAAGGAGTTCCACAAGTATGAAACAACCGACGGTTTTTTTTCTCTTTTTTTTTTTTTTTTTTTTTTTCATAATCGACAGAGATCATTCCAAAGAAACCCTTTAAAAATATATTTCGGGAAGAAATGAACAACCCTTTTGAAAATATGCTCTACAATTAATTATTAATTAAAATACTTGCTTTACAAAATCTAAAACTTGTCGCAGCAGTTACTTTTCGAGATAAGTTTCCGAGTTTTCCTTTAAGGAGTTTTTTAAGATTATTTAAATATAAGCTTGTGTTGCTTCGATATGCACTCAGTCTCTCGAAACGTAACTTTCCTACTAAGTCTTCTGTTATGTTTTCGATAACTTTACCTTCTTCCCATTCATGCTCCATGTCTCGCACAAATCAGTTTATTCATTTAAAGTATCAATATTATACATTGTAAATTCTTACTGTTTTAAACGGACAATATTACGCTAGAAGAAAATATTCTAGGATTAACACATAATTGGATACAAAAAGTAATTTGAAGTGGATTTATTTTCTTTTAAACAAGAACATAAGGTTTTGAATCCAGGCTTTTAATACAGTAAAAAGGCCCCTTACTAAACGGAAATATTTCACGGTCCCATGAATTTAAAGATAAAAAAAAGTGTTAAATTCTCTTGATTAGTCGGAACCTGTGTTGCGAACAACGGGTGTTAAAATATACTTTTTAACGGAAATTTTCAAGTTCCGGAATATAGCGTTTACAAAAATTTTAGACATTCTGTGAGAGGTTAGGTACATGAACTACGTTGTCTGTAATGGTCTATGTTCACTTGTTACCCTACATATTTAACCTATAGTCTACCGCCATATAAGGCCCTAGATACCGTGTAACTCTTTGAACGAAGTGCAATTTATATAGTAATTTCCAAACCAATAACTATTTCTCTAGCTGGTCTAGACATGGGACAAGGAGCACAATATACACAATAGATCAAACGGAGCCGAGAGTAGAGGGACGAGCTCAGAAAAGGGCATAGCATCTACTTTTGTCTTGGCCTTGGAAAATGTATGTAGGCTTATTATTATTATTATTATTATTATTATTATTATTATTATTATTATTATTAATATCATTATTATTATTATTATTATTATTATTTTGGTTCACATTAAGTCTTATGTGTATGAATTTGTAGCATAACTAAATACTGTAATTTAATACGATATGCATAACATTTTATTCTATCTCCCTATGTCCTTTTTTTTCAAAGATCTATCTGTTAACTTTAAAACCTTTAAGGGAAATTTTTACGAGTCCTGTTCAATTTCGCTAGTCAGGTTTTACTATATGCTTATGCCAGAAATGTTTGTTTACTTCTCTGAGTATATTTATTCTTTATTCACAAATACTTGGCACATTCCTTTTTTTATTTGTATATATATATATATATATATATATATATATATATATATATATATATATGGGGGTAGATGTATTTCAATTAAACATACTGAGCTGTTTGAACCTGAAGAAACCAAATATATTAAAGAAGCTGTGGATACTGAAAACATTAAAAGCGAACTTGTATTTATCAATACTCATTTCAGTTCAATTTCAAAGATCATAACGAGATGAGAAGACCGATGATTAGGACTTTGTAGTGCATTTGAGTTGTTTGATTCAATATCGAAACAGGCTCCGCCAAGACCAATCGGACATTTTTTTTTTCGAAAAGCAGTCAATAGACGTGAAAAAACCTGGCATAAAATTCTTGTCTAATGCAAATGAATTGTTCCTGGGAACAGCGACGCACGAATTACATATTTATCGGCAAGTAACATTGCTTCTTTGAAATACTGTTCCTTAACGACCTGTGACATGAAAGGAACATTTTCGATGTACAGTAATGTTTTGACTGACAAATGCAGGCTTTTGCCAGAAAATACCGAAAACTACATAGTTGTCTATTGTAGCATGAATGCATCATAATTGTACACCATAGTTGTCTATTGTAGCATGAATACATCATAGTTGTACACCAAGTATTTGTAGTTCAAGTAATACAACTTTTTTCTCTAAAGATAATAAAATTTCTCGTTTAACTTTAGTTTTTAACTGGTGCATATTTATCCTTTTTAGTGCATATTTGCATATTTTCGTGATTTTTAGCGCATATTTTGCCGTTTTTTAGTGCATATCGATCCGAAGTCTAGTAATTATAAAAGAGCAATTTCCACCTTATCCTGGATCCCGTACTGTTTCCACAAGTCTCCTCAGGTTTTTATACTACAAAGATAAAGATGTATAAAGTAGCCAAGACAGATAAACCGATGACCTAATGCATGTAAAATAACTATAACTAATATGGTATAAGAACATGGAGTATTCCTTACTTGTAATTCCTTGCCAATGCCCTGTTGATTAGGTTGAAATTGGCACTTATACTTCTTCACTTCGTCGTAATCAAACTGGAGTGAAGGATTTTCTGGACTGCCAATTTCGGAAGAGCCATCCTGACTAGCTACTACACATTCTGTGCTGTATGATGCGTTACTTAAAACAATTGACAGTTTGGAGAACTCAACAGGTTGAGGACAGTAACTTCTGTTAATAAAAGGAACAAAAGAATATAACTGCAGGTAAATATTGATTAAATATTTTTCATATATATGGATTCTTAAAAATATATGTAAAATATTTTGACATGTTTTCTTTGAAAAGACACGGGAACGAAATGGAGAAGTCTGATACAATTCTACACTACACTCATGATCTCTATTTTCATTTTATTTTATTATACATACAATGTTTCGTGTGGAATATCGTACAGTATGGAGCACAAACATGGGCATTACGTAAAAATGATGAAAGAAGACTGGAAGCTTTCGAAATATGAGTGTGCAAAAGAATGGAGAGATTAGCTCGGTCGAGCGGAAAACATATGAGAGAGTGTTAGAAATGGTGGGAGGAGAAACGGAATTAGGAATCAAGATTTAGATTTCTGGGCTTTCGGCATCTGTGACCATGTTAGCCCGTCACGTGTGAGGAATGACGTCTCTCGGCGAACACACTCTATCCGAGGAAAGGGAAGGATGGAAGAAGGCTGGTACCACCCCGGCATTTACCTAGTGTGAAAAAGGAAAATCTAGGAAAACCTCATTTAGGATGACTGGCCTGAAAAAGTTTTTTTTTTTTTTTTTTTTTTTTTTAGACTTTTTCGACCGAGTGCCCCCACCGAGAATTGAGCCTGGGACCGCTCGCACCGAAGGCGAGAGCGTTTGCGACTACGCTACGCGGGGTCACATGGGGGAGAAAAGAACAATTTTAGATATTATTAAGAAGAGGAAGAGAAACTGGTTGAGATATTGGTAAAAAAAAAAAAAAAAAAGTAATATGAGGGACGTGCTACAAAACATGGTGGCAGGAAAGAGGGAGGGGATGAAGGAGACTACAACTGATGGACGATATCAAAACAGAAGTCGTACGTGAAGACGATTGCGATAAGTAAACTGTCAATAATGAAAGAATACTCCATGATAATGATGATTAATATACAACACAAAAGAAAAAGAACTCTCTTGGCGATATATACCGTATTAAAAGCTTAGTCTTTGGTTATATATAGTAAGTAGTCCAATGTTCCGAGCGTAAATAGCCCCTTGGTCTCTATCGGCTAGTAATAATATCAATTTGTATCAACAATGAAATGGACAGAGCCAAATCATATCTTTTGGTTGGTTCATGCTCACCAGCTGGCTCCCATTAATTTGTGAAAGCTGATTAATTTGTCGGTAATGACACTAACCTTAAGTGATTATTGTTACATTTACTTTAATTATCTCCTCTTTCAAGATGAATCATGTTTCTTTTAATTTTCCTATGGCCAGAGTATTCATCCCTATTTTGTTACCCCTATAAGAGAATCAATGTATTTGACACTTTCAATTTAATTCATTATTAATGGTTAATTTGAAATTTAGCTTCCGTTTCCAACATCGAAGCTAAGACGTGGACTTACAAGTTAACGTAGCATCCGAACCACGTGGGTTTCCACCGAGAATCGAACTGGGGTCTTTTGCGTTCGGTAACCGTATAGCCATGAGGCAGCTCAATTTATAAATCATTATCCACCCATCAGCTAAAGCTAGATGGTATACTTCAGCTAAGCATAGGGAATGTGCAGCTTTCCGTACCAATTCCAGAAAATACACATAACACACTTCGTACGTTAAAAATTCAAGAACAAGTATTTAATATAACAGTAATAGTACATACTAACACGAAATGTATTTCTTACAACGAAAACTGAATAAACCTAACTTTACAAAAATAACGAACTACTAATAACAGTAATGTTAGAATAATCCATGTCCAAGTAAGGTTATTGAAAATTTAGAAAACACCCGAAGTACATACACACTAGATTCATCTGCACTGCTGGCGTCCCTTGATGGAAGATTATGTATCATTTAAACTCCGCAATTCAAAAATGTCCTCAATTCTAACTTGACTACAATACGAAACGTCTGAATGAGGTGTATTCAAATTATTGTATTGCATACAGAATTATCTACTATTGTTGGAATATGCAACACCTCTATTGGAATTAAACGGGAACTGTATCTCTGGAACATTTTCGTTATTGACTACCGAGAGTAGCGGTATCATCCAACGCAACTGTGGATCATCTACGTTTATTAGCGACAGTAGCGATACCATTCAGTGCAGCTGCAATCAGAGTCAATGGTGACATTCTCACTGCTTTGTAGATTAGTATATACATATTAATTCCTTGTTCCTACGTAAAAACTCCACGTGTATAAAAATTAATATTTCATTTCTTTTTTTAAAAAGATTTAATGTAGCTACATATTTTGTCAAAGGCAAAGACGACCTTGACCCTGCGTTGTCAAGAAATTTGAGGAAGATAATCAATGGGCGGTCAAACACAGTTCCTTACTGTCAAGTTCAATGACGGGTAAACTACGAGCCGCGGGTTATATATGGCCCTATGAAAGGTTGTACTCGGTCCGCGACATGATTTCTAATCTGACGAATGAAAAGAATATGATTACTTCGATAGAGTTAGATTAGAAAAAGGCTAGCAGATAAGTATTTAACTTCATTTCTCACAATTAGTGCATCTCAGTTCGAACCAGACTATGTTTGTTCGTGTTTTTGAGAAACCTCAATCATTAATAGGACTTAGTAATACAAGAATTTTGTAAAATGTGCCATTATTGTTTTTAAAAAATTATATTGATTCGTCTGAAGTTTTTCCTTGTTTTCTTTGTTCCTCTTCTACAAACTTTTGCTCATCGCTGGTCAAGTTCATCGAGCAATGAAATCAGAAACTGTTCACTGTACGGTTAGTTGTTCACTGACACTCACATATTTTCTGAATTTGCGCGTTTCCCCTTACTGCAACCACGCATTAGGAACTCGAAAGAAAGTTGCATACAGTAATAAAATGTCATAGCGCGTAGTGACACAGTATTTTCCTAGCAGAAGCTTTTCCAAAATGAATGAATAAATAAATAAATAAATAAATAAATAGATAAAATAAAAAATACATAAAGTCTTGAGTATAATGTTATAAAATTCTGCATGGTATTTTGCTTTATTATACTATACGTGAACTAAGTCATTTTCAATATTAAAGCTATTCACGCAAATCAAGCTGTTAAAACCAATCTCAAATCTCACAATTTTTCTCTCTTTCACCACCATAGCCAACTACAACAACGTCAGGACATTATTTTAATTATTTTACTACAATTTGCTGGAAGGTTTCAAATGTTATATTTAACTCAATGTAGAGAGAAAAGCGAACCTAATTCCTTTCGTTTGTGTTTACAGTCAAATTCAACACTTTCAACTACAATACTCATCTTGGATATTACCCGGACGAGGTGCTACCCAAAAGTTTGCGAGAATTTTAATATTCCACCCAAACCAGTAGCAGTGTGAAATCCCGCCGCTACCTGCCTCTTCATATGTATTTCAACTGCTTTTATGACAAATGGCACTGTGGTGTATGCACACATTCCTTCGTTTTCTCTGGTTTAGTGGGTGACACTGCATTTTGCTGAGTTTGTGAATTTTGAAATGTCTGACGTGAAGGAGCAGCAAAGGATCAACATTGAGTTTTGTCTCAGTTGAACAAAACAGCAGCTGAAATTCGCCCAATGCTGAAGAAACTATTCAGGAGCAAGTTTTGCCCAAGAACATATGTATGAGTTGTGTGACTGTTTCAAAGATAGCCGGGAATTTGTAAAGGATAACAAACATTTGGGTCGACTGTCATCATGCACATCTCCGGAAATGATCGTGAAATTGAGTGAAGTGATTCCTGAGAAATAAAGGAAAATAATCCATTATGTTTGTATTAGAGTTGGACTGTTATACGGACATGTAAACGCGTTTTAGCGGATGAAGCAAGCATGAGACGAATATCGACGAAATTTGTACCTAATCTTTTGAACAACGATGAACAAAACCAGGAGATTCATGTCAAAAATCATCAACTATCCTCTTCAAACGACCTAACAATGTCTACCTCTTCCCTAAAATGAAATGCCAGCTGAAAGGGCTCATTTTCATTCCATCGAAGAGATCCAAACGGAATCGCAACATTCTTGAGCAGCGGACTGTCAACATTGCTTCCAAAAATGGGAAAATCGCTTAAATCGTTGCATATAAGCCCGAGATGACAGTAGACAGGATTTAAGAAAAGTTTTTTATTTCTACGGGAAAAATCTAGGAAAGTTTGGGCAGCCCCTCATACAAGAATCTTCTATCTACATAGTATTCGTAAATGTAAAACAATAGCACTGCACGAAAGAAACAAACAATGAATTAACGAAAATAAGCAAGCAAAATAGACAGAAAGAAAGAAAAATAAATAAATACCTTACGAACACTTCTATTTGAATACTTTGATCTGCTTGGAAATGGGACTGCGTAAATGTTGCTTTGCTTTCAACAAACGAGGTGATGTTATTCATTTCAACAGGAACACTGAGAGGTTCTGCTCTGCTCATTACATTCCAAAGGTCTCTTGCGTTAGGTAATTCTGCTTCTTTACAATTTGCTTCTGGATCAGGCGGTGCCAACTACAAAGAGTATATATACTCATAAAATAAAATGAGAATAAATAACGTCTATAAAGATATGTATATCATATATTTTCACTTTACAGGAAAGTTTTGTCAATTAATGCACAATGTTGTATCAAACGAAATTAGCTACTTTCGTGGTTTCAAAAAAGGAAAGAAAAATTTAAAAGCTTGTATAAGATATGAACGATAAATACAAATGAACTTGTTACTTTTACTCTAATGAAAGATCAATAAGAAAACTATTAAAACTATTCTGGTCACGCTGAGTTCAATTCGTGAATGTAGTGCGACGAATAAACATACTTTGCTGAAATATTTAAGTAGAGCTCAGCGCAAACAGATTACTTTTATTAGTTTTCTTCTGTGTATTCGCATTAATATCTGTCTTGTGTCCAAATCACTGTTCCTTTATATTGCCCACTTGCTCGAGGAAAAAATGTTTAAATTCTCAATAGTGATAGAGGAAATTGATGACGACGTTTAAGAATACATACATCATAATTACTACCTGGAGGAAGTGACCGAAAACTTCATTTGACTCGTTAAAATTTGGATTGCTACTGCTACATAACGCAACCATGAAGTATACAGTGAATGAGTTGAGTTTTTTAGTTTAGCGTCCCGTTCAGCAGCGAGGCTATATGAGACGTGGACCTACTGATTAACGTGGAATCCGAACCACATGAGCTCCCGCCGGGAATCGAACCCGGGTCTCCCACGCCAAAGGCGAGTACGCTAACCGCTTAGCCACGAGGGAGCTCGAAGTATACAGTGAAATCAACTAATAATGTTATAAAATTACGTGAATAAAATTGGAACTACTCTAGAATCGTTCTATTTTTGTATGTAATGGCTGAATTTCTGATGATTAATGCTTCCACCTTCTTTTATAGTGACTGGGAACGGATTAAATGTTTGGTAAATTTTAGGGAAGTAATGAGGGCAAACCCTACACTTAATATTTTAAATCTAAGCTTAATTCTTTGTTCGCAAATTCCAGAGTTGTGCGTGGCCGCGGTGGCTCAGTGGTAGAGTGTTCACTTCTGGGGCATGGTGTCCTTGGTTCGATCCCAGCCCGCGTCAAGAGAACTTTGTGGTGGACAAACACCGTGTGCGTAAGTTTTCTCGGGGATTCTTCCGTTTCCTTCCACTTTCTTCATTCCACTCATTACTCATTATCATCGCCTCCTTTAGCCTAGCCGGCATAACCGTGGGCAGTAAAACTTCAAGATTTCATTTTTTCCAGAGTTGTGCGCATTATGTTTTGCAATATTTCGGGGAAAAAGCGATCCTCTTCCTCGACCAGTGTTGGTTATAAATTTAATTATTTAAAAAAAAATATTTATTTATTAAACATTATAAGTCCATAAAAAATACCTAGTCTCTTATCTTGCTTGTAGAATACACTTTCAGGCAATAGGCTAACACGCTCAGGGATTTTTACTGTCATCTCACGAGCTTTCGGCTCGCCCCTGGAGCCTTGTTCTTGGAAGATAAATGTAGGAGTATATAGAGAATAAATAATTCAAACTGTACGGGAGAATACTTTTATCTTTATAACAATTACTTACTGTAGATCTCGTCCTTCTCATTGCTTACCTACAATTTACCCAACATTTAATCCATTCCTACCTAAAGGGCTCAGAGAAAGGCTGCTACTCTAATTACCGAAAATTCAACATTACATAAAAAATAAAACATTGGAAAAGTTGGTTGGTTGATTTGGAGATTAGTATCCCTTTCAGCATCGAGATTATATGAGGCATGAACTTACAGCTTAACACACTGGAAAACGAATCCGGTTCTTCCATGGCATAGACACGTATGCTAACCATCTAGCCGCGAGGGAGCTTGACACTAGAAAAGGTAATTACTACCTTAATAACAAAGTTTCTTTTGTGTCCATTTTCGATTTATCTTTAGATATTGGCGCCAAAATACATGGCTTAGAGAAGTGCATACGTATGGCATCTGTAGCTTTCTAGCCATGCTATCATAAAACTAATCCTAAGGCTTAGCTCAATTTTGCATCTGACAAGCCATTACCATTAGTTGTAATTCATTTAAATGAATATCGCCTTTCAGTTATTTATAGGACGACCATGAAATTTTCAGCTGAAAACGAGACAGGTTCCGGCTTTTTAAAAATCATGAGAAATGAGAAACAGGTCTCCGTAAATTAGTTCCTGTTTACTTTAGCAATACCTAATATCTTTATATTCTAATATACCATAATATATATGTATAAGCTATAAAATATAAACAGCATTAACTTACAATATATAGTAGGACATGATGCTGCCTGCATTTGCTCCTTTGCCCTAGCTCGAATTCTTGATATTACATTGGTATTATAATCATTATTGAACTGATACTATAATTATTAATAGGGCCTACCTTTACAAGGAGAAAGGTATTGGATTTCTAATTTACTTTTTCAATTGTATAAAACGGGACAAATACTACTTTTTTCCATCTATTGACGGAACACGCCCCTAAAACGGAACGAATGGTCGCCCTAGTTATCTATCAATTTTTTGACACATAACTATTAGTTTCTCTTTTCTGGCTTTTGACTGAAATTCTCCAGTTGTGTTGTACTGTAAATAATTCAGTGGAATGATTCAATTAAATGCTTTAACAGCTCTACTTAAAAGGAATAAATGAAAAATACCCATTTTATAATTCCAATATTGTTCAAGAGTTCTTGGTGAAACATAAATTTAAAACTAGTGTCCTCCAAACTCCATTATTTAAACGCGATTGTACTTTTAAAACATAATACAATCTCTCTACTCACCTGCAACACTTTCATTAAGTTACCAAATATTCTTATTTTCTGGTCCTTTTCGAAGGTAACACTTGGCCCAAGAGCTTCTAAGCACAGAACGATATATTCTTGAACATTAGCTGTCAGATACGCACAACAAAGGGCTGAGGAAAGAATGTTAGAAAGCAACAGCCACCATTTTTCCGTGCGATAATCCCACAGCATATGGTTCAACAGTCTGGAAGAAGTAATATGCAATACAATATCTTATTGATACTATTGGATGCATTTCTATTAATCATAAAAAGAATTCTCCTACTTCAAGCATACACAAACAGAACTCTGCGTACACACTCGAAGCGTTCCTCGCTTCATCCCCGGCAAGGGCGCCGATTTCTCCGTAAATTTGGGGGGCCTATTCAGATGCAGAAGGTATATATATATATGAGAATTTTAAGACAAATTGCATTCAAATTATGCCAAATATTGTATATTCATAAATACAATAGGGGGGCCCACATGAGCTTTGTCCCCCCCCCCCCAGGATTGGCGCCCTTGATCCTAGGTGAACTAGACGAAACCTTGCTACTACCTAAATGATACGATGTACGCAATTTCATCCTGTGATCCGACTGAAATGGAATAGACTTAAAAAGTGTTAGTAAATTTTTATTCTTTTCCGAATATTTGTGTGAATTAAAAGAACATTTCATACTATGTATTTCTTCTTATAGGTCAAAAATAATGAGCATTCTTATTAAGTTCTTAAATTGTGATATGCTAAACAGATCGTAACTGGGAGATAATAAAATGTACTAGCTGAACCTGTGCTTTCTACACAGCGCATCATTCACATTTGAGCACGGATCTCCTTGTAATTCCTCACAACATATGTACATGTCCTTTTACAGACACAAGTGAAAGACATCTTGATAAAAATCGCCAAGGGGTATCATTAAGGGATTTTTTTCTTTTCGATTATTTTTTCAATATCTCGTACCATTTGCAAGATTTGAGCCTACTTCTGGTTGGAGTTTCTAATTCATGTATGATCAGTGTTTTCTTTCTTCTTGCATGCAGTATGTAATAAGCAAATACATTATACACACAATTAATTATTATGGTATTCATTCGACAAAACACTCCAAACAATAAAGATTCATCTTACACTGGAGAAATGGTTATCCTTTGTTTTTAATTTTCATTTGGCCATGAAACAAACGCCGGAGAGATATACTAAACCCGTATAAAAATATGTGGTGTTGGAATGTATAGCTCCATTGGTAGTGTAGGATATGATGCTTTACTTTTTTAAAATTTCAACACTTCCAACGTATCCCTAAATAAATGTAATAAAGAAATAACGACCTTATATATATATATATATATATATTCAATTAAAACTAAATAATCTACATAAAATTTGCAATCGATCAGTGAAAACGGCATCTTTCTAGAGCTACGGTTCCCGAGAACTCACTGTCGAAAGGATTGGCCACAAACAAATAAACTTTTCTTGAGCACAAACATATAAACCTAGCATTTTAATATATAGATTGAATTCTACACGACAGTGACAGTTGTACAAGTTCCTGCTACAAATTCATAGCACACAACAATTACAACTTAAGTATTCAAACATGCTCAAGTTATTATTATTATTATTATTATTATTATTATTATTATTATTATTATTATTATTATTATTATTATTATTATAAGCATATTACAGTTTAAGAATACTATGTTATTTTTGACTCAATAGAAGTAATTATCAAGTTATTTCTGAATTACACAAATATTCAGAAGAGATGGAAAGTTTACTAACAGTTCTTTAAGTCTACTTCGTCTCAATGCGTCCATAGGATGGGTAAGGAGACAAATTCACACATTGTGCTTACTTAGACCACGGTTTCTTTTGGTGCGTCGAGGATGAGCGACGAATGCTCTGAAACCGTTCCGGAATGTTTTTACGGGAAGTTTCAGGTAAGAGCATCCTTTCTATTGTTTAATGCCAAAATCTGTTATAAAAAGAGATAATAAAAACTTTCACGTCTTTTTAAACACTATTCTTAACTCCCACTTCCCTTAAAAGCTATAACACTTTACACTATACTGCAACTAAATTTCCCCTAGTTACAGTTCACAACTACCATGGTAGGCCGGACAGCTTTTAGCTGAACAATTGCAGTAAGCACATTTGTCAAAGTACAATGGATTCTGCTAGCACTTTACTTTTTGTTGTTGGTGTTGTTGTTGTAAACTAAAAACAGTGATTCATTGAACCATCCACATTCCATCCACAGCAGCCACACGAAACTCCACCACTCTTTCTCGAAAACCCTGTATACATTTTTCATGAACAGTACATACATAAATAAATCATTTACTTCAGCGGAATAAAAAAAAAAAAAAGTATCATCTGCATCAGATTACAACGAACGACTTAAGGCCCAAAATATATTTTTTTTCAAAAATCACGCGTGATGACTTACACTCACCCCTATCACTTTGTTGACCTCATTACGATCTATTGGTGTGCCTTATCTTCTGACTTCTTTTTCGTTTAACTCCGACAATATTATAGAAGTTTAAATGCTTTAAGTACTAGTACAAGTAGAATAAGAACGGAATAAATAAATAAATAAACTGGCCATTGACGCAAACACTGATTTCCCTTTCGACTGTTTTACCAAACTGTGAGGTATAAGTAATACTGTCGTGAGCGATCGAAGAATACTTACGTTAAGGCTTTCCCGTAATCTCTCGACCAGTAGTACTCTTCAGCCATTTGAACAACTAAAAAGAAAGAAAGAAAAAACAAAAAGCCGTCAGGACAGTTCTATAAATTGTAAATACCTTGTAGATACCATGCTTTCCCGAAAATAAGACCAGATTTCACTCGTATATTAAATTTCTCACCAATAGACGCATTAGGGTTTATATTCTGCAAGGTGCACCTCGCTTCCTTGCTAATTAACTAAATACTTATGCATGATATATTTTAATATTAAATAATATATAATTAAGTTATGTTTATTATTTAGTATGAGTTAGGCTAGACTCTATTTATTTGCTCTAGTATAGTGTAATATATATTTTTATCATGTTTTATTATGAGGGCGAGGTGAAAAGTTCTCGGCCTGACCCAGAGATGGCACTCCAATCAGCAAAATTTCATTGTTCTTGCCTGGGGGCACTTTTCAGTTCTTCGTATAACAAGTGCCAACTTGTTCTCCCAAGTAGTTCGTGTGCAGGCATTGTTGCAGTTAGACGTTTTGCGTGTTAGTTGTGAAAATGGATAAACTTGAGTATCGTGCGGTAATCAAATTTTTCGTTTTGGATGGATTAACCCTTACGGAAATTCATCCGAAGGTGACAAAAGTTTACGGGGACTCAGCTCCTTCCATGTCAACCGTTATAAAGTAGGCAGCTGAATTTAAACGTGGTCGCACATCCCTCGAAGATTACCCACGTGAAGGAAGTGAAAACTAACGAGAATTAACTAAGGAGAAATTGAACTAATTAAGTATTAGAATATTTTATATTAGATGATGGGCTTCTTATCCTCTCCAATGAGTACTTGGGGAAGAAGGGCACAATATTAAGTTAACTTTAAAAGCATAGTAACGTCCTTTTTTAATCTAAATTACTAGTCACGAACCATACCTTAATTAGAGAGATATTAATTATAATAAACTAGTAATTCCATTAATTCCTTGGTATTTCATTTAACTCAATCGTATTTTGAACATGTTACCTAGACAATAGCGAGCGGATGATTTATCTTGTGGAGAAAAGTTTAGGGTGTAATGTAAAATGACAGACTCAATCATTTGAGTTGTGAGAGATTTAAATATTATTTTTATTGATAATCTTAATAAGGGGGATCACTTCCTTACATAAGTGAGGCCATAATAACTTTTTCTTTTTTTAACTTACAATTCAGAGGATATCATTCCACGTGGAACGCGGACTTAATTTGCAAAATGTAATATAATAAACGAGAACGCCGTACATCTGGCAATATTGTGCCTGTCGAATCAGAGCATAATTATTACTAACCTGCTACCAGATTGTTACGAAAATTGCGCAAAATAAGTTTTGCTGAGAGGTTTATTGACAAAATAATGATATTAATTTTAAAATATTGCGTTTTTAAAAATGTAACAAATAGTAAAATATACATGAAAAATGTAACCTTTTAATAACTGTACATAGAAAAAGTAATTAAGTTACTATACAGTAAACAATAATTGAGAATTATGATGTTGAAACAACTTCCTAGTGTTACTCTAATATTCTTGTAACCATATCAGAAATATCTAGTAACTGACAGTAAGAATTTCTGTTATTTTTTTCTTTCTTTCTTTTTTTTCTTTTTTCTATAAGTAAAGCTTTACGCGGTATATTTGACATTTATACCAAGTAACGTGTTCCTGTAACCCTTCACAAAAACAATGTTGAGAGTGTACCAATTTTCTGACATTTACAAGAGTAGCAATGTTATAACCTTACATGCAATATGTTCCTAGTACACACAAAAACAAGAAATCGTAGCACTGGGACTCATAGAAATGGTGTCAGAAAGTCCATGCGCTCACACTATTTTCGTGAAGGGTTACAGGAAATACCATACCTTACACATTATTTGGTATTAAGTGTCAAATATATCACATAAAGCTTTCCTTATAATAAAAAGAAAAACCAACACAGATTCTCAATGTCAATGACTAGATATTTCTGATATGGTTACAAGAATACTAAATAAACACAGCTATGTGGCAACCTCAGGGAGTTTTTTTAACAACGCATTTTTTGTTGTGTATGAAATATCTCGTTTCAACTCCTGCAACTACTGAGGAATATTTTGGGGCTAAAGCTTATTTTTGGACTAAGGTTTATATCACGAAGAATCTGAAAAAAATATGCTAGGGTTTATTTTCTAATTTTCAGAGAAACTTGAAACGTATGTTAAAAGAAGGGAAACAATTATATTATAAAATTGGTATAAATAAACCGATAGTGTGCACAAACACAATTCCATACTAATTTCACATTCTCTTTCTACCACGAGAAACATCTGCAAGGGGAAAGGTAAAATGAAATCTTTAAGTTTAACGTCCCACGGTTATGCCGGTTAGGCTAAAGGAGACGGTGATAATGAGAAATGAGTGAACTGGTGGAATGAAGAAAGTAAGAGGAAACGGGAGAACCTCGAGAAAACCCACGAGCACGGTGTTTGTCCACCACAAAGTCCACACGGCGCGAGCTAGGATCAAACCAGGGACCCCAAGCACCGGAGGTGAACGCTCTACCACTGAGCCACCGCGCCCCCCGCAAAGGGAAAGGTATGATAAGGTAGAATGAAAGGACGGATAGGACACGAAGCGAGAATAGGAATCAAAGTTGCTGTTGTAGAAAAAGGTGTTAGAGGTTTAAGAAAGAGTCACATGTAAACTTACCTAAATGCCTTCTCATTCGTGGACACCTATACGTCTTAAATTGGGAAATTGCACTTCCAAGTAGCGATATGATAATCATCTGGAGGAAGAGAGAGAAATTTAAAAAAATAAATCAATATCAGATCTCTAATAAAAACATACATGAATCAAATTAATTACTCACCAGAAAACAGTAAAAACATCATCACATACCACTATGAGTACTGCCATTAATTGCCAGACACTAACAGAAAAACGTAGGCTTTACGAAGATTATTAACTGCTATTTAACTTTTGAAAGAAAACATTAATATTAATAACTGTAAACAGAGTGTGTCAATAATTGCGCCTGAGATTGTTTCATTTGTGTATAACTGTTACCTTTAAGTAGAGATGCAAGGGCTGGAAAAAAAAAAATAAAAAAAAATAAATAAATAAATAAAAATAAAAAATATTTCAAGTTTAATGGAGGGATAACAATACATTCCACCTTCGAGTTTTTGCATTACAACACGAAAAAACATTTAATTATTGCATTCTGAAGAGAAAATCTTAACAAACTTCAGAAATCAAAGACAATCGGTCATTCGGCAGAATAGAAAAACTGCAAATCAATGGGCGCACTCTAGTTCCAACAAATTGTTTATAAAGCTATCAGGTTAACGTTCAACGACAACAAAAAATATTACTAAAAACTTTAATATTAGCGTTAGCTATAACTAGTTTTTAAAATGTAGTATATTTTGTGGAACAAAATTATCATTTATGAATCTGGGTTGGCAAAAAACAAGATTTTTTTTTTATTTTTATTTTTTATTTTTTTTTTTTTTTTTGGGTTTAAATCATTTGCTCTATGTATTTCTATCACATGTGGACAGAAATAAGTTTGTTTCACCTTGGTGTTATTATGCAACAACCGGGTTATGCTGGAAGGGTCACATACGCTTAAAGCGGAGTCCAAATCGTTTATCGACTTACATCCGAAACAAATAGTCCTCCATTTGAACTCGAAACCCGGACTAATTGGCCACAAATGCGATACGTGGACGACTCACTCACGAAGGACTCCTGATACGTTGTACTGATCTTTACATACTTGTTAATATAAATGTCAAGTGTCATTCCAAAGGACAAACAGTTGCATAAGTGAAACCATTATACAGAATTACATATGGACAATTTCAAAATACTGCAGAGTACAGAAGAATTAATTAAGTCCAAGTAAGTTCACCATGACTTTTATTAGTCCAAGTTAAAGAAATACGACGACTTAATTTGCATATCAGTAAGAAAAGTGAATAAAGATAAGAATTAAGTCCACTTTGGCTCTGACCCATTTATACATAAATAGACACCAAAGATACTTCTGATTTCAGTAAATGCCTCTCGTGGGATTTGTATGACCTCCCCCCCCCCCCCCACAAAAGAAATATTCATAAACTTATAAGAAAGTTGCTTTTGTAGTATAATCTCTTTGAGTAATGAATGGGGAATTTAGGTCTGAATATAATACGAATAATATGCGGGAGTGACATGTGACAACCCACAAATGTGTGTTCATCAAGATTTTACGAACACTTACACTTTTACGAACATTTTTCGTTTTTTGGTTTAAACTTTTCTTTTTTTTAAAAAGCTGCTTTAAACAATGGTTTAAACCAGCCAACCCTGTTATGAATGAACTAAAATTTTATTATAACTACATACAAGAGAGAAAGAGAGAGAGAGAGAGAGAGAGAGAGAGAAAGAACGTTTAAAACGCTATCCACAAAGTTCTGACTTTTTTGACTATCCACAAAAATTTTGACACGATGTAACACTAAAGAAAGATGGAAGTCTGTGAATAATGATGTTAAACTAACATTACGGCCAAAATTGCCTTTTACAGCTTTTAATTTTGGAAACTGATCCGATGCGATTAGTGGAATAAGCAACGAAGAAAATTTTGTGGTAGCTCTGCTTGGAAAAACTTTCTAATTTTACTCACTTCTAAGGAAACTATTAAACTATTAATTTAGCATTTTAGAAATGTATGTTGCAAGTCAAACGAAACAAACGAATGACGATGAAATATCTGGTGGAATGATAATGTAGACGGAAAAACGAGAGAATTCCAAGAAAATCCACGCACTAGATGCGAGCGAGCGAGCTACTTCAGAACTCAGCAGCTCCAATTAACGTTTTAATTGTTCTCTCATTTCCGCACATGATACTCCGTATGCAATACCTTCCAAGATATTTCGGCACACAGACATAGATTTCATACTGATTCTACCTATACATTTGCTTGAGTTGACACACACTATTTAATATTCACACTTACTTTTACATGTACTTGCACTTCCAAGCTTTTGGCTTTTCTCTGCAGCATTGTTCACGAAGGTTAAAAATGAAAGAAAGAAAGAAAAAATTAAACAAAATACAAAGAAATGGGTACACCGGGGAAAATGGGGATATATCTTGTCGACGCTGTTTGTCACTCGTGAAGTGATAGTATAGCACACTGTGAAATTGCAAGGATTTTTCAGGAGTAAGAATTCAAAGTGAGATGAAATTCCTGAGCAAGTTAGCATATTCTCTAAACATTATTTGATAACTTGAAATGATTTCGACGGACATTTACTCACAGAATGATTGACGTGATTCTTTTCTTGAAATTGCAGAGCTTGTATTCCTTCTTTCTCTTTCACTGGGTCCACTGGTTCTACACTCAGCTTGCCTGGACGCCAACCTCGTTGACCATAGAATTCAATGTATTCTGAGCCTTCCAACGGATCTGGTTTCGGGTATTTTGTAACATCCTAAAACATAAATGAATTAAGACACTTACAGGTCGAACATATTGTATATTCTTAAATCTCTGAAGTTAAAAGAGAATCCACAATTAAAAGTACTTACTAAAACTTATGATGTTACTACAAATAGCATCAGATCAAAAGTTACAAACTTTTCTTAATGGATTTTATTAGTAAATGGAAAGCTGAAGAGGTGTTTGTATTTTGATAAGAATGAAACACATAAAGATGTAAAAGAATACATCATACGCTACTAATTATTTCTGTTTGTTTCTTGAAGTTTTGCGGGTCCCTTTTCAGTATCAAAGCTATATAAGACGTGAACCTACAGTTTAACGCGGAATCCAAATCACCGTAAAGCGTTCAATGCTCTCTAATTGGAACTACATGCACCAAAGACTCGCGCAGTAGTCACTACATGAGCGAAGAGGGCTACTAATTATTACTATCACAATCTCAAGTTGCTGTTCAAGACATAAACACGGAGACCACAAATTTCCCGTTACTCCTTGCCGTTACCCCTTGATAAATGCTAATGTACGTTTCCCCGTTAAACCTTGATAAATGCTAATGTAAGTTTTCCCGTTACCCCTTGATAAATGCTAATGTACGTTTTCCCGTTAAACCTTGATAAATGCTAATGTAAGTTTTCCCGTTACCCCTTTATAAATGCTAATGTAAGGTTTTCCCATTGTTTCAGATGGTGTGAACGATGGTTGATACTTCCAGTTACAGTATTGAAGAACGTGTTATTGCAAGTTGTTGGGAGCATGAGAGAAACCACACACGTAAGACATTGACAGAAGTGCGTGCAGACTTTCGGACAAGGTTTCAACAAGATCCTCACCCGAAACAAACATTTTTACGATGGGAGCAGAAACTATTCGCCACAGTAAGTGTGAAGGATAGGGAAAGAAATGGCAGACCGTCCACATGAGCAGAAAGATGTCGTTTCGTCGCGACGTCCGTGAAGAGACCGCCGCAGAAGTCGATGCGTAAGTGATCTGTGGAACAGAATACCCCGGTGCAAAAGCACATGAAACAAAGACTTACGCCTACACCCATATCAACCTACCCCGTGCAAGAATTATCAGATGTAAACATGACTCGGAGAGTGGATGCATGTGTGGCACTCCTTTAGACGTTCGACATAATACAAAAACGCAGCGAAGTGATACAGTAATGCGCTATGGGGTTCGTAAAGGGCATCGTTGCACAAAACAGTTATAATACCACCGCCGAATTGACAGAAGCTGTGAAACAAGCTTTCACTCAAGTTACTCGTACACTTGCAATGCTCCGCAAAATGTCGCACAGAATCTGGCGGCATATTATCCTTTGTCATGAGAATGACGGTTGACAGAATGATCCTTTGGACACTTAATGTTTCCTATCTCAATAAAACTTCTCGAAAGCACTCTTTCATTACATTCAGTTCTTTCCGTGTAGTTATTTACGTACATTTAGTGGTTTATGTTACTTATTTTCAGAGGTAAGGGGACTTTGTGGCCACCCTGTATATATATATATATATATATATATATATATATATATATATATTATACATAACTGATCAATAATGAAGTTCCTTTCTGCTATCAGTTTCATGTTCCTACACCAAATGTGAAGGAAAATTATTATTAGCAACAAGAATATTACGTATTTCACAATCTATATCTATATCTATATCTATATCTATATCTATCTATCTATCTACTATCTCTCTCTCTCTCTCTCTCTCTCTCTCTCTCTCTATATATATATATATATATATATATATATATATATATATATATATATATATATATATATATATATATATATATTCATGATTATGCTCCGAGACAATGCAAGGCGATAAGACGATGATGATAATGAACAAAATGGGGAATGAATGAAGTGGAATGAAACAAGAGGATCCCGAGAAACCCACGCGCACAGCGTCTGTCACCAGAAAATCCACTTCACAAAACTGGAATTCACAAAATCAAGTACCAATGACAAGAATACAGGTGAACAGTGATTTCATTCGGATCCCGCGGTTGGCTATTTGAACTTGGAATTTTTAGCAAATCTACTAGACGAATGCAAGGATAGTTTCTTTAAATATATACAGGCAGTGCTGAGTTCCTTACAAAATTAAAATAATAATAATAATAAACTTGTTGCTAGATATATTCAATATTTGCCTGGAACTTTAAAATAAAATTCGTTACATATATGTAAATGTAAAATCAACCTTCGCATAGAACACATGAAGAAGGAATAGGTACTTTTTAAAACTAAAACCACAGTCATGGTTAACATGAATGATGACGGGAATTCTTGGACCAATAAGCAGTCTTCACTGACAATAATTTGTGCTTCTGTACGCGTTTTTCTTCCTTCCTTTTTTTTAAAATCATTATAAATATATATCTCTATTCGTATAACAGTATATACGCTCAAGCTGAACGATGAGCTTACAATAACCACTACAATATTAAGAAAAAACAAATGGCAACATTTAACAGTGCTTCTGATACAGCAAACCATATTATTTATAAGGACTTACCTTGCAGAGTTCCAAGCATGCTAGCTTCCTCTGAATGGCACATTGGGCAGCTTGTTGGTAATAAAATCCTGGATGTTGTGTTTGAATCGCTGGCAAGCCTTGCTTTATAGCTTCATCAAATATGTCTCCAAACACACAGAATCTGTATATAAACGGGAAAAAAAAGTAATTTGTTGCAGAACACAATAGAGAAAAAATTAATAAATGATAAATGTATCAAAAATACCTATCAACTTCTAATAACAAAGTCACTTTCAAATATGCAAAATAACTTAAAGAATAAAACGCAAACTTTTAAAGAGATCCCTCAGTGGAATGCAGTATTATAAATTCGTTGATTAGATTGGAGAACAAACTCGGATGGCATGGGTTATTAATTTCACATGTCTCTCATACAATTTTGCTTATAAGAAGGGACTTAATAACCTCGAACATCTTTATATTATTATTTCTTAAGATTCTATATTTCTGTTGAAGTTAATCATGAACAAGAAATTTTGTGGCTGTATAGTAGACCTGAAGAATTGAAAAAAATAATGAGAATTTTTGGTTTCTTTTTCCGATTTTGTACTCTCAATGCACCCTAAGAAGACTGAGTGAACATTAATATACTTTACGTAGAGTTGTGACAAAGCATATTAATAGCTTATGCACAGGCGTTAAGAAATCTTTATAAGTCAAATTGAAAGTTAATTATTTACTTAAATTAAGTTTTCCACTGGCTGAATCGGGAAATTTTGATGAAGTACTGCAGTGGTGGATCTAGCCTACGGCCGGGGGCGCTATCCCCCCAGTTTTTTGAGTGACTAAAATAATTGAAGCTTGAAGCTATTATTTATATATTTTTGAAAGTTCATAGTAAACTTACGATATACCTATCGTAATCTGAGTTCTGGCTGACCCCCCACCTCACCCAGTTTTTATCTTCTAGATCCGCTACTGGAGTACTGAAGAAGACTACGATGTAATTACAGATCGGATCACATCCTTGCATGTGAACCAATAAATAAAGAAGAAAAACTGACAAAGTGACACTGGAAGAGGTATTGTGTTTTACCAACTTTATTCAATATATATTTAGAGGAAATGGCAAAGAAGGGTTTGAATGAGGAAGATGGTATTACGCTTAAAAAGCAGAATTACATTTGTTTGACAGATGATATGACTCTTCTTTCGAAATAGGAATTAAAACTATGTTAGAAAATTTGAGACGAATGTAGGACGAAGATAAATACTAAAATAGGAAATAAGTGGTGACACGAACAATTGGAAGAGGTAAATAGAAACGTCGATGGGAAGAATGTTGCGTATAAAAGGAAGTCTGGGTCAAACTTTTTTTTTTTTTAATGGATCACGAGCGAGTCTGATAAATAGAAACGGAGCATTAGCATGTTCTCACATTCTTTAGATACAAGTGGTAGTTCAGTGAAAATTTCACATTACTTCCATACCAACCAGTGAAATATTTTCATTAACAAATAGCAATCTTTGTTTAAGTTATTTTTATCTGTTTAAATTTGTGAATTTTAATAGAAAATGGGGTTCTCCACTTTTTTTTTAAATTTTTTTACTTATTTCTTTTAAAATTTATGAAGTATGTAACCTAACTGGTCTCACTGCAAATTTCCTGCAATGTTTTAATACGCCTGAAATGGGTATATTACTTTTAGGACTTGCAATTCCAGCTTAATTAACTCGTTAGAATCCTTGAAACAAATAATATGTGTAACTAGTGCAATACTACTTACTGTTTAGACATCCATGCATGGTGTTCAAAGGTCAATTCTTTCGGCCCTACTCTATTCTTAAAATACTCTGTATGTTTTCTGAACTGCGCAATCGAATCTCTTGGTAAATTCAGCTGAAACATCAATTTGCATATTTTATAGTTTATGAATCCTGCTACTGTCTTAATTTCAAGATTGTTCGTATCGACTATGCGTACTTCCATCAAGTTAGAATACGCCTGGGTGTACAGTCTGTAACAGAAATTAACTGTTAGTATCACAATATATTGTAAAAGAAAGTGCATAAAGTATTACTTTAAAAAAGTAATAGGATACATACCAAATAAACTCTGCTACAGACAGTAAAGGGAACCACACGAAACATACTTTATGAATAAATGAGATAGGAATAGCCAACATTACCTGTGAAAATATTAACTGATTGACTCCATAAACAAACTCGGCAGAGATAATCACACTATAGATATACTACATTGACTTGACACCTAGTCTTTCGTTCCAAGCGTTGCTATTGGCTGAAGGAATTCCACTCCCTTTTGTCATCAACTCTCTCGCTTAGCAACAACCGAACGCTTTTTGGCTCAACGCGTGAGCGTGAGCTTTAGTTCGCATTTTTGCCACGGCTCAAGACATTTTGGCAGCACTATAGCTATCTATTGAAAACAACAGAATTTAAAATTTCGCTTTCGTTCAAGAATTACTGTGGATTAACGAGCGGACTTGCGTGTTAAGATGTTAACGGATTGATTCAATTAATGAACTCCGTCGAGATATTCGCTCTCGCTATCTATTGCTAATAATAATAATAATAATAATAATAATAATAATAATAATAATAATAATAATAATAATAATAATAATAATAATAATAATAATAATAATGATGTATCGCCAGTCAAAAAGGCGATAATAACATTAACGTTGGGAACAGTGATAATTGGGAGTGATGGAAGTGCCAACCTTTACCACGCTAGAAACAAGAGAAGCCAGATGGAACCAATGAAAAAACATGGTCCGAAATAAGGTAGAGAATAGTTGTGAAAGATCGAAATATATACGCAACATCCATTAACGCCAGAAGACGATATTTGTGTTTATGGATTTGATACCAAATGTGAGAAGTAGATATTTTAATAATTAGGAGGTGCATCGTTCGCTCTGTAAGTACACGCCAACATACTTGAATTGATTTTGAGTTTAACGTCCCTTTCAGCAGCGAGGCTATATGAGATGGGACTGATTAACATGGAATCCGAACCACATAAGCTCCTGCCGGGAATCGAACCCGTGTCTCCCACGCCATAGACGCGTACACTAACCGCTTAGCCACGAATGAGCTCTGCACGCCAACATTGTGACATCAAGAAAACCTGTAAGTATAATAGCCATCTGTCAGTATAAGTAAACAATAATGATTTAAATATTAAGTGGACGTTCTATATGTTATATATCTGTAATATTAGTGTGAACATGATAGTGCAAATGACGGTATTTGTACACAGTAGTAACCATCGATTTATGCATTTGCATTGATGTGGCCATTAGTACACATAAAGAAATCCAAAGATATTAAGGTCATCCAGCTCAGAAAGTGTGGGATAAACAGTAATATATCAAGTGGATGACTCACATTTTTCAATACCTATAATATCGTTGTTATGACAGTCAATAAAGATTACAGGAATAAGATTATTACATCATATACTGTTAATCATACTAAATGCATAATAAGGTATCTACACAGAGACATTATCTTCACTTTAGTCAAATAGGATTAATAACAGACGCATCTGTTGCTTAACAAGGCAAGATAATATTCACGTTTAAGGTGGACCATAAGGTAAGTGATTACTCATAATAGAGTACATACACTATCTTATAAACAGTTAGTCACAAATGTGTTTATAAATTCGCTTTCGTTCAAGAGTTATCGTGTGGAGTAACGGACGGGCATTAAATTCAAGGTTATCCGTTAAGATCGGCCGAAATAATAGCTCTACCTATTTATTAAAAAAAATTTTAAAAAAAGCTCGCAATCGTCGCTCGAAGCAAGAACTATTGGAGAGAGTGAAGTGTAGTGTGTTTGTGTGAAATAAATAGAACTCAGACCAGTTTAAAGGACGCACAGGTGAGTAAATGTACTCTTGTACACAAGCTTTAAGCTATTGCCTTAACTTACAATTAACTTCTTGTCTTAATTAGTTATGAGTTTGATTTTCGTAAGAGGGAAATTTTTGCGTCACAAATTTTTCATTTTAACCGTTAAGAACTAAATTTGACCATCCGCCCGCACAAACTTTAGCTCTATATTACTAAAATTTTATAAAACTATGTGATTTAGTTTAATTCCAAATTTAGATGTGTGGACCTATAGTTCTCCCAAATTTCTCTCAAACATTTTTCATTTTGGCCAAAGCCTCTCACCGACAGAAAGAAGTATGGTGAGGATGTCCAAGCTCGTTTGTGAGAAGTCATTCTTACCAACACAAACGCAAGCAAGAAGCTAGCGTGGTACACGTATAGCAAAGATATGAACATAATTTTAATAACTAAAACAAATTTTGTACACAAACGAACAGACGGAACAGAATTACTCCAAGAGAATAGTGCACACCGTGAAACAAGATAGTGGGAAGTAGAAATACCTAAACGAGACATTTTCAAAAGAGGACATTTTACACTTTAAAAATGAATGGACATATTTCGAACTGTTACGTGTTAAATATTTTAGTGCGTCTTGAACACTTGGAGTGTTTCGTTATTACAGGACTAAAAACTAAACAATGTCTCAGTAATTTTTTCCAGTCTGCGGTAGGTGTGTTCGGACCATAGCTCCAGCGCGGGTCGAAATATAGAAGTACGAAGAGCACCGGATGCAAAGTGAATTCTTTTTCTATGTAAAAAATGCATCCTAGAACCTCTACACGTTATTACAACGTATTGCAGTTGATGGTTGATAGTTCGTTTAGAGGACGCTCTGGGATGTCTTTCTTAAAAGCAACATTCGAAGAAATCGTGGTCCTGCAGGCATGATCATAAATTTAAGTTGATATTAGTTTTATCTGAGATCTATTAATATGTACAAAACATCTTCTAAAAATCCATTAAGGTTTTAAAACTTTTACATATCTTTCATGCAAAATAATGTTATTTATCTTTCTTCTCTCTTTCCTTATGAATTGGTTTGCGATTTACAGGATCTTGAAGAAATAAAGGTCTTACAGTACATACTCGTAAAGACGGCTTCAAAATGCTTTAACTATGATAAAATTATTGCTAATACCCTGTGAATAAACTAGTCCAACTACACTATAACGTTCTCTTCCTATTTTAATTTATAGAGACGTGTATAAATCATTCCATTCATTTTTGTGCTATTTACAGGGTGTCTACTAAATGTTCATTTTCAAATTCCAGGTTTTTTCAAGGTTTTCAAGGTTTATTTTTCCTTTTTTTCCAGGTCTATTCAGTAGAGTGACATTTATTGTAACACGTATAAGTTAATGCAATTTTATATAGTTCTTAACAAAAACTGGTTATAATTAGAGAATGCATATGGCAAGTGATAGTTTCTTTAAGTGACAAGATGAAAAGAAAAAAACTGATTGAAATGTAGGTTCTCAAAACATTTTACACAAGAAAATGTTTAATTAAAATATCCACTACCAGAAGGCCGGTTGAGAAAAATGTGCAGTAGATTTAAATATCCTTATGTAGGAATACTATACAGGGGTGAACCTTAATTAAACCGACAAACTTCGGGAAATGATTCTCGGCACCCAGGGTTGGCAAGGTAATTTACTTGTTACGTATTTTACGTAAATTACGCGTAATTTACTAGTAATATACATCATGTAGAAAACCAGTTTTTTACGCAGACGTAGAAAACTATATTTCATTCATTAAAACTAAGATCATTTTGAATAGTCGGTTATATTGTAAGCTTAGTTTTCTTATTTAAGCATTAAAACATTATTATCTTCTAAACATTATATTTAAAAGTAATGATTTCATGCCAAATCATAGTAATAAAAGATAATTTTGGATAGCCCCTCGCCGGCCCACTACTACTTTCCACCTATTAGCGGACACACAAGCACAACCACCCACCATATAAGCACACACATTAAAAATATGTGTTGGTTCGGATATGTTATACCTTTGCAGCTTTTAATATAAAACTCGAAACATTTCAGTATACCGGTACTTTGAAACTTCTATTAGAAAAGAAAAACAGATTGACTGTTAGGCTCATTTCACCTTCATATTACACACTAACACACACACATAACTGATACGAAAAATACTGATCAGAATATTGAAATAATGAAATTTTAGAATAAACATTTGTTTTTCTTCCACGTCTCAACGATACTATATATACCACTTTACTTAGCACTGGGACATATTGAATTTTCGATGTAAAAGTTATTAGATTCTCATTTTAAACACACACAATTGAAAAAATATAAAAGCACCCAACAGAACATTATACTAAATTTTCGGAATGAACTCATTTATTTTGCTCTTTTCTTCCAAGTCCAACAACACTAAATATATTACTTCCCTTAGCACTTGACTATCATTTGAACATTTAATGTAGACATTTTTCATGCTCATAATAAATAGACAAAACTGAAGAAAATACTCAACAGAATATCAAACTATTTGTTTCTTCGTTTTGTGTGTGTGTGTGTGTGTGTGTGTAAAGAAACAATTTGTCTTTCTTCCTAGTTCGAATACTGAATATATTTCACTTGGTTCCAATAAAACTGCGTATATCATTTCATTTAAAACTTAGCCATTATTTTAATTCAAAAAAAAAAAAAAAAAGTTACATGCCATTTCAATTATAGTTTAGTACAATTCGAACATAATACTCTTAATGACACCAATATTCATAACTTGAGTGGTCTTGTAATTTGAGGGTGTAGTATATTTGAAGTAGTTTCTTCGAACGTTCGAAGCTGAGCCGGTTTCTTGTGACGTTATGGACAAAGGACCAATTTGAGAAAAAGTCTTTCAATTTGCGCTGAAGATGCTAGGATGTTCAGTAACTTCATAGCAAATTCCGACAACTCCTTATGTTGTCGAGTAGCGAAATACCAGAATGTGCGTGGTGTTGTAATTCCCTTCTTCATAAGTTCTTCAAAATTTCCACATTTTCCCCGATATTGCTGGTAGCTAGTTATTCCTGAAGGGCCGAGGTTTTCCAACAGAAACTCCTCTACTTGTTCGTGGTGCTTTTCTCAGACATTGCAGAAAGTCGTCACAAATGGAGACCACGAAGGCTTACCATTGTTGTTATATTGCACAATAGTTTCTTCCATGGCTTCTCTGGCATAAAACTTTTCTCGATTACAGAGGGTTTAAAACATGCAACATGATGAAATGGGTTTTGAACAGTCACGCATGCAAACCGTATTATACAATGCTACTTTACAAAGCCAATACAAAATTCCCAGTTTATGGTTACGGATTAAGTATTGCAAAATCCAGCTAGATTCATACAATTTTAGGAAGAATTTTTTTTAAAGCTCAGCGCGTAGAACGTTTTTCTTTTAATTTGTAGACCTGTTTCTAATTTTTTACGTACTTTACGTATTTTACGTAAATTACGCGTTTTTTACGCGTATTTTACACGTCACGTAGAAAACCTTTTTTTACGCGTAATTACCCAACCCTGTCGGCACCCAAACAAGAAAAAAAAAAGTTCTTTTAACTCTTCTCCAGGGCGCATAGTTTCCGAGCTAAAAGGTGCCGAAAATGTGGAAAAATGAACTTTCGACGCCTGCATTTCCAAAATTATCCAAAGTAGAGAGTGCTGCTTAAAATCTCACAAAGGAAGTCATATGTTCAGAACAGATAAGACTTCCTTAAAGAGATATTAAGCTGCACTCCCTGCGTTGGATAGGTTTGGAAATATAGGCATCGGAAGTTCATTTTTCCCCACTTTTGGCACCTTGTAGCTCCAAAACTATGTACCGTGGAGAAAAATTAGAGGAATTTTTTTCTTGTTTCGGATTCGGGAATCACCTCCCGAAGTTTATCGGTTTAGTTAAGGTTCACCCTGTATAATAGTAAATTTCCGTCAAAAACATTACTTCAAATAAACTAATATTATAGTAGTAGCACGTGAGTGTTGATGAACAATGACAAAAATGGCGGGAAAATAGCTTACTCACCGCTAAGTTATGGGATAAAATACCACAAGAGTATTTTATTACAAGCACTCCCCTTTAAAGTACTCTTGTGGTATTTTATGCTAAGTACTGGTAGGACTTAGCGGTGAGTAAGCTATTTTCCCGCCATTTTTGTCAAACTAGTATTAGTTTAGAAGTAAAAAGAAAATGATCATATATAATACAAATTCTTGATGCAAAGTAGTCTATATTGTTAAACGTTACTGCACATTCTTCTTGGATGGGGACTGGTCATCAGTTACATTTAAAAATTTATTGTAACATGAAAGTTTAAAAAACTGAAAAAAATATGGAACCCCATACATTATATGAACAAATATAGAAAACAGCTTTCACAGTGAGCAGTTTTTTACATTTAACTTCTAGAGTTCAACATCCCTTTTAACTTTTTCGTCTGTTCTTCCAACGCATCTACTTCTGCTTCGGCGTCAGTTAATATTCTTTTCTTCTTTAATTCCAACTCTTATTTTCTTCTTAATGTTTCTTTTCTCGAGCTACTCTGTCTTGTTTTTCACCGCGGTCTTTCAGATATTCATTTCTTCTGCTTGATGCATTCCTCACATACTGGATCATACCCTTTGTGATATTCATATTATGTATGTCACCAGCAACACGTACAGCATCCAACACACTTCTCTGGGCAATCAAGCACTCCTCTTGGAGATTTCCAACAATGCACTCTTTGTTAATGGAGAAACTCCTTTCCACTGCTGCGTTGCTATGGAAAAGTATACATCATATACATGAATGTTTTAAACGCATTGGAGACACCTTTACTTAACAGATCATGGAGAAAAACGTCTAATCTGTCATTTTTTAACTGAAATTTGACAGTTCTCGTGCTGTGTCTTGGTCTGAACAAAATTTTAAATATTCCCGTTTCACCATATCAGCATTTACAGGTGTTATTTGCTCCTTCTCGACTAATGTCTCCAGGGCGAGTGTGATACGTGATTCACGACGGGTTTCGTTGGTCATAGTTTCTGGAGACAAGCAATTTGCGGCTCTTGTTAAATTGTATTTTAAAGGACATTTTAGCATAAGTTTTTTACAGGTTCTTGCAAGAATCTTCTGCATTCTTTCTTAAAGTTCAATATATCAACATTCTTCACTCTTTTAAGCGATGTAACCGCAGAAAATCCAACATCAACTAGATTAAGTGGTTTTAAGATGTCTTTATTAAAAAAAACTGACCTCAATAGATGTTTTTGATAAGTTTTAGCTACTTTTAAGACATCATCTTTTACGAAGCGGCTTAAACTACGAATCAACGTGTTTAGGTCATTCCATAGAAACGGTAGTAATGGACTGTCTGTCTGGTACTTAGTGAGGAATTCTTCTAGTTCTACAGATACGGACTGAAGGAACCCTAATCTAGCAGGCAACAGTACATCAGAGATGTGGGCTTTTACTTTCAGACAAGTTTGATGTTTCAGGAGGTTTTGTTTTCACTGCATCAACATAAAATTTAAAGCACGAATCATAGTTATGGCACGGTTGATAACTAGAATTCTCCACCCACCTAATAGAACAAAACTTAAGAGGGAAAACTGCTGTTCCAGATGCTGCCATGAAATCTGCTCTTCTTGAAGGGAAGTCCTTGAATAAATAGTACAACGCTCTCAAAAACTCTGCCACATTCCAACCAGCTTTGGTATGCGCAGTCTTAAAAGCCCCATTAACAATATGTAAAGAGCACGTTCCTGTCTCCAAAAGCTGTGGACCTTCATTTTCTTCACTCAGATAGGCCTTCAAATCACTCAGAAATTTCAAGTTAACGTTGGGGTCATCAAGAGAAACCTAAAGTAACTTACAAATATCGAGACCCTTGTCCCTGAAAGTATTTATAAATGTACTTAACAAATCCTGGGCAGTACCATGGCCGAGGAATACTAATGTTAAATAACGTGTTAAAACTTTATTTTCGTCACTGTGCTAGAAACGAACTACTAAGTCCATTTGACTTTTCTGTGAGATAGTGTTTACGCTTTCGTCGAACGATACTGCAAAAAATTCACAATTCACATTCACCGCCTGCACTCTGCTCACGTCTGTCTGTCTTTCTCAACTACATCTCCACTGAATAAGTTATTATTGGCTTTTAACTTACGCTGTAGTATATAACTTTCTTCTATTTTACAAAAATATACTTATTCCATACCAATCCCAAAAACAATATTTGAAAAACAATTTTAAAACTTCCAGGTTCCTCGTCCAATTCCAGGCTATTTCCAGGTTTTCCAGGTCCAAAAGTAAATTCCAGGCTAATTCCAGGTTTTCAAGGTTTTCCAGGTCAGTAGACACCCTGTATTTAGATAATAACTTATATTAGATACACTTATGCTCACACCCATAGAAGAAATCAAACATCGAAGAAAGAAAAAAAATCATCATTTCAATAAACTATCTTGCTACCTATAAATATGAAACTGGTTTTCCCTAAGTTCAAGCCGTGGGGCATAGCGTAATAGCAAATCTTCAATATTTCTCCGTTTGGACACGACTTCCTTGATTTAGGCTCATGCTAAAGATACTATATATGATTCTATTGCAAAGCTAGATATGCAAAACTTTCCCTGGAGGTTTTTAAGAATCACAATGTTTGTTACTATTGTTCAATGAAGTGGAATTATAGTGTGGTGAAACTATAGGACATGAAGGATGAAATTTGAAGAAAGTACTCTTCAGACTGTATAGGTTAATTTTTTTACTTATAATAAGACATTCCCGTTTTTCTTTATATACAGTAATTTAACCGTAACCCACCTGTTGCAAACAACTCACCCAGCTGAAACACAATGTAAATATCCAAAAATATAAGGTGTTTCAAAATGTGTGAAGGAGCTTATTATTATAATATCTGTAAACACATTTCAATAACGAATACTTACTTATATGCAGTATGAATATCTTGTTTCAATTCGTTGAGAAATCCCATTTTAAATTGATGCCGGACAAACAAATATTGGTGGGTAGTCTTGTTTAAGTGCTCTCGGTGAGATTTTACATTCTTTACTTCATGATGATAATAATTCTGTGCTAAGTCATAGAAAGCATTCTCTAACCTGTGGAAAAGAGGAATATTAAAGTCAATAAAATTAATCAATACAACCTGTTTAAGTGGCCAGGTTTGGTTCTACGGAAAACGTTCAACTTACAAAGTTGTCAACCTATACGGTGGTAATACATGGTTTCCGTACGTTTCGAACAATCGAAAAATGTTCACTTGAAATGCAGTGTGCAATACGGCCGCTGCTAACTGTTACGCAAAGTTGAAAAATTTATCCGGTTCCTACTAACAACAACGACAAAAGACGTATAAAATGATTTGAATATAGCATGATACGATACGTTTCTTACAATGAGTTACGTTCTAAGACCTATTTCTCAAAACTACTAGTATTGTAATACCAGTGTAATATTTTTTGGAAACCAAAAATGGAATCTTTAAGATTTATGTCCCACGGTTATGTCGGCTAGGTTAAAGGAGACGATGATGATGAAAAGTGAATGGAATGGTGGAATGAAGAAAGTGGGAGAACACCGAGAAAACCCACGCACACGGTGTTTATACACCACAAAGTTCACTTGGCGTGAGCTGGGATCGAACCAAGGACCCCATTCACTACAGGCGAACATGCTATCACTAAGTCACCATGGCTCCTTTTCAAAACCAAATATTGTACAGTTGTATATACCATAAAATCATGACAAATTACGGTATCAGAATTAGTATCTAAAAATGACTTTCACTATTATTATGATATTTACGACTTGTAAAAACATATTACAAGAGTTATTGCTTTGAGAAATAAGTTCCAGGATGTTCTTACTGTATACCATGTTCTTGAAGCAGTTTCAGATAAAATCAAGGGGTGCCAAGTCTGAACTCCTGGATGGAGGGAAGGGGGTGATCAGTCGGGAATTGTTCACCAATCTAATAACCAGGACATCGTATCAAGAGCCCATTAGCTACAATCGCAATTACTTCTGATCTTCTAAACTAAGTTTGCTACTTATAAATTCAGTTAGTTCTCTAAATAACTCATGATGCTGAGACAAGTTAAAATTCCTGTCTCTCAACCAAGAATTAAACCGGAACTGCACACACAAAGACACCCGTGCTAATAATTTATTACATACAGATATGTGCTAAAGGCTTACGAGAAAATAAAAAGAAAATTTTATAATCTATCGTTTTGGCATTTCTTAATTTTAAAGAACAAAGAAGTTAAAAAAATCTTTAGGAAGCTTCTTTTGTGTGTACCGTTTTGTCGTATTTCATAAACTAATAAGGTCAAATTAATGTAATTAAACCTGAATTACCTTTAGAATTTAAAGCGTAGCTGTACAAAATTTCAAGCTTCTACGCTTCTATATATTCATTTGTGAAGAAAAAGCCCTTTTAAATATTGACCTGAAATGACGGACTTCAACATATAGACGGCTAAAGATTTTGTTTAATGTTGTGAAAAGGAATCGGCATTTATCCTGGTTGAAGGATGTTTGTGGGGACATTGTCCTAGCTAACTGTACTATGCGGAAGTGGATCAACTGAAGATCTGAAAGCCCAATTTGTACAACCACTTCAAAAAACTCTGCTCCTAATGACGCCCTGGTCATATAGGTCAAAACACTAACCGTTGAGAATACCTGTAAACTAGCAGGATTCTCTCATTTCAAGACTTTTGACAGCCAACTTGAAGTGATCAAAGAAGGCTTTTTACAAGATAAGAACACCCATTCTGATCTCAAGAACTCCCCAGCGTCATTTGTTCATATTCAGAACTGAAAAATTCAATGCGAAACAGACGTTCTCAGTACAGAAGTGCTCTCGAAATAACATATTTTAAGTTTCTAATACATTTCCGTCAAAAAAGACTTATCTCAAGTACTTTTGCTAGTGAGGTACAAAGATTGAAATGGTGTGTGTGTGGTGAAAGGAGATTACACTGAGAAATGTCTCACCCAAATATTGAATAAACGCCACGTAACTTTAGTACGCACCTCGTATACCCAAATCACCAGTTTCCCGCTACATATTAGACAAATAAACTTCTACGTTATAAATGGCTACTTGTTTCATGGTTTAAAACCTGTATATAAACGTCCAGAAAATTGAAGAAAACTTCAAATGGTCGAACAATCGACTTCCTCAGTGTGATATTGGTAACAGTGATTCGACGAAAACGTTTGTAGCTTTCTACAATTTTCAGGACACTTACGGACAATCTTGAATTATACGTCCAATAGTATCTTTAAGTCTCTCATAGTATTTAGTAAGAACTAGTGTGAAGAATTAAAATTGAAAATACTAAATATATTATTTCAATATTTTAAAAACACATTTAAGATAATACTATCATCAATAAAACAATCATTTAAAAAAACGTATTTTTATTAGTTACAAGTGCCAACAGAACGAGGGAGAAGATTTAGTCTGTACCTTAAAGTATATCCATGTAAATGATCACTATGCGGAAGAACAAACAGTGATTTCGCTGATAATTCACAGCTTGCACAGAGGGCAGAAGCCCTCTCTGCTGCCATTATATCTTCTCCTGCAGGTAGCGGGGCTGTTTGTTGGATAAGAACTACTGCAACCCGAGTGTTTCGACCTTCCAAGGCAGCCCTAAAATCGCAAACAAACAAACAGTTGAACACATTAACAGAGTGTATTAAACACCTCTTAGTTTTTCCTATCTTTTTTCATTTCTTGCTAAATTAGAAACGAACACCAGTTACTTAATTTTTAATTTACAGGGAGTCCATAAAGTCCTGCACGAAAGTAAAACTCTATAACTTGGAAACTACGTAATGTATTAACAAATACTTTTTGGTGTACTTACAGAAAGGTTCAAAGTTTTGTTTCAGCTAGTTAAGGTTCATTGCCAAACCTTCAACTGTGCACCATTCACGTCCAAACACTCTTGCAGTCTTTCTGGGAAACCAAGAATTGCGTGTTGGCGGTGCTCGTCTGGAATGTTCAAAATCACATCAATTATTTTGTTCTTGAGATCGTGTAGATTAACTGGCTTCTGCGAATATACCTTGGTCTTCACGTGTCTCCACAGCCAGTAATCACAAGGCGACAAATCTGGTGATCTTGCAGGCCAAGGTGTGGGTCCTCTTCAGCCAATCCATCTCTTCTTAAATTCTTCGTTAAGAAACTGTCGAACTTGAAGGGCATAGTGTTGCATGTGGACCTTATTAAGGATGCCTAACCTAGTAAGTTCTGGCAAAAGGAATGTCTGTAACATGTTCAGATAATTGTTACCATTTACCGTCTCTTCCTCGAAGAAAAAGGGCCGATAATGTGGTCCATTGAAACAGTACACCTCACATTGACTTTGGGACTACCCCGCTTGTGCTCCTCGAATTCACGTGGTTCTTCCACCTCCAAAATTCGGCAGTTGTGTCTGTTCACTTTTCCCAACACATGAAATGTGGCTTCATCTGAAAACAGAAATCGAGACAGAAGGTCACCATCTTCTTGTAAGCGGATAAGCATTGACTCACAGAATTCCATTCTCATGTCACAGTATTCCTCTATCAGCTCGTGCACAAATTTTAACTTATAAGGCCGGACCTTCAAATTCTTGCGTACGAACTTGTGTAACGTTGACTTGTTGGGTATTCCCAGTTCCAATGACCTACGTTTAAGCGACTTCATTGGACTCCTGGCTACGCTGTTTTGCAACGTGTGAATCACATCGTCACTCGTTCCTGGCCTTCCACTGCGTGGTAAATCTGACACACTTCCCGTTTCTTTGAACTTCTCGTACCACGTCTTGATACTTGTTTCTGCTGGGGGTGTTTTCCCATACGTTGTTTGGAACTTTCTCCGCACTGAAACGCAAGATTTTAATTCCACAAACCACAAAACACATTGTGCCTTTTCTTTAATAGACCCCATCTTAAGTCACGTGATTACCAGCGCATACGTCATCGAGCATTGTGGCCAGAACAAAACTTTAAACTTCCCTTCTTCCAACCCTAAAAAATTATACACTTAAACATAACGGTTTCCAAGTTATAGAGTTTTACTTTCCTGCAGAACTTTATGGACTCCCTGTATTTAAGAGTACTCTTTCACCCAACATAGTAAGCTTTTTATCAAGCAAGTATAAGATGTAGATACTACATTAAAAAAAAAAAAAGCTTGGAAAATACATATACTTATCAATTTAATAGAAAACACCTGAAAAAAGTGCAACTTACCAGATTAATATGGTACCTGCCCACTTTTCGCTCTCAGAGTACTTCTGATACGACATGGAATGGAGTCATAGAGGTAGTGAACGGTACCAAGTGGAATAGTACATCACTCTATGTGTAGTGCTTTATTCAGTTCCGTGAACAGGATGGACGTGGAAATCTGTACCAATTTATGTCTCCCAAACGGACCACATGTGTTGAATTATGTTAAAGTCCGAAAGTTCGGCGTAGGTGTTCAACCTCGTCCCACTGTTTCTCCAACTATGCCGCAACAGCATCAGCTGAGTGAATGGACACATTATCATTCTGGAATACGGAGTCATTGCCCGGAAACATCTAGAACATAGGATACATGGTCCCCTAGAATGGCGACATGGTCATGGACAGTGAAGCGACCGGTATGCGTCAGCACAAGACCCACTGAAAATCATATTGTGGTCCACAGCATCACAGAACCGCCGCCATGTTTCACAATTGGACAGAAACACTGAGGACCATATGATTCCTCGACCGTACGTCAACATAAACATTTTCGTGGATTGAAATAAGACGAACGATCACTCATGCGAACATATCACACGTTTCCAGTCATCAACGACCCATGTTGATGTTCGTGATAACGCTAACATCGTGATAAAGCGTTATGGTGCCTTTACAGTGGTTTCGCCAGTGCGATGCGACCTCATATATCTGTCATTTAACTCATGACGGACCGTGATTGTCCACGCAGATTGTGGGAGGCGCTACTTCGATTCCTCCGTTACTTGCACCGCAGTCGTACGATGGTTCTGAGTGAAAATCCGAAGTACTTGGCGGAACCTATCAGTTAGGATTTTCTTCCGACTACTGTTTCTCTTCGTTGATGTTGTTTCACTCTGAGTTTTGTAAGCCCTCATAACCTTCGACACTGTCCTTACTGACGCATCTAACACTTGCCTCTTTCGTGCCGCATGCACCGCATAACTGAGTGCGAAAAATTTGCCCTCTTTAGAAACCAAAGGTCGTCCATTTTACACTATCACCGTCTGCTCAGTTTACTGTACACTGTCGCTCTACTGCTCCTCATGTAGTATGAAGTTTGTCCTAACACACCATGAACAACAGATCGGCGCTGCGTTTGCCACTTGACCGTTGCCAACCCAGACATCCCAGGTTTTTCCACTAAATTGATAAGTCTCTCTCTCTCTCTCTCTTTGAATAGCCTTTTATTTTAACAAACCAAAACCCTTATCATATCCAATAATATACTGTTAGCCTGGCTTACTCTAATTTTATCTGTGTCTGGGGATAGTAGCTAATGAGTAATAACCAGACTAAACTAGAGAAATATTTTAGATTTCTCTCTTAACTACGCTCCAAAATTTGAGCTAAAATTGTTTAATATGTAAGCTGAACTCAGTTGATGTGAGAAATAGTAAAGCTTTTGTGTTCATGTTATTCTGATTTATTTGAAACAAGTTTATAAAAAGGGTAAGTGAGGTTCTGAGTAACTTAGATTGGTTATGTTTAGTTATCTGGAGTCTGTAAGGCCTAATAATGATAAAGGAATTAGGCCAAAAAAATGTCATATCTGATGTGTCGCTGATTCCTTGCTCTCAAGAAGATCCAAATCCAAATCTCTGTCTTCGGTCAATATAAGAATATCCTAAGGGAATTATATGGTTTGGTGATTAGAGCACATAATAATAGGAGTCCTTCTTAAATCCTTTAAAAACTATTCCAGCTCGGATTATATCGTAACGTTAATTCACAAGTCGCATGTCGCGGATGCGTAATACTTCTAACTATTCTACAAGTCGTGACGCGTTCAATAGTCTATCTATACTCTGAAGATACTCCAAAATTCTTTCTACGGCGGTTCGAGTAACGTCTATGTCCGCGTCTCTCCTTCTACTTCTACACTCTCCTTAAATTTCGAAGGAATCATTTTATATAACCGAAAAACGGAAAATGCAGATTTCAAAGAAGTCTCCAGACAACAACGGCATCAGCAGACACGTGGAGCCTCAGTCGAGGAAGAACATCCTGCTGACCAAAATCTTAAAAATTCTCAGGACACAAAATTCCAGATATTTTAAATTCTGCCAATCTATGAAATTACTCGAAAGAATGAATACAATGAATTTACAATATTACAAAACATTTGCCATGATACACTTATGAGAATAAATGCTGATTTAGTAACAGTTATTTAACAGTCTTATTATGTAAGTTCTTTTGATGTAATATACTAGCTTGCAGGACCTTGTTTCATAACGATAACCAGGAATCATAATTAATGTGAATTAACTCTATGACATAATTTCTTTTTGAACCTTTTGCAAGATAATAAAATTTAACAAATACAAGAGATGATGTAAATAAAAATTAAGTTGGATTACTTTAAAAATACAATATATCGTAGCATTGATTAGTTTTGCACTCAAGTACCTTAACATCCCCCGGAGATTGAATCTTCGACACGGGAGCGTTGTCGAAAGGAAAAGGAAAAAAAAAAATATTTATACATAAAAATAGCATGTGAGTATATACATTATATGCAATCTTGGTATGATATTAAATGATCAAAATATTAAATGTGATAAAACCAACACCAAATTTACACTGTCTGCAATTGTGCGACACTAGAATAATAATAAAAGATACAAAAATAAATGTAAAATATACATAGATTAAAGTAAAATAATTGTCTTTTTTTGCGTGTATACTGTATGAATTACTCATAAATATTGTCTTTCTGTCATTTATGATATTTAAAGATTATAATATAGCTTTATTCTACAATAATTTAATAAGTTAAAGTTCCTTTAGCGTTATGTTCTTGGAAATAAATTTAAGTATTGGAAAATGTTCCAGGACATGCTGCCATCAAGCGATGGAAAAATGAAACAAAAACAACACCCACAGTAGTTCAGAAACAGTCACTGGTTCCGTCCACATCCAATGAACAGGGAACGAGCGCCCATCATTACTCTCGGCGGGATGTAAGATAAATGGTTTTTATGAGTAGCAAGGCGCCTTTGAAACGACGCTCTGGTATACATAAGATGCTGAGTTCACGACATTGGGTACATCTCATTAATAAATTATTATAATAAATGAAAATAATTTTTGTTGTTTTTGTACCCATTTTTTATTTTTTTTTTTTTCAGACACTTATAATATATTTAAACGTTAAAATTCTGAAAAACTAGCACTTCAAACACCGTCTTTAATAAGATATTTGGTATCAAACTTTCACTGATATATTTTTCACTATTAATTATGGCACTAATAACACTAATGAAGATAGCACACTAGTTGGCACAGAGCTGAAGAAAATTACTTATTGCTAGAAGGGGAGCTGAAAGATTGCAGTCAATTCTGCGATGTCCGAGCGTAGGGTCCGTGCGGTTTTCTCTATAAAATTTGTATTTTATTTATTTCTTGTGGTAAGTGTTCGTCACTTTGCGGGAAATAAAGTATCCTGTTGAGTTTATTTAATCATCACTTAATATTGAACATTCGCAAGGAACGGTGAGCTTGTTGTTTTTAACATTTAAATTCGTTTGTTGGATAGCTTGCGGTTCAAAGTGATTTTTCTCTTCGTGTTCCGTGAATGACTATAATTTGGCCATAGAAAATCGGGTGGTGATGGAGGTAGGAATTCTGTATCGGGTGAAGGAAATTTTTTGGAAGAGGTGGTTTCTTGATTTGGTTGTAATGTTTCAGTAAAAGAAGATTTGTTTGTGTTTGCTGTGTCAGTGTTGATTTTCTGGTGGAGTGAAGAAAAATGTTGAGTATTGTTTGTCCTTGAAAAGGCTTGGCCTTGTACGTCTAAAAGTGAATCAGTTTGTGTTGCGCAAGAGTGCTTTAATGCATGAAGTGAAACGTGTTCAGGCGTTTGTGTTAGTGGGCGTACGTTTGGGGAAATGGGGATAAAATCATTGTCAGAAATTTGTTCGTCGATAGTATATATGCTTGACAAATTGCGTTGGTCGTAAAACTTATCTTTGATGTTAGCTCTTTTTGTTTTCTTAGCTCTTCTTCTACTGCATGCTTAAATTATAAACAGCATAAGAACTATGCAGGTAGCTGATGTAATCGTCGCGATAAAAATGATTTCATAAATATGCATGTTCTGTAATGAAATACGTAAAACTGAGCGTAACTAAAATATATTAAATATTTGATGAATATCAAGATTAATTATTTAAAGTTAAGTAAGTAGGTTCAGATTCTAGGCTCCATATAGCTCGTAAAATAGTGGAATAAAACCCAAAAATAATAAACAATACTACAATATATACTAAATGGTATCTTAGTTCATAGGTAGTAATGAATGTTTAACCATACTTTGTTTATGAGTCCTATGCTTATACAGTAACCAAAATCGATTTTTCATCGAGTTTTAAACTGCATTTACTATTATATTTTTCTTTTCCATTTTGAATGGCACCTATCAATATGCTTTGCATACATTTGAGCCATGGTTAAATATTTATAATAACTAAACATTTAATAACTTATTGATTAATCTATAGTTAATCAACTGATTGATAGATTGGTTATCGAGTATTGGGAATTTTCAATCGTTTTTATTCATTTTATTTTTCCTTTTTTTCTTTCTTTTAGTATCCATTCATAACTTGAATTTGGTCTACTTGTGAACAATAATATTCAGTACAGCCACGTACTAAATATATCATTCGAACATTACAACACATCACATTATACTAGTCCTCTCTTTCTGAACTGCTTATATTTGTCGGCTGATGATATGTCACATCACAAATTGATTACTTTTCATCAGCTACAAGTATCGGACTGTAGACTGCAGATACGTTGCACCACGCAGGAAAGCCACACCAGGAGGAGAAACATTGTAACATATCAGGAATATTTGTGGTTACAGTTATATTAAAGATGGAAAATAAAATAGTTAAAGCAACTTACGATACAAATAGATCACTCTCTATTAGCCCCATTAGGTTCAGGTCGATAACAGTTTCTGATTCTACATACGATTAAATACAGGTAAGACGCTAAAGATATATTTAAGGGATGCGTGACGTACAACTCATATTTACATTCGTCATCAGCCATCAAGTGCCTAAGGAGAATCATCATTTTACGTATACAATACACTTAATTATCATAGCTTGTTTCATATTTTTATTCATTGGTCCACTTCATCAAATATTTATATATATTATAATTAATCATCATCATCGCAGGATATATCATAAATGATCTCCTCTAACAACATGAAGCCCATCAAACATGAAATTACATTAATGGATCAAGTCAACGCATTATACAGAAGAATTAGCACCTGAGAATCGATATTACAACTGTGACTGCTATCGCTATATGTTTGACCTAATACAAAATTAAACAGCAATTCCTGATATGATATACACCAAATGTGAGATTAAGAGAAAGGAATATACTCCATTCACGGAATCCTTATGGATTCCGGACGTTTAAATTTAGCTGAACATTATTTATATTACTACAGTACGTCCAGAAACAAAATACATAAAATTAACGATTTATAAGTCAACGTATGTATCATACACTTCAATCACCCATTTTACACATTTCTTGAAAGTCTTGAAATTCACCTCCAAAGAGGTGTTTTATACTGGCGCAGATGTTAAATCCGTCTCGCCAACAACACTAGATAGTTGCTTCCACTAAGTTGATCAAATTTCCACACTTGTTAAGTATCCGGTGAAATAATTACATTATATTGTTATACCTAATTATAGGATTGTCACCATAGATTTGTGGTTAAGGTATTATATTTTATACATATATGTATATATTGCAAAATGATTACTTTTATTTATTTTTTTTTTCACCGGATTGAAATTTACACCAAATACAATGTACATAAAGATTAAATTTACATGTTTTTATTGTTGTTTTCAATCTTTTCAATCATTTTTTTTAAATATTGACATTATTAGTTTGTAAGAAAGATATTATAGCTTTATTGATTTTTGCATTATTTGATGACAAAAGATTTTGAATCTTATGTGGGCCGATTCCTTGATATTTCGTGATTACATCAATTAAAATGTTTCTATGTTTATTGGTGGAAGAGCAGTTAAAGATAATATGATCTATATCGCCCTTTTCATTCCCACACCAACATCCAGGAGTGTCTTTTTTATTGATTTTATATAATTGAGCTGGGGTTAGTTCCGTGTGTAGCCGAAGCTTAAAAAGATTTATTATTTCTGAGCGTTTCCAGTGTTTAATTTGATCCCACTGTTTAGAAATTTGTGTGTCTGTAATGTTCCAATAATATATACCGGGCCCCATCCTGATTTTTTGTCTATATTGATCTAAGTATATTTTAAATTTTTCTTTGATAATAGGCATAAAATTGTGGTATGGGAGTTTTATATTTGCAGATAAGCCGTCTCGAGCTGCCAGTTTGGATGCTGTATCAGTTATTTCATTAAAAATTATGTTATTATGAGCTTTCGTGTATATAAATTGAATTTCTACTCCATCAGAGTTGAGGGATAGCATGATACTTTTAATTTGTAATTGAAGCCAAGTTGATTGTTTATTCCAATGTATGGAGGATAAGCTTTGCAAAACACTAAGAGCATCAGAGCAGATACAAGCTTTATTAAATCGGTTCGATTTTACATAAAGTAAGGCTTGCCTGATAGCAAATGTTTCTGCTTCATAAATAGATGTGTATGCCGGAAGTTTATATTTTATAGTTTTTTGTTCTTGTGGTATGTAAATAGCTGCACCCACCATGTTTTGAGTTTTTGAACCGTCAGTACAGATTATCATAGTATTTGCTGGAAGTCTGTCAATGTATGCTTGCCAAATTGCTGGTACTATCTTGGATGAGAGATCATGCGATAATTTGGTAGGATACCAAGGGATAATGGGTGCTATTCTTGATGAGACAGTGTTGTATGAAACACAAAAGCAGGGTAAAAGCGGTACTTTTGATATTTGATCTTGTAAATGTCTTAAATCCATATAGGCCTCATAAATCCACGGGAGCCTTTTATAATATGGTAAGTTTTTTAATTCATTATCATTTACCATCTGTTGTAGCTTTTCTATGATCGGTAATTCTGTTACTGCAAGTCGTGAAAGAATAAACTTATAGGCTTGTTGCCTTATTTGTAAATCTATTGGGATGGTGTTAGCTTCCTCTAGTAATGCATTTTTTGGGCAGAAACTTGGTTGTGAGAAAATTAATTTAAGACCTTTATATTGAATGTCAGTTAACGAGTTAATATTATCTTGTGGTATGGGGGATAAAAAAATCGAGCCATACATTAATTTCGTTTCTAAACACTGTTTATAAATTGTGTACAAAATTGATGGGTGGACACCCCATTTTTTGGAGTTTAGGCCAATAAATAGTTTAAAGAATTTTGAGGCCTCATTGTTAAGATGTTCTATATGAAGTTGCCATTTTAGCTTTTCATGTAAATGTAAACCTAAATATTTGATATGATGCGTTTGTTTAATAATAGTATCTTTTAATTGAAGATGAATGGGAGGATTATGTTTTTTTCGTGTAAAATTAATGAGACTGGATTTCTGCCAATTTATCGAAAGACCATTTTGATCACTCCAGTTAGTTAAAATTTTAAGTCCCTTTTGCAGGTGTTGTAGACCTGATTGGATGTCATGTGTTTTGACGAAAATAATCAGGTCATCTGCAAAGATATTGAATTGAAGGTGTGTTTCTTGACTTAGAGTATTAATTAAATCTAGAATGTATATATTAAATAGCGTGGGGCTTAATTTACTGCCCTGAGGGATCCCCCGTGACGTTTCTCTGGGTGTACTAATATAATTTCCAATTTTTATGTAAATTCTTCTGTTTATGAGGAGATTATGGACTATACGAATAAATTTTTGTGGAATGTTGAATTTATTCATGTAAAAAACTAAATTTTCAAGTATAATAGAATCATATGCAGCCGAAAAATCTATTGATAATAATATTAGATATTGACGCGTTTGGAAGGCAGACCAAATATCTATTATTAAATTTCCAAGTGCATCTAATGTTGATAAGTTTTTTCTAAATCCACAAATGGTTTTAGGAAATAGTTGATTGTGTTCAATGAACCAAGTTAATCTGTTTAAAAGTAGCTGTTCAAATACTTTTTGAACGCATGACGCTAATGCGATGGGACGATAACTATCTGCAGAGCCTATAGGCTTTTGAGGTTTTTTTATAGGGACAATGGCATAATTTTTCCAAATATTAGGTATATTAGACGTGTTCCAAATATAATTAAAAATTTCACACAGACGACTTTTTCCTTTATGAGATAAGTGTATTAAGTGTGTGTATCGTATTTTGTCTAGACCTGGTGTAGATTTTTTCTTCAAATTTCCTAATACATGATTTAATTCATCTAATGTAAAAGGATCCTCGAGTTTAGTTGGTTCCTTTCCAGTCATATATTGGATTATGACCTTCCGGGAATTGTTAGTATATGGAGGAGTTAATTTTGTATGAAATAGAGGTCCCCATTTATCTACATTCTTCAAGGTACCGAATGAAGATATGGAATCAAGAGGTTTCCTATTCCGGAAAAAACGCCAAACATGAGAAGATGAAGTACGAAAATTTAGACTATTACAAAATTCTTTCCAATATTGACGTTTTTCTGTATTTAAGATTTTTTTTGTCTCAGCGTTTATCTTTCTATAATACAGAAAATCTGTTTTTGAATTAGACCTTCTAAATGCCCGTAAAGCATTTGTACGTTTGTTAACCCATTTTTGGCAGGTTAGATTCCACCAAGCCGGGAGTGGTGATTTATATATGTACTTTTTCTTGGACTTTGTTTGTGGTTTTTGGTTGTTTATTTGTGAAACATCCGAAGCATGCAAAATTTGTGACATTAAAGGTTCTATATCTGTACTTTTTCCCTCTGGGATGACTTTATCAGTTTCATTGGTATATTGTTGCCAATTTATTTTAGTTGAAAGGGGAGGTGAGTAAATTGTACAAAATGTTCTTCTATTGTTGGTGTCTGGTAATGGTAATTTTTTGTTATTTGTGATTGTGGTAATAATGGGATAGTGATCACTTCCAAAGGTGTCATAAAATACTATCCAATCAGAATGTAAATATTTGTCTTTTTTAATGATAGTTACATCCGGTGCTGAAGGGTTTTCCTTTGTGAGTCTAGTCGGGGTTCCATCATTTAGAATTAAATAATTTGAGTTTTTTAGTGCCAAATTTAGTTCTGATCCAGCAGTATTAGTTCTAATGTTACCCCACAATTTAGATTTAGAATTTGCATCTGCTCCAATTAAGTCAAAATTAGTAGTAGAAGTAAATAAAGTTTGCCAGTTTTGTGCGTTTAATATTTTATCAGGAGGACTGTATATATTTACTATTTTATAATTTGGGAGTTCAATAGCTAAAATTTGGGTTGCATAGTGTATATGGGGGAGAGAAATAGGAATATTTTTGTATGAGAGACTTTTGTGTACCCCCACAGCTATCCCCCCATAGCCATCAGCTCTTACTTGTTCAATAATATTATAATCAGGAATGTTTATAGGATATTCTGGTTTGGACCAAGTTTCTTGTAGTAGTATAATTTGAGGTTGGAAAAGATACAGAAGAAATTTTAAAGCATACCATTTTCCCCGAAAACTTTGCATATTCCATTGAAGAACCGTGAATATATTAGAATCTGTTATATCCATATCGGTTAATCAAAAATTTGGGAAATTTGTTTCATGATCGAATTAACTATGTCATTTGGGGAATCAATACCAAGTGAAAGTTGTAGTATTTGTTGTATAGCTGCTATTTGTTTTTTTTTCATAGAAATTTGTTGAGATTTATATAAAGTATTAGATTTTGTTGATTGATTATAATCATCTGGCTGAGAATCAAATAATCGAGTGTTTTCCAATTGTAATGTTGCATGCATTTTATCTTGTTTGTTTGAGAAGGAGTTTGTTGGCTTGTTTATCCTGTTACTATTGATGTTAGTGGAATAGGAGGTATCTCTAACCAATTCCATGTTGCTTTTGAATAAGTTACTGTATGGTTTTTTAGTCGTTTGTATTTGAGGTCGTTTTGAGTTTATGTTAGGATAGGCTTCTTTTCTTTTTTTCCCTGGGGGACCATCTAGGTTATTTGTTTCTAATGTTGCGGAAGGTAAGATTGTTTCCGTGTTATTCTGGCATGAGGATGAAGGTATAAATTGTGTATTGTTGATTACAAGAGGTGTACCAACAAAAGATGAATTCATTTTAGATGACACAGCAGTACTATATGGCATTGGTCGAAACGTTGATTTTGGAAGTTGTTGAGAAGCTTCGTTATATGATATATTTTTTGATGCTATAAGGTTCATGATTTGTTTTTGTCTCAACCGTTCCGCACAATTTTGTGCATTAGCCTCATGTGGTTGTAGACAATGTAGACACCTAGGTAAGTTTGAGCAATGTTCCCTATTATGTGCTTCACCACATTTTCTACATTTAATTTGTTTATCCTTACATTGGAAGGTTAAATGTCCATACCGCCAGCATTGCGTGCATTGTCTGATTGCCGGGATGTAAGACTCGACCGGTAATTTTTGGTAATATAATGCAATATCTAGTGGTAAGGTTTGTGAACCAAAAGTAATTACTATCGTTTGGGTTGGTTTTTTGGTACCATCAGGTAATGTACGATGGATTCGTCTTACTGATATGATTTCTTTTTCCGATTCTATGTCTCTAGTCAAGTCCTGTAATGGGATGTCTTCTTGTACCCCCTTTACTACACCTACGCTAGAGACAGCATGATTTGGGATATAAGCTTGCCATTTGTTATTGGTTAATACTTCATTATCAAGAAAAGCATTGGCATCGTGTGCAGTTATGAACTGGACTTTCATGAGATATCGACCGATTTTTTGGAATTTACTAATACCCGGGATATCGGCAAGGTATAATATGCGACTAATCGCCATCGGGTGAGTGGGTCCTGTTTCTTTCACTTTTAGAAAAACAATGTATGGGGGTTTGTGAATGTCATTATATTTGTTAGCTACTGATGGTTCATTATTAATGTGTGTCGTTGACGAATGACCTTCTGACCCCTTATCTCTTACTTTGTTATACATAGTTTTATTTTTCCCTTGTGTATCAGAATTAGACTTACTTTGATTTGCTTTTGAAAGTTCTATTACTTCCATTGAGTCACTATTTGATTCATTTACATTATGATCACTAGATACAATCATGTCATCTGTCGTGATCTTGAGATTTTCGTTATTCACCGACATTTTATCCCTGTTCTTTATTTAAAATTTAACTAAAGAAAATACTAATCTTACCTTATAAAATATGGCTACTTAAGCTGAGTATATATTAAAATATAACTTATCACTAACTTAGTTGTTATATCACACGAGATTTATATAAAGACAAGATTTATATAAAGACAAAACTGATATTGTTTTGTTTTAATTAACAAGGTGTCCTGTCACCTATTTTTTTAAACTTTTTGTTGATTATTTGTTCCTTAAACTCTACACATATGGTTCACAAAAAGCACTAGCACTTCATAGTTTATCTTTTTAAATAATTTAAATCACGTATATAACTATATTTTTTAATTGTTCACTTTAGCAAAAACGCGGATTGAACATCTGCCACCATGTTTAACACCTCCTCCAACATCGCGTCTACAACATAGTTGTATCGTCCATAAAATCAACAAATCACTCTTTACACATTTCAAAACTCTATATGCCAAAACTATTCTTTCTAACATAACAAGATCGAACTACAACTGTCAAAGAAGAAGAATAAAAACAGGCATTAATTTCACTATCAATTTTGCCAACATTTCAATGGTGCAGATAAATTTCATGTCATCTGTTACTTTGGAGATTAGATTGATATCATTGATCGAATTCAACATTAACAATAATTACAAACATTTGGAATAGGTAAATATGAAGAATGAGGGCACAAACAAAAAATAACATAAAATGTTGTAATGGGCCAAACCGATCATAAAATGCTGTAATGGATCAAACCGGTCCATTACAACATTAAACACTGTCTTGAGTTTGGTATATTTGGGAACACTACAATTCATTACGGTTACGATAAAACTACATTACATTACATCATATAATATCTCGAATTTGGCATACTGGGGAACAGTAATGATTCATTAAAGTCGGAACCGAAAATAAGATTCATGAAGTACATAAAGTGAAAGTTTTCTATGAAAGGATGAGCCAAGCTATCACCAAATTCATAGATATTATTTTCTGAATTGTACATACTTCCATTATATTATGACTAAGAAATATGTTTTAAGAAAATATGAAAACCTTATTATTGAGCTATATGGAAAACTCAACTAAGTGACAATAAATCGGATTTTTTTTTTTTGGGGGGGGGGGGAATAAGTGACGAGTAATGATTACTTCGTAAATTCGTATATCGGAAAGTAATGGAATTATACGATGGAATAATATGATGGCCAAGGTACTATACAATAAAGTTTCTACATTTGAGAGTGAATATTCGCCTTCAATTTCATACAAGGAACTCTACATAAGTAAGTACCATGATTTTATTTTTGTTCAGATATTATCTCATTTTCCGCCTATTTTGTTTACATTTAACACTTTATTGTATGTGTACAACATGTGTACAAGAATTCCTTGTCGTTATACTGAGGATCGGGAACTTCTTTCTTTTCTTTTCTTTTTTTTTTCAATTTTAACAATTTCTTGGTTAGTGTACCCAACTTGTACTATTAATTACGTTTTCGTGAATTATATTCCAATTGACAATTAATTCAAGGTTTTCACTCGTTATTGATGGTAGTTGATGACTTCGGAAAACTGTATTTCCTAATATTATATTATCAGATTCTTAACAGGTGATGAAATACGATGGAACTCTGCAAATTTGTTGAGCGTTCTCGAATCCAATACATATCTCAGAGATCCGTCAGGCTTCTGAATAAACAGCATTGGGTTGTTAAAAGGGCTCTCAGCTCTCTCAATGATTTGCTGGTCCAGTAAAATATTTATTTGTTCACGCACCAAAGGTCGAAGAGCAGCAGGAACTTGGTATTGCGGTATGTGAAAAGGTACTTTAGTTTTAACTCGATGCGATATTTTTTTACTTTTCCTATTGTTTTCTTGTTCCAGACGAAAACATCCGCAAACTCATAACAAAGATCTTCTAATTTCTTCCTAACTGCAGGTTCAGCCTTGTTTCCAATTACTTACCTAAATTTATCAAACTCTTTTCTTGCATTAATTATTTCTTCGATTTCTTCATCTGTGAGACCCTGATCCTATAAATCCTTTCTTGAAACACAGGTTTCTGCCTTCCCTAAAACAGTACCTTTCTTTAAGACGACTTTTTCACAGGCAAAATGTGTAACTTGAATTACGTCATCTTTCTTTTCAAATAAAGTACGAGGGAAAATAAATCCTTTCCTTGTTTGAAGCTCTAAATCGGGTTCTAGCATCATTTCACTCCCGGACTAGGCGTTCATAAGCTTTACTGGAATTGTTACAGATGATTTAGGCCAAATATAACACTTTCGCGGAGTAATAAAAGTGGAACTAAACAGGCTTTTAAAATATTTGCGGACTCGCTTGACACGCTCGTGGGTTCATCGACACTTTCTCTTTGTGTTAAATTCTTTACTAACCCTTTTGGCTTAACAAGTTCTAATGGTGGTTGACCAAACCTCTGTATGCTAATTATTTTTCTTCCATAATCAATTCGTGCTTTTTGCGATTTTGCACTGAGAAATCGTTACCTATTAATAACTTGTTTGGGAAGTCTTTGATTATACGAAACATGTGATGGAAGTTTTTACCAGCAATAGTAAATTTTATTATTGCAATTTTGTCTATTGTAAGCAAGTTCTGTGTTATTCCTTTTATTCTGGTCTCCCTATTTATTATCCTAGCGGTTGGTGGCACAAGTTCACTAGAGATAATTGAGATCTGCGATCCAGAGTTAATAACAGATTTTACTACCATTCCATGAACGGTAATAGATAGGAAGACCATGTTGTTTTCACAAAAAAATAGAGGCTAAAATTTCTCTACATCTTTTACCTTTTTTCTTAGTAAATGTGCCTCTGCTATTTACTATAGAACTTAGTTTAAAGAAACATTGCATGAACACTGATTCATTTGATACGTATTGTTTGAACCAAACGGCTTGGCATTCAAGTTTAATTGATTATTTGTGCAAGTTTGCTTTGAATTTCCATGACAAGAACTAAACTGTTGATGATTGCAACATGATGTATAAAAATTTTGACCGTTACATGGCTGAAATTGATAAGTATTGCACCCTGAGCTATTTCCTCTAAAATATCTTCCTCTTTGTCTAAAATTCCTATTTCCAAAATTATTTCCAGTATTATTTGAATTGTGATTTCTATTTCCTTGGTTTCTAAACTGTCTACCTCTAAATTGTCTTCTATTGTTATTGTTACTATTTCCTCTACTGCTATTGTATTGGTTCTGATTCCTGGCCTGTTTGTTTCTTTGCTCTTGGTTACTATCGCTTTTCGAGCTAGTTATAGCTACCTGTAGTTGTTCTAATTTCTTTTCCAAATTGGTTATTTCGGTTAAACTAACCAGTTCCTATTTAATCTAGTTTTCTTCTTTCTTTTTCGAAATTCTTGCTATTAATTCATCTAAATCTGAATCTTCCTTACTTTCTTGCTTTCTTAATTTACTTAACATTTCTCTCACTGTTTCTTTTGGTTCACTACTTGTACGATTTTGCCTCCCAACTATCTTTACCTTATTCTTTTCTAACTTCTGTAAATCATTCAAAAATTCATCTAGATTTGCACACGATTTGGTTCCAACCTTATCAATGTAATAAGGCAACAAGCCGGATGCAATAAGTCCAATTTCCTTTTTGTCAGTCATAGTCTCATCGAGTCCTTCAGCTAACGTTCGAATATCGTAGGCAAAATTTATGACTGGTTCGTCTTCTCTTTGGATCCTATCCCTTATTCTATCTTCAATATCTACGTTAAAACCTGACCCTGTAAATTCATCAATGAGTTCTTTTCTTAATGTTGCGTATGGTGTTGTATCAATGTTTTTCCTTTTCAAATATAGTTTAACCCACTGACGACCAATTCCTTTAAACACAGACGGGATTAACGCTTTCCTTTTGATGTCATCGTAACCAGCAATATCACATGCATCGTCAAATTCCTTAAAAAATGATACTATGTCCTTATCATTCTTTAATTTAAACCCAGGTAACCTTCCATAGTCTGAAAACACTGCAACTGCTATTTTCTGTTCTTGCGATGTACTTTCTCCCTGATTCATTTTGCTTTCTACCTTAAATTTTTCACTTGGAAACCTTGAAATACTAATATTTCTACTTTGTCGCGGTGGAGTTAATAATTTACTAATGTTTTCTATTCCAACATCAATATCTTTTAATGTTTTCTTTATTTCTAGTTAAAATACCTTCTCTCATTACCAAGGAAAGAAATACAGCAATTATAAAATACAAATACTACCTTACAATTAATATGCCATCACATTCTTCTAATATGGAATTCAAAACGCGATATGTAATTAAATATTAAACGCGAATCGAGTTCTATTTTATTTAATTTATATCTATGCTCAGTACAGAACACATGCAATTCTCCACAAGTAAATTATTTAATGATTTTTGCGATCGATACAAAGGCGTAAGCCTTACAGGATATTCCCCTATGTGCAGCGTACATGATTAAGGGTTAAAACCACATCTCCATCATGTTAGCCTGGCTTACTCTAATTTTATCTGCGTATGGGGATAGTAGCTAATGAGTAATAACTAGACTAAACTAGAGAAATATTTTAGATTTCTCTCTTAACTACGCTCCAAAATTTGAGCTAAAATTGTTTAATATGTAAGCTGAACTCAGTTGATGTGAGAAATAGTAAAGCTTTTGTGTTCATGTTATTCTGATTTATTTGAAACAAGTTTATAAAAAGGGTAAGTGAGGTTCTGAGTAACTTAGATTGGTTATGTTTAGTTATCTGGAGTCTGTAAGGCCTAATAATGATAAAGGAATTAGGCCAAAAAAATGTCATATCTGATGTGTCGCTGATTCCTTGCTCTCAAGAAGATCCAAATCCAAATCTCTGTCTTCGGTCAATATAAGAATATCCTCAGGGAATTATATGGTTTGGTGATTAGAGCACATAATAATAGGAGTCCTTCTTAAATCCTTTAAAAACTATTCCAGCTCGAATTATATCATAACGTTAATTCACAAGTCACATGTCGCGGATGCGTAATACTTCTAAGTCGTGACGCGTTCAATAGTCTATCTATACTCTGAAGGTACTCCGAAATTCTTTCTACGGCGGTTCGAGTAACGTCTATATCCGCGTCTCTCCTTCTACTTCTACACTCTCCTTAAATTTCCAAGGAATCATTTTATATAACCGAAAAACGTGAGAATGTAGATTTCAAAGAAGTCTCCAGACAACAACGGCATCAGTAGGCACGTGGAACCTCAGCCGAGGAAGAACATTCTGCTGACAAAAACACTTAAAATTATCAGGATACAAAATTCCAGATATTTTAAATTCTACCAATCTAAGAAATTACTGGAAAGAATGAATACAATGATTTTACAATATTAAAACATTTGCTGTGATACATTTTTGAGAATAAATGCTGATTTAGTAACAGTTATTTAACAGTCTTATCATGTAAGTTATTTTGATGTAATATACTAGCTTTCAGTAGCTTGTTTCATAACGATAACCAGGGATCATAATTAATGTGAATTAACTCTATGACATAATTTCTTTTTGAACCTTTTGCAAGATAATAAAATTTAACAAACATAAGAGATGACGTAAATAAAAATTAAGTTGGATTATTTTAAAAATATAATATATCGTAGCATTACTTAGTTTTGAAGTCAAGTACCTTAACAATACTTATAAAGAATTGGCATATACAAAGAATAGTTGATTATTCTAGTTGTCAGAACATCTAAGTCAACTATTCTAAATGATCACTAATACCAATTGACCAAGTACAATAGATGTAAACTGAGATAGTACAATCCATGTGATCTGACTGGTTAAACACTAACCTCAATTACTCGTGTCTATAAAGTTAGTGTACGTTCCTTTGGCATGGGACACCAAGGTTCCATTTCCACGTTAAACGATACGTCATATAGTGTAGCTGCTAAAAAGGAAGAGTACGTATCATAATGGTAGGCCAGAAACTTGCATTTGATCCTTGGCCCAGTCCTACACTGTTATTTTTTGAATTTCATACTCTCTACCTGTATGAATGCTTGTGCCACTAAGACACTAGGAAGTATCAGGGTAAGGAATTTTAACTTTCTGTATTAAATTTGTTCATACTTTTTAGAACAATTTTCGTGCGACGTATTAAAAATGAAGCTTACATAGTACTGAGGAATAGTTAAGATAGTTTCATATCTCACCTCACTGACTGCACTCTTGAGGCACATTCCAGACGCTTTTCATTCCATAATGGCTCATCCCAATCGAGATCATAAAACACCACAATAACAGCAGGAATCTGATTTAGATGTTTGTTCATCCAATTTTTCTTTAGAATTCCTTTTGGAATGTACCAATCGTATGAATTTCTCTGTAAACGAAATATACGACTTCAAAACTTTGTCAATTTCAACATTACTCCATTATGAAGCAATATGTTACATATATGGTTCTAGAGATATAGAAAATATTTTGTCTTTTGTCTATTTGTGAAAAAACTTAATTAATCAATCTAAGGGTGTTCTTGAGTAATTTCCAAGATCGCGACTAACAAATCAAGACAGAAGTATTTTTCATATTGTATAAAAAAGATTAAAACGGCAAAAATGGCTTCCTTCATGAAAATATAAACACATACATTATCCTTAAGTAAGAGTGGAAGTCAAGTGAACAATGGTTAAAGACTATCACATAATAAGCAATGATTTAATGGAATACAGGACCTACGGTTAACATGCCAATGCCTTAACCATCACAATATCCAGTCCTTTTCGTGGTTGATTACTGGTCCAGTCGCATACTTGTACTCTAAATTGTTATTATTATTTCATACCTACAGAGATACAGGAATTATTTATCACAGCAGATTGTTGTATGATCTAAGCTGATGAAAACGACCTCGACAATAAAAATATAAGTATTGTGGGAAAGGACTTTCACCTCCCTATTCAACGTCTATATAGAAGAGACTATGAAAGAATTCTTTGATAAAAACGAAAAAGGCGAAGTAAATGGCCAGATTTTCAGCACACTAAGGTTCGCTGATGATATAGTACTTGCGGACAGCGGATAGCGAAAAGGACTTGCAGGAAGCCCTTTCACACTTGAACGACCAACTGGAAAAAACATGCAAAATGCAGATAAATAAGAAGAAAGCCAAAGAGATAAAGTGCACAAGAGGAGGGCAGGAAGGGGCAAACGTATGGCTAAAGGGAGAAAAATTGGAGACGTTAAGACGTTCCCCTATTTACGAAGTCTAATATCCTCGGATTGAAGACGTGAAAAAGACGTAAGTTCCAGAATATCGCAGGCTAAACAAGCATTCAATAGGTAAATAGGACTGATAACATCAAGAAATGTGTCGCTGGACGTTCGAAAACGATTTATTAAGACCCTGGTGTGGAGCGTTGCGTTTTACGGATTAGTGACGTAGACAATGAGAAAAGTTGAAATATTCAAGCTGGAAGTATTTGAAATGTGGTGTTGGCGCAGAATGCTGCGCATATCATGGACCGAAAGAAGAAGGAATGAAGACGTACTAAAGGAAATTAATGAAGGACGCCAGATAATGAAGATAATAGGAAAGAGAAGAATCAGAATGTTTGGGTATCTTATTCGGCACTCCGATTGGATCACCGTGTCGATAGAGGGAAAGGAAAAAGGAAAACCAGGAAGGGGAAGACTAAGGATAGAATATTAAGATGCAGTTACGAAGAAAATACTTTATAAAACAGCTCTCCAAAGGGAGAGAAGAGTTTTAAATTTCCACGTTCTTACCAACCTATGGCTGAGGTAAACAAGAAGTGGGAAAACATTTGGTAGTGTAATGGTTACCGCATCGGCAAAGGTAAACTAGGGATACGCGTTCAGTCCTAGGTCTAAAGGTGCATTTTACTCTTTCAGCTACTCTTCAACCTTGAATTTTTTGATCACAACAAATTATGTTTAAGACAAACCTTTGGTTTTACTGGAGGAAATTCATGTGCTGGTCCTAAGAGTTTAAAACTAACAGCTGCTCGATCGGGTCTTCGGTTATTACTGAAGGCATCCCAGATGGCTTTATGTATGGCGTTATTCAGAGTATCCAAGCCCGTCAAACCAATGAGGGCTAATGGTTTGGATGTTAGCTCAATAGGTAAATCAAACATATCTGGAGGTATAGCCATTGGTGTGGAATGAAAATACCCTCACTGCAGTTCCTACGAAGAAAATATCAAATCATTAGACCTGGAAATAAAGACAATTTCATACGTTTCAATAAAGCAAATTTAAAAACAGTGTAACATTTCATAGTCAAATATTTAATATTTGCTATAAATTGTTGCATTGAGCGTGCTATGCACGGTACCAAACACACTACATGCTTCCCACTGAAGAAAGAAGAACGACTATGACTTCATGCAACTCATTCACTCAACAGATAACATTGATATACGTAAAGTTCATGTCTGGTGCTTTGTCAGCGGTCAGTAATTGAAAAGCCATATGCACACGTAATGAAAAGAGTACAATAGACTCCCGAGTATCCGGCCTAGTTTTCTTTTATCGTAATTAAATGAGGAAGGCAAGGTGTTGCATTGGCAACACTACCAAGGTATTGGAAGCGGGCATGTGCTACGATCCTCCTGTGTCGTGTGAAAACACAAGTTGTGACACGAAAAGAGCAGCTTTCCGCTCCTTGTTCACTGTTTCGTCAAGTGTGTAACGAACCTCAATATAGTACGCTTACCGCTGTTCCTGATTATAACTGTACAGTGTTGTATTCGTAAATTGTTCTTCAAGTATGCTTAATGTTCATAAAGAAATGAGTCCATAGAACTCCTACTTTTTTGTTATCCGGCCTGCCCTTTTGCCACATTAGTCCGCATACTTGGGAGTCTACTGTACTGTTATTCTGCACGAAAAGAATAGCACATACATGAAAAAAAAAAAAAAAAAAAAAAAAAGTCTTTGTTCATGCACAGTAAAAGGTTACCACTGATTTTGCATTCGCATGTGAACGTTTAACATGTTCCACTTCCGAAAAAAAGAACTTTAATTATTCTTAGCTTACAGTTTTTCACGCGCTGCGAGCAAATGAGAAATGCCAGAACATTACGGACGAAAGAACATATGTTTATAGCAGCCCATAATTTTTTTTCCATTCTACATGCATTACGACTTTCAAGAGATACAATATAACCAGTAATTTATGTGGGGTTGATATTAAAGCAAAAGCTTCGATGATTGTTGCGTAAAACAATACTATATTTTATTAATAATTTATGACATACATGTATACGTCTTTAAGTAAGCACAATTCTTAAAAACATCTGAGAGACGGATAGCCTACTAATGTAAGATATCTCACTTTCCACATACACCACATTTTCTTTATTAGGTAACGGAAACAACGTTCGGTGCGAGTAAATATATATTCTGCAAGTAATTTGTAAATTTTGTACTCTCAAAATTATCATTAAGCTCTTCAAATTACAAAGTTCTGGGTAAAGTGTGGGATATGTGTACCATAGTGAACTTGTATTATGTAGAAGTCTACACTCAGAAGCAACAATTCTGTTTCAATATGGTGAGTGTAAGGAAGCAGAACAGAGGATTAGGGACCTATTCGACGTCACTGTAACTCAAAATTGTAACGGCCCAGATTTGACCCGTTCAAGTCCTAATTTATGGTTCCTGTTAATGATATTTTATATATCGTCGATCCAGTGCCAAAACCGCGAATTTGCTAAATTTGACTTTAAGTTATAAGCATTTTAATATTCAGCTTGCAGCGAAAAGTCAGTATATAGACTTAGGTATATGTTTTTGGAATTGACAATAACTTCTAATATACTCATATTTCACAAATGGGTCTTTGGTATTGGAATCTGTGTGCCCCAAATGACATGAAACTGCACTTAGGTGAAAATTGCAAAATTTGCACATTCGCAGTTTTGGCATTGGACCGACAATATCTGATGCTGTGTTATGTATGTTGATAGATTAAATATTTTATTGTTGATCTACTTCTTTATCTGTTAATTTCCCGTTTTATCTTTGTAATGTACTGTGTCTATATTGCTTATCTATTGTTATTTTCATACATGTCTCATTTACTTCACTCTTTTTTTTCTTCCTTTTAATATTGTTTAAATATGGAAAATCAAGATGAAAGACCTGAATTCTACCACTTGTAAATATCCTTTTTAAACTTTTTGAAGTCCCTATGACACGAATTTCTTATTTTCCAAGTATTGTAAAATTAAGATTAGGTCTTTGCACCTTTTAAAACATATAATATCAACAACATCGAAATTTGTTGGTTGTTTTTCATATATTAATTAAATTCTTATGAATTAACATATGTAAAGTATTTTATACCACAAGATATTTACAACGCTTGAAACAGAATATATCATTTGAAGATTGTAGAAACAGAAGTAAAATGAAAACTTAAACCATCTGGTAATTTGCTCCAATTCGTCCACAACCAAATGCTATAAGACTTAAATATTTCTATACAAAATTGTAAGCAATTTTGTTTGATTACTTGGAAGTAACTTCAATATAGGAAACTAAGAAGAATGCTCCCCCACGCAGTTGACACAAAGTGGCTTTGTCGCTGTACAGGGATCCACACTATGACTACCCTGGTTAGAATTCGCACAAAGAGCAGCACTCGCATTACACGAGGCACTTGAATCTTGACAATTACGTGTGGCCGAAATCTTGACATCTGGAACAACGCACGGGACTGGGAATATAGGGACCAACCTTGAAAATTTAATAACGAGCGAAAGTGCAGTTAAACTGAACGTAAGAATCGGTGACTGAGTAGCAACAAATTCACCTTACTTCTTACTTTTGACGCGAGCTATCTCCACATGCTCGTCAGCCAGATCTGATTTAATCTACTCTTCAGTGGCGTTTAGGAGGTCCCAACATGATATTACACCGCGAGAGACCTTCAGTAGACGATGGGGTTTTACAAAAGTTTGCTCAAGTGGGTCCAGCCCAAAAAACCAACTGGGTTGTTTCAGGTTGGACCCACCTTAAAGCCCACCTGGGTTTTTGAGTTTTTTGTTAATATACTATTGGTACAAGTAAGGTGGTCATATTGAAAGTGAATTTTATCAGATTTTGGACTTTCCTTGGGCGAATTAGATGCTTTCACGTTAAAGTATACAACAATATTCAACATAAGACCTTTATAAGGTTCTGAATGCACTGAACGAAAAAAAAAAAAAAAAAAAAAAAAAAAAACCCTTACCTTAGCTTACGATAATTATAGAACAAATTAATGCATGGATTTATGTTTATAGCCTATCTGAAGTAAAATATGCAATTTTATATTTTAGAAAATACCTTCCGTGAATAGTGTGCTCGGCGACTCGGCGATGCCGAGGGACGTTATACCTCATACGTTTGAGGGGGTTTAAGGCCATAGGAGCCGGTACTACCAATCAGAGTTGGCAAAAACCATGGTTTTTATTGAAAAAAGCAAAAAAAAAAACATTTTTGTTTTGTTTTGGTTTTACTCTCTGTATTTATATCACATAAGGACAGAAATAAGTTTGTTTCGCCTTGGTGTTATTATGCAACAACCGGGTTATGCTAAAAGGGGTCGCATAAGCTTAAAGCGGAATTAAAACCGTTTCTCGACTTACATCCGAAAGAAATTGTCCTCCATTTGAACTCGAAACCGGGACTAATTGGCCACAAATGTGATACGTCTGCCGACTCACGAAGGACTCCTGATAAAAATACACTGTACTGATCTTTACATACTTGTTAATATAATTGCCTAATTGTCAAGAAAGTCATTTCGGAAGCACAAAAAGATAAACAATTGCATAAGTGAAACCATTATACAGAATCACATACGGACAATTTCAAAACATTGCAGAGTACAGAAGAACTAATTCAGTCCAAGTTAGTTCATTACGACTTTTATTAGTCCAAGTTAAAGAAATAAAATGACCTAATCTGCATATCAGTAAGAAAAGTGAATGAAGATACGAATTCTTTTGAGTCCACTTTGGTTCTGACTCATTTATACATAAATAGATACCAAAGATATTTCTGATAACAATAAATGCCTGTCATCGAGTTTGTATGAGCACCTCCCCCCCCCCCCCAAAAAAAAAAGCACGGCATTTCAATGCATTTTGTCAATAGTAAATCAAACATTATTCAAGCAAAACAATATTTAGAATTTTTCTTTGATTGTAGTTGCATAACAATAATAAACTATAAAAAATCACATTCATCAAAGGAACATTCATAAACTTATAAAACAAACAAAAGTTGCTTTTGTAGTATAATCTCTTTGAGTAATGAATGGGGAAACGTGATAACACACAAATGTGTGTTCATCAAGATTTTACGAACACTTACAGTTTTACGAACATTTTTCGTTTTCTGGTTTAAACCAGCCAACCCTGCTACCAATAATGTAATGCATTCGTAAAACTATTAATATTACTTTTGAATACCTTTGATGGTAACACACGTACTCTTCAGTAAAATCGGTTTTCCAATAACAGTTTAATTAAGTTATTCGGTACTGCTCTTCGTATAAACATTCTGTAGAATCAACACCAGCAATAACCTAAAAATTCCTGTCAGATTTAAGAAGTTTAATGTTTAGAGTTCCGAAAACTACCTAACGCTTACTATTTCAAGTGCTGAATTCAAACTTCCGTACTAGTGAAAGTTTCAATGTACAGTAAAAAAGCTGCATTTTCGAAGAAAGAAAAAAAAAATCGCAAAAGAAGTGCTCGGGAAATTCCCGCAACTGAACGCACAAAGAATCGGAACTGAATACTTTAATAATAAAACTATTCATTGTACGCTGAAAGATATGTAATTTCATTTAAGACATTTTGAAACATTTATTTTATAAAATATGAATTATACATTAGTTAATTGCTTTAAATTATTTTTCTGGAAAGAACCGTCTTGCAACAAGTGCTCGGAAAATTTCCGTAATTGAACGCACAAAGTATCAGGAGTGAAGTTCAACAATAAAACCATTTATTTTACACTGGAAAATTCTTATGTCGTATAAAACATTTTGAAATTTTTATTTTATAAAACATGAATTATATTTTTGTTTTAAATTATTATATTTGGTGTTCATATTTGGCCAATGACACTGTGGCTCTTGGAATGATGCGATCTATATTTGTTCGTTCGTCTGCCTGTACCATACATACTACAGAGTACCACTTTTGGTCCTTTGAGTTTAATTTTTCAGGGTACAAGCACGAGACAATAAATTTCCTGTATAGATTTTGGCGGCATACCAACGTAAAATTTCAAAATAGCTGCGATTTTTTCAAAATAGCAGGTATCCACGCTACAAAGCACAATTTTTGGTCTTTTAAGTTGAAATTTTCACAGTAGAAGCACGAACACTCTAAATTAGATATATATATATTTTCGCGGCGATCCAACGTAAAATTTCAAAAATGCGGCCTTTTTTAAAAACAGCAGTGAATAGAAAACTTTTGCAAGTCGTGACAATGATAATTTTTAAAAAAATATAAATCCCATTTTAACACTTTTACCCCAAAGACATTGAAATATTTCGAAAAAAAAAAAAAAACAATTAAACCCGAAAATACCCGATAAAACCCATATGGGCCCAGGTGGGTTGGGCTTTTTCAAAAAACCCGGGTCTCACTGACACGTTTACTGGTCCAATGTTAGTCAATTTGAGTAGCTTCGTTGTTTAATTCTCGTCGACCTTTTCCACCAATAAAGTGTCACTCCATAATTTCTTCATATCTTTAACCTGTCCAGCGTTATAAGTAATAATATTATTATTAATAAAAGAGGACAAGCCCTTAATAGCAGTCGGACAATTTGCTTCAGCATTGATACTATCAGCATCTTTAACTTTAATTACAAGATATCGGACTACAGGCATCATGACACTTGTCTTTTCCACACTATATATACCTTGAGAGTTTGTCTCGCACTTATTTTGTTTGAGTTTTTTTGCGAAAGGGTGAGCCAGGACCCGATTTTAAAGTTATAGTACCCATTAAAAAAAATATATTAAATATACATTTATAAAGAGAAAATGTATGTGAACGCCACAACTTCACATCGGGATACTTACGCCACTCCCCTGGCTTTCCCATAAGCCCGCCGTAGGATCAGCGCGGGGCCGACACGGTCAAGAGGAATGGGGTACAAGATAAACATTATCAAGAAACGCATGGCCCCGGAGAAAAAAAAAAATTGGAACTGAAAGAAGCAACAGGTCCAATAAAAAGATAGACTCCACCAACTCACAAGAGAACAAAATGTGCGCATTTTATATCTTTTGTGCTTTCATTATTTGTTTTACTTTAAAAAAAAAATAGCTCTTTATTATTTTTTATATTTTCAAAACTTAATCCGAACACTGGACGCACACAACAACCGGTCTGGAATGGTGCACGTCCACTCCAGATGAAGGAAGACGTCAATGCACCATCCATTTTCAACACTCCCACCAACCACTTACGGCACCACTCTATCCAGTTCTGCTAGGTCCGCATGCGCTTCACTCCTCCGTCAAATGGCTCCGGATTCATGTACCTTCCAAATCATAAATCCAATTATCATAAACAGGGCATAGCAAGGTTGGCATCCAGAGAAAGCAGCCCATATCCGAGGCTTATCTCTGTATTTCGCTGGATCGCAAGTTTTTAACCCTTTTAAGTCTTTTCGGTCGTTTTCGACCGATATTGTAGTGTCTTAAAGATTCGATTAAAAGAGAACTAAGAATGCAATTTAGTTCCGTTTTTTTTTCTTCTTCTTCCAAGAGAGGAGGCATTCAAGAAAGCCTTGGAAGGGTCTATACGCTTCCGAGCGTCAGAACATAAGGGGGTATGACTTCATCAATTTACAAATTACCTTTTTTACTGAGGTCTAAATTCAACATTTTTTGGTGAGCTTTTCTTTAATCCTAGAATCCTAACATTTTCCACAAGCAATCAGTAGACCCATTAGTTTTTATAAGAATTTTTCGGATCTCTTCGTCAACATAGAAAAGGGGCTCAAAGGGACAAAAATGTAAAAAAGGGATATTTTTGGACAAAAAATCCCACTTTCGCGATTCTTGCTCCGCTCGGCTACATGATAGGGACATTTTAGTGATACTTTCTAAAAACCAACTCGATTCTGAAGAGAACGACGTATGAATCATAATCCTACGATAATTAGGGACGTGTCAGGAAATTTCTGAAATTTGTATAGTATACTTGGGAAATTTCGGAAATATTCGGAGAAGAGGAAAATATTTTTCCCGCCCTTAGTATTGAGTTGAGTTGATTTTAATTTAGCGTCCCTTTCAGCAGCGAGGCTATATGAGACGTGGACCTACTGATTAACGTGGAATCCGAACCACATGAGCTCCCGCCGGGAATCGAACCCGCCCTTAGTATTGAAGATGGGAGATTGGTATTTGGCACAAGTAATTAGTACCATAAGTAATATTTTTTAAAGTGATTTCCAGATCTCTATGTTAACCCAGGGCCGCGCCAGAGGGCCCCAAAATGGGAAGAAGGGATTTTTCAGCAAAATTCCCTATTTTACTAAATTTTCCCATGTTAGGGACGTCCGAGGGACATGAGGGTAATATAATCTGGAATTCTGCTCTACTCTGAAGAGAATGGTGTATGAATCGTGATCCTACGATAATTAGGGACGTGTCAAGAAATTTTTGAAATTTATATAGGGTATTCTGGAACATTCTGGGAATATTCGCAGAAGAGGAAAATATTTTTCCCGTCCTTAATAGTGTTGAAGATTGGAGATTGGTATTTGGCACAAGCAATTAGTACACTACGTAGTATTTTTGAAAGTGATTTCTGGATCTCTATGTTTACCCAGGGCCGCGCCAGAGGGCCCCAAACCGGGAAAAAAGGGATTCAGAACAAAACAACGTATGAACCATAATTTTACGATCATTAGGACGTGTCAGAATTTTTTTTACATTTGTAGGGTGTATTTTAGGCAATTTTTGGGCGTTTTTTTGATGCTCTCTCAACATGGGTAAAAAAATTTCCCGCCCTTACTATTAAAGACAGGAAATTCGAATTTGTCACAAGTAATTAGTACACTACGTAGTATTTTTCCAAATTGTTGGAGATTTGTGCGCAGACTTGGTAGAGCCTCAGGGGGTCTCACACTTTTAAGAAGTTTTTTGGGAGCAAAAAATCCCGTTTTTCCCTCAAATAATTCCCTTCTGGTACATCATAGGGACATGTAAGTGGTACCGTTTGAAAGGCTGTTCCTTTCTGAGAAAAACGAGGTATGAACCATGATCCTACGGTAAATAGGGATGACACTGTCGCTGCTTATCTGAGACTCATGAAAAATGCCGAAAAAGGCAAGAATTTAAAAGGGTTAAATGCTGGGTAATCGGCCCGCGGCACAACCTCTAACCTGGAGGACCTCTGGCTGACTGCAGTTCCAAAGAACTGGGCGATGGAGGCACCGGAAATAATAAGAAATCGTTATGGTCAGCTGTATTCAAAGATTAGTGTAGGCAGTGGATAAAAATATTTTTAGACAAGAAAGGGTGTAAACAATGCACAATATGATAACTCGAAAAAGAAATTGCGAAATTTTGAAATTCCAATTTTGCACTAGATATTTAAGAAGGAATTAGGGATACGTTGCAGAAAGAAAATGAACCTATAATAAATTTTATACTTATGACATTCCACTTTGAATAGATAAATTTCACAAAGACATGACTGAACAAAGAAAATAGAGTTAATAGCGACAGAGTTGCTACTTTACTATATAGACAAAGAAGGAACCAAAACATATGTATTTATTGATGCAAGTATAGAAGATTTGCTAAAGATAGAGAAAAATAAGCGTAAAATAGAAAAGAAGCAGAAGCGTGAAATAGGAAAAGAAAAAAAAACGAATCAATCTGTGCAGAAATTGATAATGGGATTTAAAAAAAAAAAAAAAAAAAAAAACAGAGTTAGATCCCAGACAAATATATATTGGTGGTGCTAAAATTGAAGAAAAAATCTCAGAATAATCAAAAAGAGTGAGCAGAATTGAGAAAACATTATAGAACTAAACTTAACAATGAAATCAGAAAAAAAAATAGTTCGTCTCAAAATAATTTTAGAGGTGGAAATCAAAAGAATTTTAGAGGTCAAAGTAGACAAAATGGTCAGAATTCCAATAATGGCACAAATTCGAATAAAAGAGAGAATTTTGATCAGAACAAGAGGTCGTAGTAGGAGACGTTATCAAAAGAGTCAGGCCTATAAAAATAATAGGCAGAACTGCAATCAATGGATTTTTAAAATTTGAGTTTAGTGTTACGTTCAGCAGTGGACATGGACCTACAGATTAACGTGGGATCCGAACCACATGAGCGACGGGAATAGCACCCGGATCTCCCATGTTAAAGGCGCATACACTAACCGCTTAGCCACGAGGGAGCTCTTGGATAACAGCATTATCCTGGGACTACTAATAGATACAAGCGCAGAGATGTAACAGAATTTCAATTACAATGATGTGCCATTTGTACTGTATGGTCAAGGTTACTGTCCACATGTCAAAATAATTCTGCGAAGGGGGCTCAGAAAAAAATAAACTACAACTACTGAAAATGATAAAGGCGCATTTACAGATTATAAAGGCATTAAAAAAAAAAAAAAAAAAAAAAAAATACGACCAATTCAATTTCAAATCGTCCAGGCAAAAAATAAAAGTTCTACCATGTTGGCAACACTGCCAACCGAATTGTAACGCACGTAAAAATTATCATATTGATACAAATCAACTTTCTCAACTTCATCATAACTTTAACACAGTTTCTGATTTAACGCGAAATTTCTATTTTATTTTCCATTGCCGCGAGCCGATTTTGGGTCCCCAGTTGGAAACCCTGTAACTCGAAAACGAAGCGGAATTCGACTCATGTTTATAGGGATTTTTCTACTGGATTTGATGTCAGGATTCATCTCTCAAAATTATCACACTCCCTTTGTACAAAAATTGAAATTTCAATAATTAATTGCGAATGTTAGGGGCTGCAGCCGTATGAACGGCTAACGGATATTAAATACTTAGGTACTTCTCCAATAGTTGTAAAAAAATTCAGATTTTTAAAAGGTGTTTTTTTTTTTTTTTTTTTTTTTTTTTTTTTTTTTTTTTTTTTTTTGAGAAAATGGCGTCTTAATGAAATTTTCAGCTTTTCATCATGCTATAATGTGGGATGTAATAATCAGAAACCTAAGTCCTTTACATTTTCAAGAGACCTTATGGAGTAGATTTCGATGCTAGAAGCAGATGGTTAATATTGCTCGTGAGGACAGAAAAAAAATGTTTGAAGTTAGCAAAAATTTCACCAAAGTTGGCAACATTGCGCGATTCCTATTGAACCAATAGAAGAATTTTGGCTCTCCACCGGAACATACAACTTTATACTCTTCTTGCTATTATGTTACTAAGTACACTCGTTTCTCTACAACAGATCTTTTAATATGACACATTTTTTTTTTCGTGTAATTCGAGAGGAGGGCGGCCATTTTGGAGGGCTGTATATCGAAGGAAAAATTTTTTTCAGCAAAAAGAAAAAATATCGGTCTAATAATTCTGTATGTAGTTCCTCCTTTAAAAAATAAACTAAATCTGAGACAGTTGTGTGGAGCACCCTGGACGATTTGAAATGGAATCACTCATACGTAAGTAATGTGTCATGTTATTTTAGAACAATGTGCAAGCAATGAAAACACATCAGGATTTGTGTTTTAAGACACGCATAAATACATAATTGAACACGCCAGATACAGTTTTTTTGCGGTATCTTCCTTTATGCGTAAACATACTGTCGCGCCTGCTTCTAGGACGCATTCCTGCGCGAGACTCTTTCCTACGTTCTTGACTTGACTCTGTTAGACAGCATCCGTGCTTCCTAGTGGTAACCTAGCACAAGTTTGTTAGTGCTTTTTGCACCATATTGTTTTATGATATACGTACACTAATGCCCAATCAAAGTGAATTTATACCGAGGAATACAAGTCTTAAACTCCAAAAGTGATTTTTTTTAAGATACAGAGAACAGATTTATTGATAAATCAATATATATGCAATAAATTCATGTATTGACCCGTACAATAAACCTGCTCCATAAATTTAAACCGAAAATAATATAGAATAGGAGTGAAATTCAATCACTGTCTTACACGCAAGTAAGGAATTACAAAATCAATAGCAGTAGCGACTTTTGGTGTTAAAAATCAAAAGAAACATGCATGCAAATCGCCCAACCAATTTATTGGAATTACTACTATCCCATTTCCTTTTCTGAAGTACTTTTCTGCTAACATTTACCTTTACTGCAGTGTTAACGCATAATCCTAAGGCATACATATTAGATTAGCACACCAGGCACACATTAACATTAGCACATCACAATACAGGTTAGTTCACATATACTACATTAATACAAAACACTTGCAATAAACCTATTTTTCCCAATAGTATTAGGAAGCAAGTATTCTATCACACAACGCTTTCAGAGATGTTTCTTTTAATGTTTGTTTACATCCAGCCAACGCCGACGTAACAGTAACAGCATGACAATTCGCGAATTCTTCTTCTTCTAAGTACTACGACCCGGTATTGCCAGATCTGAACATGAAAAAGTAGCAAGGTTGTGCTCCAAAAATACCGCATTTCAGCTCTTTGTAGCTCAAACATAAAAACGAATTATTTTGCACCTATACACTTTTACATATATATAAACAAGAGCAAACAGCAGTCTGAACTTCTGTATCACAGATGTAGTGTTTGACCTTTAAATGTTCCTTGAAGTTTGGGAACAAAAAATCACTAGGGGCATGGTAAGCGCTGTAAGGTGGATGGAATAGTACAGTGTACTCCATGGTTTCAAGAGCAACCGTAGTCAAATGGCTTGTGTGTGTAGACTTACACTTTCATGGTGTAGGAGAACATCCAATCTGTCGAACGATGTTGACACGTGCCCTTAATCTTCTTAGTGTTGCCACACACTACTCAGAGTTTACATTCTTCCTGTTGTGCAAGAATTCACAATGAACAACGCCTTAGCTATCCCAGAACACTGTCAGGAGCATCTTTCCTACTAATGGAACTGTTTTGGCATTATTGGGTCTTGGAGAACCACTGTGGCGAAATTATATGGTTTGGCTTTTGTTTTCAGAGTCATAATGATGGGCGTATGACTCGTCACCTGTAAGAATTTTCTGCAGAAATGCATCACCTTCAGTTCTTACCGCTACAGAAATTGTTGACAAATGTGTAACCTCTTCTGTTTTATTTATTCTGTCAGCAATCAAGGCACACAACGAGCACACACCTTGCGACACTCTAAACAATGAATAATGTGTGCCATCCTTTCATGTGAGGTGCCAAGAGTATTGGATAGTTCCTATTGTGTGATTCTTCGATTCTAACAAACCAACTCATCAGCACGTTGTTTGTGATGATCATCTGTCTCACTGGATTCATCCTTCAATGATGAGGTGTCCAGATCTGTGTCCTTGGCCTTACAGGCCCAACACCTCACTGTAGTCACATCAACACATGGTACACCATACATTTGCACCATTCGACGATAAATGTCGAAAGGTGGAACACCATCTGCTCTGAGAAACTCTTATCACTGCCCGCTGTTTTACCCTATATCAAACATGCTGTCATGTTTAAACCTGTAGAATACCAGAATACCGTTACACTGGCCTCAAACTTGGTACACTTCAAGGTCACAGATCACCAGTTGAACTTCTGCCCTCATTCGACAATTTCTGAAAGTGCTTGAAAAAATAGGAGACAAAAATTATCAGCGTGCCCTCGCATATAAATATATATATCTTTCATATATTTAATGGGAACACCTGGAGTTCGAAATTCATCAGATGTCTGGGCTCGCAACGCCCAGATGGCGACCGCAGTTTCGGACTATAGGCGGTGGTGTGTTAGAGCAAACTTCATACTACGTCAGGAGCAGTGTAACTCTAACATGAAATGAACTGGGCAGACGGTGACAGTATAAAAACGCGACCTTTCTCATTTCTAAGGAGACGTTTGCTTAACTCAGTTTTGTGAGCTCTGAAATATATTTACAACATATGCTTTTTCACTGTTATTTCTCACTTCTTTAATTCATTTCCTAAAAGTTCTCTATCGAGAAGTCATAAATTTTGAAAGTTTTTATTGTAACTCCACTTACTTATTATGCTAATTAGGATAATACAGTCACACAATTAAATTTGCTAGGTTCACGTTTACGTGGCTCTCTACAACTACTAAGCCACTAACTGAAATAGCTGATACAGCAATACGGTCAGTGATACTAAAACAGTGCAAGCTCAACAAAAGTCCAGTGTTGTCAGGTTTGGAGATTAAAAAGTACTAAAACGAGAATTGAACTGGTATTGAACATGCTACTTTTAGTTAAACTATTGTTCATTGTAAATAGAATACTCAGTCAAAACTTTTATTTTTGTATTATATAAAACTAATAATTTGTGATTTCTATGCAATAGGAAGCAGGGATAAAAGTGGATCTGAAAAGGTAGGGGGGCGGTAGGTAGCGGCATTACGTCTCGCCGTTCCCCCTGACTATCTTTGCCCATTGTAATTTTTTTTAGAAACTGGGGGGACGCCGTATATATTTTTTCGTGTGGAGGACGACGTCCCCCGCGTTTCTCCTAACTTTTACCCCTGACAGGAAGAAAGTAGCGGATTCTTAAGGGTTATAGCCTATTGATAATTAAAAGTGGCCCAAAAAGTAGCGTGTCGCCTAATTTGAAATTTTGGTAGTGAGGACACTTAAAAAATCGTCCAATACTCTATTTGTAGGCCAATCTGGCAACAATGCCACAAATGACGCATAAAGTTGCCACTATCTTGAACAAGACCTATTGGCAATTTACAAAGGTAACAAGGAAGGTTGAATAGACTTCAAACTGAGAATGAGAAAATCACTTGAAAAATTGATAGAAAATTATCGCACTAGATAAGAAAATTATAGACAGTAGAAGAACATTCGATTAGACAAAATATTTTTTAAAAAAAAGAGAAAATAAAGCGGTATCGTGAAAAGAATGGAATCCTAGTTGAAAGGGAGAAAACTGTAAGTTGCATACAAGAGGAAATTACACTGGGGACGGCATAGAAAGTAACAGATATCAGCAATGATCAAGTGATTATCTGTACCGAAGTCATTTCCACAATCATAGTGGGGAGAGGAACGTTGATGGAGACGGTAGAGACGAACAGGAATGGGAGCAAAATGAAGGTGAAGTGAAGAAATAAACGTATTTGAAAAGTAGAGAGGTAGGCGGAAAGAAACCATGCTCAATACCAAAGAGCGGTGGTAGAACTTTGAGAGTTGTAACGTTCCCAACGTAGGTCGTGAAAGGAAAGGGATCGAGAGCGGCATGCAGAAGGCGATAGTTTGAGACAGACCAGGCAACCAAACAAACTGCCAACAGGAGCAGCTCGGTCGGCCAACTCATTATCAATGACGCCCACGTAACTTTTCACTAATAAAAAGAAAGTAGAGAAGCAGTGGGAAGTATGTTGTGTTATCAATGTTTTAATACCTAAGGTCCATTACACATTATCAAAATTTAGGACCATATATTGTATCAAACTTATCTTTGATAGTCATTTGGTCAAATAATTTGGCTAAATCTTTTACACGACTTTAAACGATCAAATACAAAATTTAATTTTGTTGCTCATTTGTTTACGTTTCTTCCAATTATTACATTGTTGTAGGCATAGAGTGCAACAAAGTACTCGCTTGAGGGAGTTATTTAAAAGTAGACGGTTTAAATCGTAAATCTTAAAATAAACGAGCAATTAAAAAGATGAAGCGTTCAGGTGAAATGTGAACGTTCACCAATCCGTAGCCTCTGGCCTTGCTAGCCTGACTTCGGCGGCAATTTTTTCCAAGGTTTCTTTGTGTTTGAATTTATTGTAATATTTTTACAGTTATACAAAACAAGATCCGTTTGTAGGCATCAGTAAGCATTTCAATTGCTTCTCGCGTCCACGTTTAGCGTCACCGAACAGTGATTTTTATTTGTTTTCTTTGGTGCAATGTTAGATAGGAATAGAACATGTTTTATTTCAGAACAGTTGTATCAAATGTGGTAACCAACCCAAAAGTTGCGTACAGTTATATTGCAACTTGGTATTGTACACGTTCAAATTCCACTTTGCTGAAACATTTGATGAAATATTTGATTATGTATGGTTGGCTTAATAGAAATAGACTTGTTTTAGAAGTACAAGGATAGGGTAGTATTGCCGGAAGGAGGAATTTAGAATCAATAACAAGAAAAACTGTAACATAAGAGTGTTAAAGGGAGGGCACCAAAGACAGAGTAAGGTACTGCAAGAAGATAGTAGAATAGGAGGGCAATTTGTACCGTAACTAAAACGTAAATTGAGATTGGAATCAAAGAAATCAGAACCAAAAGAGTTACGGGATTTAGAGTCTTGAGTATATACCCAGATAGCACGAATACTTGCGGCAAATTTTTGCTTCGTTTAGTGGAGCAAACAATCTGAAAGTTTGCGAAGGCAAAATTTCTTAATATTTATTAAAAGCTTTCAATATGATCTGCAAATTTTCGCTGATTTGTAAAAATAAATTCACCACTCAATTAACTTGCATCTTTTTTGAAAATATAGCGTTGAAAGTTTGCCGTCGCAAACAGTTTGCAACTCTGTAAAAAACTTGTTTCGAAAAACTTGCTGAAAGCAAATATGTGATGATATTACCGAGTGCGCGCGCATCGTACCCAGAATTCACTGCGTTACATCAACTGTGACAAAACAAGAGGGAAGTAAGAATCGAGAAAAACCAATACACCAGAGGACTACAGAATAAACTCACTGGTCTCTTTATCAGATGTTTTTATTGACCCAGGCAGCCTGACGTTATTTTGTGAATGTGTGTGAGAGTAAGTACAGGGATATGATCGTTGAGTAAGTAGATAAACTGCGATATCCTTTGTCTGTGCGTTTATCGTTCGTAAGTTTATCTTTGGCAAGTAGCTAAAGATGTTTAATGCTTGCCACTAAGAAAAGACGTATCCACATTATAAAAATGTTGATGTTTCATAAAGTTAGGTTTCACTTTATAAATTTGCAGCAAACATACCTGATACATTTGCAGCAAACATGATCTTGCGATCATGAAAACACTTTCTGCAATGTTGCTGCAAACCTTTTAATATTTTCACCAAATTTATCAGCTCATTTTCGAAAATTTTGTCAAAGAAAATTTGCACAACATATTTGCAGCAAAGTCCTGGCAAACTTTCTTACTGTGCAGTCGCAAACATTTCGTTTGTAATGGCAGATGTTTTCATTTTCTGAGGCAACTTTGCTGCAAACTCAGCCAGCGTCAACTTCGTTATTTGCATTGAACTTTCGGCAAATTTTCTCATTTGAAAAGGCAAGTTTTTTGCAAACTTTTTAGTTTGCCTTTGCAAATTTTTAAACATTTTTAAAAATTTTTCTGTGCTATCTGGGTAACTAGTGGATATCTGAAGGGAAACGAGAAACCTAATACTGGAAGATAGAACGCTGGGATGGTTAAGACCAGTTGAAGAGGGTGGGTAGAGATGAAGTTCTATATTGAAATCTAAGGTCGAAAGAGAATAAGCAATAAGCTAACATATAAGGTAAGAGAGTTTTGGTACGAGAGAGAAATGGGGAAAAGAATGAGAAGGTGGTATAAAACACTAAAGGGTGGGAGTAAACAGAATTGACGCATTTGATAAGCGAAAAAGACAGAAGTTATCACTGAGAAATTGAACATTAATAAGAAGCGGGGGAACTCATGATTTCTTAAAAAGTATTGTAGCAGCAGTAGTAACAGGAATGAATAATATGTGACAAAGGGCGCAGTATTGAAGAGATTGAAGAAAAACGATACATTTGACGGGTTTCGGGGAAAGGAGGAAAAGACCGTAGGTGATTAGGGGTAAATAAACTTGACGAAACAAAGAAGATCACCCAGCAGGGGTGTAGCCGATGGGGGCCCATCGGGGCCAGGCCCCCCCAAATGGTTTCCTGGCCCCTCCAAATGACCAGCTTTTAAAACATCACAGTAAAATTATCTCGCTTCATTCATTTAAAAGTAACAAAGTTTATTGACAATTAATAATTTATGGTAAAATAGTATGGAGAAATATTTCTTTTTCCATACCCATCGAAAAATAGTATAATATTTCTTCCTTATACCGATCGAAAAATAGGATACTTTTTTTTTTTTTTTTTTTTTTTTTGTGACAGCAGATTACACAATTTACTGCGATTTATATTTGACAGTTTGAAGACAGACTTTAACAAGGTACTACAAATACAGCCATAAAACAAAGGTACTATTTTTATATGCTTTAACAAGCGTTTTAAAAGACATAGAGGATGGAAAATTTGGTGAGAAACAATGATTTTATTCAATTTGAATTTCATTCGCTCTCTCTTTTATTTCTACTCAGTGTAATAAAATAATTGTTTTTATTAGTCACGAATATAAATAAATATTTTTGTCACGAAACCGTAAAGAAATTAAGTGAAATTTCAAAGAAAATCAATCTTATGTAGATAGGTTCTGTATACAAGGTCTTAAATTTAAATATAAAGGTAACCAAGAAAAGTTTTGTTGCTTTTTCACCCACCACCTTCGAACATCGATATGCCACCTAACCTGGAAGTTTAAAAATAGTCTCCATCAGCATTGACGACCTTCTGAAAACATTCTGGAAGACCATGGAATCCATCGCGGTAGAAATTGGTGGGCCGTGAAACGAAGAAAGTATCAGATGCATTTTGGACTTTTACTAGGGATTTGAACTGGCGTCATCTAAGGTGATTGTCCAAAGAATGGAACAGGTGATAATCGGACGGTGCAATACCCGGGGAATATAGTGGTTGCAATATTGTTTCCCATCCAAGGCGGAAAATGGTGTCCTGAGTCATCCTAGCCACGTGGGGCTTAGCGTTGTCCTGTAAACGAGGACACATTTGCAATTCAGAAGTGATGGCTCCAGAGTTTTGAGTTTTTGTTGAGCACAGTTCAACTGCTGACACTACACAGTTGCATTGACCAGCTGGTAGCAGTTCCCGATGCACGATGCACCAAACACACAGAAGGACCTTATTCTGGTACAGTGCTGGTTTCGGCTGTTTTGAAATCGGTTCATAGGATGCTAACCAATCATGACGGCGCTGTGGAGCTTCGTGTAAGACACTCTTTTTATCACATGTCAACGCACTGTCCAGAAATGGCTCCGAAACAGTAAATAAACACAGGTGACTGCCGCGTTGCCTTCTGTCCTAGAGTCAAAATATGTGAGACCCATTGACCCAACTTGTAGTGCTTCTCAAGTTGATGGATGTGCTGCCGAATGGTTTCATCACATACTTAATTGTAGCCCCAGTTCCTCTTTGTACATGTGTTGGTCTTCTGGCACGTGGTGTTTTCGGGAGTTTCGTCATCGTCCTTAAACTTATTAAACCATCGCTGCAATGTCCGTGTCGTCACGACATCCTCACCAAAGGCATGGCATATCTTCTGTCCCGCTACAGCGGCGTTTGACCTCCATTTGAACTCGTACAGCACACATGCTCTTATGACGCTCTGTGGACGTCCCATGTTCCCTCTGTCTTTACGCAAGTTCACGGTGTGCCTGAATTGCCACAACCAGGTAGTATGTTGGATATACCCACACCAACAACTGACGTTCGCCTTATATCCAATCACATTCAATTCACGGTGTGAGGTCTAATTGAACACAGACCTCCACGAAAAGGGACAGAACTTTCTTGGTTACCTTTATAGTTATGCACAAAAGTATAGCGTTTGGTCCCGGGCAGTAGTTCTTGATTAAGCATAATAAAAACTATCTTGAATATAATTTATGGATAATAATAATAATAATAATAATAATAATAATAATAATAATAATAATAATAATAATAATAATAATAATAATAATAAGAAGAAGAAGAAGAAGAAGAAGAAGAAGAAAAGAAGAAGAAGAAGCTAAAATAGTGTTTTTAGTTTTCCAGAAGAAAACCAAAATTTTCCTTTCTTTCAGGCCCCAAAACATTAACAGCAACACTTTTTTTTTTACTTTGTACATTGTAGCTGGCCCCCCTAAGAAACGACGGCCACCCCTACACAAACCTACTGGCTACACCCCTGTCACCCAGGTATAACTACTTGGGGTAGTATTTGAAGTGGTAGACCCATCGGACCATCCTTTTTTTATATCAACTGTTACCAATGACACATACCCTCATATCTTCCAGGAAGTTGTAACCTTAGAATTTGAAAATAATCCTCGTTACGAAATCTTCAGTTTACGTGACAAGCCGATGGAGCACCGTCTCACTTTATTGTTGTTGTCACGGATTTCTTGGATCAACATTTCGATGAAGGAGTTGGTCGTACAGATTGTCCATACTGTAATACGACAGATTGGCCATACTGTTTATGTGACCTCACGCCATGTGACTTTTCTGTGTGGGGTATTCTTAAAATCAAAGTGTTTCCAGAGAAGCCACAGGATTTGGATCACTTGAAACATATATATCTAAATATTATAGCTTATATGTTCTGTGATTATGTTCTTTAGGGCACAATATTTTAAATAGCGAAATTTATATTCCTTTCCTCTACTACTACTACTAATACTAATACTACCACTTTTACTAGTAGTATTAGATCCTTGTAACAAAACTGGACTTTTTATATAGACCTAATAAATTGTTCGAGGAGGGTTAAAACATAGAAACTTCTATTTTGGGTCCACTATATAAGTGGTTAATAAATAAAGGGAAAATCTATTAGGTATAGAAGAAATAACTGCTTTAACCCTTAAGAGATCCGGGGTTTTTGGGCTATTTTTTTAGACTTTCAGTCAAGCAGCTACTGCATCGTCACTATTTATTCTAGGATCATGGTTCATACCTCATTCTCTTCATAATAGAGCTGGCTTTCAAATGATACCATTTGCATGCTCATACCATATACCAGAAGCGGGAAAAATGATGTCAAAGGGAAAATTTTGGAGGGAAATTTTTTTCTCGCACTTTGGGCCCCCCTGGAGCGACCCTGTGTGAATGTAGCCATCTAAAAAAATCTGATAAATAATACTTGGTATACTGATGTGTGTGCCAAATTTCAAGTTTCTATCTTGAATACCAAGGGCGGGAGAAATTTTATCAGGAATTCCCACCATGCCCCAAATTACCGTAAAACACCATGATCTCAGGTAAAAAATTTCCTGAGACATCCCTAATTACCCTTGGGTCATGTTTCGCCCATCATCCCCTTCAAAATAGAACTGCCTTTCAGGCGGTATGACTCAGGTGTCTCCATCATGTATCTAAGGCGGGAAAATGAGGAAAACGGGATTTTTTGGGTCTAAATATCCTTTTTTCAACTTTTAGCCCCCATGGACCCCCCTGTTTTAACGCAGAGATCTAAAAAAAATCTGGTAAATACTACTCGGTGTGCTGAATGTTTATGCACAATTCCAATTTTCCACGTGCAAAAGTAAGCCCGCCAAAAAAATATACCGACAATGTACCATACTCCCGTATACAGAGGGAAATTTTTAAACATTCCCTGAGACATCCCTAATTACCCTAGGGTCATGTTTCGCCCATCATTCTTTTCAGAATAGAACTGCCTTTCATGCGGTACCATTCACTTGTCCCCATTATGTATCTAAGGCGGGAAAATCTCGTGAAAGGGATTTTTTGTAAAAGTTTCCCTTTTTCAACGTTTAGCTCCTCTGTACCCCCCTGTTTTAACGCAGAAATCTGAAAAAAAAATCTGGTAAATACTACTCGGTGGACTGAATGTTTGTGCACAATTTCAATCTTCTAGGTGCAAAAATAAGCCAGCACAAAAATAGAACCGAAAATGTCCAAAATTCCCCTATACAGAAGTATATTTTGATAAAAATTCCCTGACACTTCCCTAATTACCCTATGGCCATGTGTCGCACATCATTCTCTTCAGAATAGAACTGCCTTTCAGGCGGTACATTCACTTGTCTCCATCATGTATCTAAGGCGGGAAAATGAGGAAAAACGGGATTTTTGGGTAAAAATATCTCTTTTTTTCAACTTTTTTACCCTCTGGATCCCCCCTGTTTTAACGCAGAAATCTGAAAAAAAAAATCTGGTAAATACTACTCGGTGGACTGCATGTTTGTGCAAAATTTCAATCTTCTACGTGCAAAAATAAGCCCGCCAAAAATACTTTACATCCCCCCCAAAAATGTATTACACGAAAATATAAAACTTAGACCTATGACGTCATCACCTCCTATGTCTCGACACAGGAAGGTGTGAAACCATTTGTAATGTCTTCTGCAATGCCTCTGGACTTAAAAAAAAAAAAAAAAAAAAAAAAAAAAAAAACCGGACGAAAAAGCTCAAATAGGAGAGTTATAACGCAATGTACCATGAAACACCCCGTATGGTACAAATTGAGGATTTTTTGACACTTTACAATCATATTCTTGTAATATACCATGCACATTCATTTTATACTACACTGTTGCTTTATAATTCATTAATAAGCGAAACTAATTGCAAAATAGACAACTACAGGATGTAGGCGAATGGGATATTTATCTGAGAGGCTCTACGAACACTTGCATCCAATATAGTAGAGAAGAAAAAGTTAATTTACTGTGCATTTATTCGTGATTCTATGCATAGTATTTTATAACATAGGTTTAACCAATAAATGATTTATCTTGTTATGTCGAACATGTGATATCACAAGATATTATGAATACATTTAAAATAAGTTGCAAATTGATTTGGCTCTAAGAATATTCACCTATTTGAAGCCTGGGGAATCAAAGGTTTGTGCTACAGGATATCAAACGTTATTACTTTTCAATTATGGATAAAGAATTTAGTCTTTTGAAATGTTTTCGTGCATATTAAGCTTAGTTCGTCAAGTTGAAAAAAATATTTTATTATTCTGGTCCCTAAGACCTATGAATTGTTATTACCATGGCGCTTGCCCAAATAACGAGTTAAGTGTACCCTCCGTTACCCCTCCGCTTTTTATAAAAATCAGGATAATTTACAGGAGAAATGAGGTAAGAAATGATAATTTGAAGTTTCTATTTGATGTTTAGGAATGTAAGTTCGACAGGAGAGTTATGTTTAATACGAGAAAAGATATGTGAAAGTTAGTACTATTTGCGGGATACGGAAGCATTCGCGGAAGGTTTCAGCAGCATGGTAGTTATAAAATATGGCGAACAGGTGTAACGGATGCACAAAAATAATGAAGAAAACCTTTTAAATTTTTGTGAAGCCCACAGAGTACTGAAGTTAAGTGAAATGTAACAATTTTTAATACTTTAAGCACTGTTTTTTGTATGTTGCAAAGTCCAAGGGCACCTTCAGACTAGAGGGGCAACTCTAAACTTAAGCCCAAATAACTGCGTAACAGATTAATATTATGAGCAGGGCTGGCTCTACCATATGTGCAACACGTGCATTTGTACTGGGTGACAAGTTTCGAAAGGCGGTTAAATCTGTAATAACTATATTACTTAAAATAATTATTTCTTGTTGGAAACAGACTTCATGATGATAGTAGTTAAATTTAATAAGCTGACCTATTTAAATACTACATTCATAGGTCACATTAGTTTGTCACATAGACAGTGCTACAGCAAATGGTGAAACAAATGCCAGCATGAATTGCTTAATTGTTGTCAAATACAAGAACTCAATTCTTGAATAGTAGCGAACACTGTTCCATTTTCTTAGTTATCACAGTTTTGATATTTAAACTTATTATTGTCTGTCACAAACATTTTTTTTATAATTGAAAGTGGAAACAAGTTTTTTTAATTTTCTAACAGATGTAGAAGGAAAATCAACAAATAAAGATAGAAGAGGTAGTTGCACTGGAATTGCATACCGCACTTGATATCATGAGATTGAAGGTCGATATTCAATTCTATAAACAGGATTACCACCTTTCTTCAACAGTTGTATTTGATTTATATGTCACTAACATAATAAATTATTTAAAGAAAAAACACATAGCGAGATGGGTTAAGTTTAGAGTTGCCCCTCCGTTTTTTTTTTAAATAAAAATTAGGAAAATTTACAGGAGACATGAGGTAAGAAATGATGATTTGGAGTTCTTATGTGATGTTTAGGTGTTTAAGTTTGGCAGTAAAGTTATGTTTAATACGAGATAAGATATGTGGAAGTGGGTACTATTTGCAAGACGCGGAGGTTTCGATGATTCAGCAGCATGTCCATTTTATGTAGAGAACACTCAACCAACCCCTGCGGGGCTTCTAACCCGTTCCTACTACTACTCCACTCCTATTTCTACTATTACTTATACTATGGATCCGTATAGTAAAACTGCACTTTTAATGTTTTTACTGCTTTTTTTGTAGATTTGGAACTGGAGGGGCAACTCTAAACTTAAGCCAGCAAGATTGTAGTATTTAGACCTTTCTGAGTGCAATTGCCCTTTCCCTCCCCTTCGTTGTACATAATGGGATAACACTTATAATTGTGCTTTTAAGATTTGTTGTTTCTGGACAACGTTCATAAATTCCTCATGATTGATTGTAGGGGAAAAATAAAAAAAAAAAATTTTTTTAAGACAAAGTCAAATAAAGTTGATGCTAGGCCGTAGGCTGAGCAAAAACATCCAGCAGAAGACTATCCTATAGCACCACTTTTCGCAGGGTAACGTTCTCTGGATTTTCTTCTTATTATGGTGGACAACATCTCATCCGCAGGTTTTCTCGGGGCTCGCATTGTTTCCCACGATCTTATTCCACCATTTTTTTTTTTTTTTACAAGCATCCACTTTAATTAACCATCCATCTCCTTTAGCCTAAAGGTATTAATTTATGGGACGCTATATTAAAAATTTAATTTCGTTTTCTTCCGTTTTTCTTCTTCTATGTTCTTCTTTCATTTTCTTCTATGCTTCACATCCATACAACACCATACTTATATTAATTGAAATCATATCGTTTAATATAAAATTTATCATCACTATTTTAGTGGTTGAAGAATAAACTTTAATTAAATAAATTAGTAATTACATTATTTGTTTAATCCAACTAGAAAAGATGCCAAAGTTAAACAAGAACCTCTTTCGTTCAATGATGTGGGATCTTGAAGAATTGTGTAAGGTGTCTGGAGAGATTGTGTCTTGGGTTGGAGAAGTCGAATGTTTGTCATGGAGGTATCCTCAACAGAGAAGCGACAGCCTTGACGCGTTATCTATTGTGAAAGAATATCCGGGCTTCCCTGCAGAACAGTATATTCTAGTGTTGGAGATAATGTATGATAGGTAAAGGATTAGTGATCAGACGCTTATGCGTTTCGTTTATGAATTATTTATATACTTGTAATAATAATAATAATAATAATAATAATAATAATAATAATAATAATAATAATAATAATAATAATAATAATAATAATAATAATAATAATATGAAATGGAGGTGTATGAAGGGAAAGTGAAGTACAGGGTGCGGCGCGTAAAACCGGCCCGTCGTAATATTCTGGTATATAGTGTTTTGGGCAACACTTAAATAATCTACCTTCCTACCAAGAGATGGCGTGTCGAGGTCGGGTCGACTTACGTGACCTGCAGCCGCAGCCAGTGAAACTTGTCGAAACCAGTTGAGAAAAAGGCCTCGTTGTGTTAAGCCGGGTGAGTGTCAGTGTGTGATAATGCCGTATTCGATACCCGATCGTGTTGCCATTGTTGAAGGGTTCATTCTCACTGGATCTTTTGTGAAAACAAAGAATTTGTTTCGGGAGAAATTTTCAGGACGTTCTGTGTCAGCAAAAAGCACCATTCAGGAATTGATTGAAAAATGGCGGTGTACAGGATCGGTTCAAAATGCTCCCAGGAACAGACGACCATCTGTCTGCACACCTGAATTAAAGATGTAGGTGGAGGAGATAATGACAAGAAGTCCTCGAAAGTCAACCAGGAGATTGAGTCAACAGGTTCATGCGAGTGAGAGAAGTTGCAGACGTGTTTTAAGGGGACTGAAGTGTTCATTTTATGTGTTCACTTTACGGGCCGGTTTTACGTGCCGCACCCTGTATAATATAAAATAAGGGTGCTCATAAGGGAGGAAAGAGTAGGGACAGTTAGCCGTAAGATTTCTGATACAATTTACTTAATATAATTATGCTATAGACCGTTCCCATACAATTTATTATTGAATGGTAAACTCAACTTAATTATAAATAAAATCTAAAGAACGTCGAAGTTCCCACTTTGTATGCATTAGTAAAATATAGCCTACACAGCACTAGAATATTCGGGAAATATATCCTGGAGATCCCACGTAAAGGGTGAAATGTCCTCTGGACTTTCTAATTCATCGCTCAATGCCTGTCTAATGACGTTCATAGTGGTTTAGCGAAAAGAGACGTTTACAGAATCGAGGGAAACTTCCTGAAACGCTTGTCACATCTCATGATTTGGCATTTTTGGGATTTCTGGACTTACTTAAGACCCTCAAAGAATCTCCAGGAAATATGTGGGATACATTTGGAATCAATTGACCTTTTTTTCTATCAGATTATCTTGGATGTCTGTAGGACTTGTTTAGAAATCAGGTTTTGGTTGAGTAAAATAGTTGTTAAAGACTATATTCAATAGTGTCTGGACACCACTCACGAGGTGTGCTTATCGCTATTGTAGACACAGTGAAGTCACTTAACACGTGGAATAAACAGTTACCGCCTTATGCAGAGTCGTTTTGACGTATGATTAGCGTCATATTAAAGGCGTGATTATTGCAGGAAACATATGTTGGTCGGACGCTTTAGTGTGACACTAATCACGGATCAGAATGATTCTGCATAAGGCTCAAAGTGTCTGGAGTCGTAACAAGATGGTGGGAGAGTGTAGAATGGTCCATTTTCTGGAGCTCATGAGCTATTATGAAATGTCTTAATGGCGCTATTATAGGGATTAAGGTAAAGATTAAATACTACAATATTTAATGCCATAAAGTCACATGTACCTTACCAATCCCGTATTGATAATCTTAAAATCTTCAGGCATAAATTGATTGTTTGACACAGAAGTACATTTTATTTCAGAATTTAACAGTCTTTCAGTGAACATTTAGAAAATGTAGTGTTTGGTATGGTATATTGAATTTGTGTTTGCAAGGATCATATTTCTCACTCATTAACTTGTTGTAGATGGATTCCCTGTTACGAACCTGGAAACGGTTCGTCTTTGTATATCAAAGTATGATAACCAAATGCGAAGTCCGCTGAATTCACTAGTTATCCAGCATTTCCTATAGATGTGAGAGTTTATAAGTATTCCTCCTGAAAGCTAAATTCTTGGCGCTAACGTTCTCACTTTTAGTACTAGTGGTCCCGGGTTCGATTGATGGTGGAAATACTCAGTAGAAAAGGTAAAACAGATTTTTAGATCACCTATTCTGAGTGAGTTTTTTCCTGAGTTTTCCTCGATCATACCAGGCAAATGTCGGAATGGTACCTAACATATAGGTCCCAGGTTGCTTCCTTTCTTTCTCATCGTCTCTTTACCGAATAGTGTGCTCGCCGAAAGAGATTATATTATTCCTCATATGTTATGGCCTTAAGATCTTAGGTGTCGATAATATTCCCAAATATATATAAGCAAATAATAAGTTCTTGGCCATACAAATGTATTACAACCACCAATCTGGAAGTAAGTGTAAAATTGAATTTCTAAAGCTGAGTCCTCTAACTAATCTTTCTGACTTTCTTGTATTTATTTCTCTGTTTTAGGTTTCATTTCTTAATGCAGACACTAATTAAGTTCATGGAGCTGTTTCCAACGCTGACAAACCAGTTTAAGATACCCCATCATATTACTCGACCTCGACACGTGTCTCTTGGAGCCCTGGTGAATATGCATTGGAACAGAATTCTTCGTTTGTATAAGGATACTCTTTCCAGCATGGTATAGTATTTGTTTTATGTAAAATAACGTAAGCTCATTACAAAAATGAATATAGGCTCTAATAAATCTCTTCGCGTTGTGAAACGACCCGTTCGGGGGAGTAATACTCCCGGAAGTACGTTTTTCGCGCGCTATCCTAGCCAGCTGTCTTACGCGCTACCCTATCCAGTTGTTTTAAGTTGGTCACAAACTTTATATCATGGGGGTCAAGGTGGAACAAAACGAGCCTTAAGGCAGAAGGCTCTTGTAACCCGTTCCTACTTTTACTCCTCCTCCTCCTCCTCCTCCTACTACTACTACTTATCTGCAGAAAAGTAAGTAAATCACTTTTTTGAGTATTATTTTCATACTATTTTAATGAAAAAGTGTCATGAAATTAAAAAAAAATAAAAAACTTTCCTTGGGCCGGGTTTCATTACTAGCTCATAGCGACAGCAGCAAGAGTTTGATTTCTGCTATATGTATGCTACGTGGCAAGCAGGAGCGTCGGAACCGTGGAGCAAGGGGTAGCTGCCCCCTGAAAATTTCATGGGGAGCAAGATACTCATTTTGCCCCCTTTCAGACTGTTAAAACATAACAGTGATTATGAACTAAATTTTGTTTTTTATGGTAATGTGAAAAAAAATGTCTATTCCAGATTCATCTTTCTCTTTGAGACATAAGATCGGGTGCTTTTTTCTGCCCCACGTTAGGCAGAAAGATTTAGGAAAAAGAATTGAAAATTCTCTTTATTTCCATTGATGTACATTCTCAAAACACTGTAATTTTTTTAAAAAAATTGTTGTTTAAGTAATCATTGGTATGCAATATGAAACGAGTCGTTAAGTGAGATTTTAAAGTTTAAAAAGAGAGCAGTTTAAATGCATACCAGGATTTAAAAATATATTTTATATATTTGTATTACTGTTCTTGCAAATACATGTAATATGGATAGTGCAGTAAGTTTTATAGTGAGAAGGAAAAATGTATCCCTTGTTGGGATGGATCATTCGTAACCAGACGGTGGGACGGCTGGATGCAGAGGAGGGGGGCAGATTATTATTATTACTTCCTTGGGGAAATTCCAACAAGCGTTCTTTTAATGCGGAAGGTCTCTTTTCGGGGAAAGGAACTTCGCTCTCCGTATGTGTAAAATGTTAATGAGTATGTGTACTCATTAATTTCATTAAAACAAAATTTATTTTAAATCTATATTACTGATAACTCACAATATATTTTCATCTGTCTCTACAATTTCACGGAACGTAAATAGCGGATTTTGGAAGAATTGAATGATTTCATGGTGTCTGAACTAAATGCCAAGCCTCTCAAATGCTATCGCTGAACATCAGTTTCAGCTCTCCTTTCAGACCAAATTCGTAAACAACAAGAACAAATAAGACAGTCACTGTTTGTAATAATTAGTAGCCTTAGATATCTAGCTCGCAGTGGTCAGGCAATCCGTGGACATTTGCACAATACGGGTAATTTGATATCACTCCTGGATGAAACAAAAATGGATGTGCCTGTTCTCAGTCAATGGATCAATCGATGGGATAACTGGCTTAGAATGATTGCCAGAATGAAATTTTGAAGATTATGGCAAATACAATATATAGAGACGTGGGAAGTCAAAGAGTTTCCATTTTATGCAATCACAGCCAACTCCACGACTGATATTTCGAAGACAGAACAGTTGTCTCTTTGTGTGTGCTGTGTTGACTCTGATTCATTAATCCCAAAAGAAATATTTATGGGAATGATCACCCCGCATGATATAAAATCGGAAACATTAGCATTCGCGATCGAAGATACTCTAACGAGATCTGATCTGAATGCAGAAAATATCCGCGGCAAGTGTTATGATGATACAACTAATGTGTCAGGATGAGTGAATGTTGTGCAGAAAATAATTTCGACTCTATATCCGAAAACTGAATACATTCATTGCAGTAATCATGCATTAGATCTTGCATTGTATGAAGAAGAAAATATATGCGAATCTTTGTGTGACGTACTGGCCATAGTAACGTTTGTAACATCATCCTAGATTCTGCAAAACGAGAGACATCATGCGCCGACATTGTTCTTGAACCTTGTAAAACTAATAGTGAAAGACATTCTAAACATTTGCTGCCTTTGCCCTACTCGCTGGTGTGTTAGGGGAAAATCTCACATCAGATTTTAATCTAACTACAAACGAATTTAAATCATGTTGAAAGAAATCATCAGTAATACAAGTAATCTAAATAATGATCGAAATGTAATACTGAAAGGGTATTTGAAAAGAACGAACAAATTCGATTTTTTCTGATAGTCAGTATACATGCTTTTGTGCCTAGTGAACAATTGTCGAAAGTATTTATACTTCAAAATTCTGAAGCTTCTGCTTCTGGAGCCAAAAGAACAGCAGCGATTCTAGAGGATACTATGAGAAATCTAGAAACGGACAGTACATTTGAAAACATCTATAAGGAAGCAAAGGAAAATGCACACACACTACACTTAAAATTGCCCACTTCATCAAGAATATATATAACACCAATTAGGTTGGAGCAAACTGATAATCCTTCTAAAGTAGCTACCCTAGAACAGAGATGGAGTGGGTCAGTGGGTCGGTGGGTCAAGTGGGTCAAGTTTTCTGAGTGGGTCAGTGGGTCGTGGGTCAACAGCATGTGACTCACCACCCACCGTGACCCACTGCGACCCACCACCCACCATGACCCACTGCGATCCACCGACTCAGTATGATCTACCGACCCTCTCTGCTCACTGCATTGTTGGCAGTATCTTCTGAAGACTGGTAAATTTGTCTCCGTTTTACTTTCAAGACCTTCATTTCCCTTCCTTTTCCACTTGTTTCTCTCTACTTACCTGAGGTGAGTATATCTAACCAAGTGAAAAAAGAACTTCAGGCACTTTTGGATATTGATATTTTTAATAGTAATAATAGCAATAGGACTTACACTACAACTTGGCTTTCGAGACCTGTGAGTTTTTAGAGCTAACTACTGAAAAAAAATACATTTTTGAATCACTGTAATATATAAATTATTTATAAAAAATTGAATGTAACTATGTGTGTCTGATCATCACGGTCAAATTGCAAAGTCAAATGAAATTACTTTTGGTATATAGTTAGGCCTTAATCCAAATTGGGATGTTATATTGCTTTCATTATAATGCATAATATCCTGAGGAGGTAGTGAGGATCCAAATTTTTGGAAAAAAAAAAATGAGTATCTCGCAAGCCGTTAAACTTACGGAGCTGAAATTCTGTGTATTAACTCTTTATAGAAAATAAACAGAATGTGTCCTAGCATTTTTTAAAATTTTCCTTTATGTGTGTGTGGGGGGGGGGGGGCACTTTCTATATATGGAAAATTGGTAGTGAGTTGGTTTGTAAAAATGATCGAAAACGATCGATGTTATTTAAGAAAGAAAATCAGAAACAAAAAATACAGTGCTTGGCTTTATATATCCATTGCTTTCTGCTATAATAATTGCTGAAGCTTATGTTTATTATATGGAGCGCTCACAGCACAGGGCAATCAACCCATAAAGTTGTGAGAAAAATAGGCATACAATTTGTACTGTAAGCTTAATTACACGGATATTTGAAGTTTTGATTGTACGCATAATTGTATGAAAAATTTTACACTTTTTTTCCCTTTACGTTGGTCTACTTACTTTGAAATTTCATCCTTTTTTCCACTGAAAAGTATTGATAATTCAACAAGGAAATAATTATACTATGATAATTTAATTGAAATTCATCGTACTTTGGCACATGGCAAACAGCAGTGTGGTAATTGAAGTTGAAGAAGGAGGGAAATTCCCGTTCACCTCTGAACACTTTCCAGGAACCTCGTTCCCTTTCGCTTTCTAGACGGGGGAGGGAACTTGGTAATGGTATCAAACCTTCATGTGTAATTACGAAAATTAAATTTATAAACAAATAAGAAATCATCAGTTTATCAGGCTTTAATTGATAATTTATTCACAAGATTCCCTATCAAAGACGTGGTAGATGAAGTTTCTGTTCTACATGGGTCGACATTGCCAACTGACATGGTCGATATGGAAAGGATGTTGTATGGTGATAGAGAGATGATACTTCTTGCTGAGTATTTCAAACCTGACCAAGAAAAATCGTTATCAGACTTAAGTCTAACAAGTAGATTGTCGATGAGAAGTTGCAGAAATCGGGTAGAAGTATTATCAATTTCCACGACAGAGTGCGAACGGGGATTTCCCCTTATGAATTTACAGATGACTGATATTAGAAATAGATTAAGTGCTCAAACATTGTCTAACTTGTTGTTCATCAATGTTAATGGCCCACCGCTAGACAAGCTCAAAGTAGACGAGCTAGTTATATCTTGGCTGAAGGATGGACATCATTCCACTGCGGATGATTTACCGCCAAAAAGTTACCAACAGGAAATAAATCCGATTTCAGATTTGTTTTAAGGTGGAAAATTACGAGTTAGGAAAATGTATACTTGTATTACTAATGGCTTATTTGTGTTATTCAACTTTTTACCTACTTTTTAGTAAGTTTCTTCTTTGCTTTAGGTAAACTACTTTTGAATAAATATTCATAATTGCAATTATGCATATTCGTAACTTAAATTTAACATGGTGTTTTAGTGAATACACAAATTACAATTATGAGCATACTTTATGAAGATGCTCTCACATAGGATACCCGAGCACCTTTATACCCTATGAACAACTAATTTTTCAAGTCTTTTGTGAGAAAAATACTGTGAACTGAGAAACCATAACCTTTTCCATATTGTACAGGGGTATTTTCCTGTGAATAGAAGTTTCTTGGAGAATGCGTTCAGAAATTAACACTTGCAAGAATACTCTCTTAGTACAAGTATATTTTAGGCACACACTAATTTCCCCCCACCTCGAACTGTTTCGATTTCCTCACTGACAAACACTTTACCATTTTATATCGTAAAGGTCAGATCCACCGTTATTGTAACAGAGTGGTGCTTGAACGATTGACTAGAAATTCAAACTCCGATTAGTGACAATTTCACAGCCTTGTTTTATTACAAGTCTAAACTCTTTAGTCAGTTCAGAAGAGGCCGTGGATCGTGTTCAGAGTTGATGACGATGGATTTTGGTGAGTCAGAGTAGGTCAAAGTGGATGAGAATGGTTCATGGTGGGTGGTGGGTCAGAGTGGGTCATCGTGGGTGGTGGGTCAGAGTGGGTCACCGTGGGTGGTGGGTCATGGTGGGTGGTGGGTCAGAGTGAGTCACGGTGGGTGGTGGGTCAGAGTGGGTCATGGTGGGTGGTGGGTCAGTGGGTCATGGGTCACGGTGGGTGGTGGGTCAAGTTTTCATTGACCCACGCCAACTCTGCCCTAGAACCTGTATCAGATCTTCGAAAAAAGTAAATCGAAATTATTGACTATTTGTTGAATGAAGTACAGCGTCGTTTCAATCATCCAGGCCTCAAACAACTCATATAACTCGAGAAGATACTTTGTGAAGAAGCTGTATGTTGTGAGCATCTCTCAAGCGATTATTTGAGGCAGGAATTGGGAGTTCATGGATCGGATTTTAACCTGGATAGATTATGCGTTCAGCTCACACTGCTTCCACCTACTGCGATGACGACCGAGTCGCTTGATGACTACCAGCATATTGAAAACTATTAGTGCTGAAACCCTAACTGTTCGCAGCCTTCTCGACCAAATTGTTCGTTCTCACATACCAGCTTCTTCAGAATTTTGCAAAAGATCATTTAGCTCTTTGAGTAGCCTAAATACATACTTGAGGATTTCCATGACGCAGTAAAGATTGTCTCATCTGCTGTTGTTGTATGTGCATAACGACCAGATTTCAATATTAGATTTAAACACAATTACAAGAGAATTAACATCAAAGACAAGGGAAAGAAAAACCACTTTGGTCAATTTTGGAAAGAAAGAAATCTAGAATCAAAGAAGTTAAAATTTTATGCGTTATACGTATAACCAATTCTTTATATTACAAAATAGCACTTAAAATTCAATATAAATTTGAATTATTCCTTATTAATTGTGTCGTGCTTTAATTAGTGTGAAGTGAAGTGAATATAATGACATTAGGAAGAGAGGTGAATGTAATAACAAACTGAATATACTGAAGTGACTTTAGTAACAAAAAGTACAATAAATTTGAATAATTAGTGTAATTGAATTTTCTATACAAATTTTTGTCTATAGACCTCCTACATACTTTGTATAATTTTTACATAAATCTTTGGTGAAAATTCCATTCTACCATTATTGTCACAAAGACAAGTAAGTAGAAAAATTATTTTATTTTTTACTTGATTATGTAGCCTGTTTTAAAATGTTTAAATTACTTTGTACTACAAAATTTGTAGTTCTAATAGCAATTTCATGTTACAGTGTACTGCAACGCCAGAACTGGATTTCTTATATATATATATATATATATATAATTTTAATTTCCTCGTTTCCAAGTTATTTAAGTAGCATCAAGATTCTTGAATAGGTTCATGTGGCCATTTCCAACAGTTAAAAATATGTATATAAAATGGTAAAAATTGTAACCAGTATTTTTTCCAGCATTTTATTTGTTTTTAACTGTGATTGAAAATTCTGCACCATGCCAAAATCCAGCACGAAACTGGCACTGGATTAATTAATCTTAAAGATGTAAAACAAAATGCTTCTCTTAGATGGAAATTTTATCCTCACGAAACTATTTACAGCTGCATTATTATTATTATTATTATTATTATTATTATTATTATTATTATTATTATTATTATTATTATTATTATTATTATTATTATTCAACCAAATCCAATTATTGTTACATTACATATATTTGCATTATCTTATTTCAAAAGCAGTTTGCCCCCAGCTGAAAAATACTTCCGACGCCACTGGTGGCAAGAAACGGATAACGCCAATCAATTAGAACTATGTATTTAGTTCCTACTTGCGGGAGTATTACTCTCCCGAGTTAGTCCTGTTGTGAAGCGTTCTGCAGTGGCTAAAAGTTGTAATGTAAGAGTAATGATTGGAAGATTGACTGACCGTTGAATCGGGTTAGTCAACTAATTGTTTACGTAGACCCTTCAACACTATTGGTTGTCTTAACTTGTCTTGAACCACAAATGTGGTTGTAAGTAAAATGTCGGGTCTCGGTAGCTAAGGCGACTATTGCACTGAAAATTGTTAGCAGATAAGTTAATTGTATTGTGCTGCCAAAATGTCTTGAGCCGTGACAAAAATGCGAACTAAAGCTCACACACCCACGCGTTGAGCCAATAAGGGTTCAGCTGTTGCTAAGCGAGAGAAAGCGAGTGGAATTCCTTCAGCCAATAGCAGCGCTTGCAACAGAAGACTAGGGATCAAGTCAATGTGGTATATCTATAGTAAATGTTGAAATTATTTGTACTAAAAAAAGATAATGAGACGCGGACCTACTGATTAACGTGAAATCCGAACCACATGAGCTCCCGCCGGGAATCGAACCCGGGTCTCCCACGCCAATTACTGTGGTTCTGACCAACCTGCAGGCCTTACGTAATGGATAGGTCAAGTACGGTTTATTTCCACAAGTAAGTTACTTCCAACATTATTACTTCCTGTAGGTCCCAAAGGAACATGCTGCACATAAACTTATGCTGGTGGTTATGTTCTGCATTCTTCTACCGGTATATATATTATAGTGAAGGAGAGAATTACGATTTTTCTTTAAATTTCCAGAAAGAAACTTGAAAGAATAGCTAGATCATACCTAGATAAGAAAGGTAAGGAAATGTATTTATATGAAAATAAAGTGAAATAATCACCGACCTATTCTTTCTTAACATAAGAGACGTTTCGTTTAGAGCAGAAACTGTAACTTTTGGAACTTTGCACTTTCATTGACATCGAAAGTGACGAAGTTACCTACTTAACCTATCCATGTGTTAGTCCATGAAGGAAAATTTATGACTCAATGTAGTGGTTTCATATATATTCATTGGAAATTCTTTTCGGCAACATTTCTGGAAGTCTTATTTCATTCCATCGGTCACCCCTCTCCCATATTGGCTCAATCCCTTTTGTTACTGTAGTTACAAAGTTCAGAGACTAACGGCAGACTAACGCCGACCGAGAAATATTTGTATAATGTGCTATGGTGCTACTATGGTGAAGATAAAAGTCGTAAGTTGATGGTTTGAACACAATATCAGAAAAAAGAATGGCTTTTTAATAACAAGAAAACGACTTAGGTGCATTGTAAACTCCATCTCACTTTTAGAAATTAACAATAGAGAAGTGACGTTCAACGTGATGTCGTGCAGTGTAACTTTACCACTAATAGTTGTTACGCTTGTAGAAATGATACAATTCAAGAAAGAAAGAAAACAAACGGAAAATCCAACTAAGCACCGGTAAGTGACTGAATAATAATGTCAATACAACTGATACGTTTTCTGTATTCTTTTAAGAGTTATTTCTTCTTCTTACTGTCAATCAAGATCGCATCACAAAATTCACCGAATTTCTCTGGCCATTAACTATATTTATCTTGGCGAACGATAGAGGCAGCAACTATTTGAGTGAATTATTTGAGTTGCCAATCTTGCCGTTCGCAAGAAATTTAATCGAGAACCAATAAGTTTTTCATTCTCTTATGGTAATTTTAAATCATTCTTACTTTCATCATTTAGATACTGCAGAAACAGAGTTACATCGTTTAAATTTTTTTCAATACACTTTTCTTTGGGTGCGGTTAAATCTGACAATCTTATCTAGGTCATGTTTCTCCTCTTAATGTCGGTTTTAGTAGAACTGTAAGTACTTTCGACTACAGAGATCATGAAGCCTCGTATACAGCGGCGTAACTAAGGGCTTGGGGGCCACCCCGCAGACTACGTGAAGTGGGGTCCCTTCTCTACGTCCTACTTCACGATTTGGGGCCCCATGGTGGCTTGGGGCTCCCCGCAATGCGGGGTCTGCGGGGCCCTTATTTATGCCCCTGCTCGTATATACGTAAAAAGTACTTTTCTATACAAAGTGACTTGTGCCATTCATCTTCTACTTGTTCTGCGAAAAGAGACAATAGTCATATTTTAAAAGAAATCCTGTATTACATGCACATATATGATTCTGGTAAGTAACTTTTCATTTTTTCTAACAGAAAAGAGCATCATTTGCTACTGGCTACGATTTTATGACGTATGTTAAGTACGTACGTTTTAATATCTTCTAAAACTGAGAGTGAAATAGAGATTGGTAAAGTGTACCTTACATAATAGAGATACAATGAATCTTCAAGATTCACGCACCATAGTTATAAACGCTCTAAGAGCTCACCGCTTGCTGCACAGACAACTGCAAGGTGATAACAGAATTCGTCTAAAACGCATCTGAGAGTGTCTTCTTTCGCAGCATTTACTGCAGCCGTATTTCTGTTTTTGAGCTCATCCAAGTTAGCGGATAAGATGGACCAAAGTCACAAGAAAAGTCACGTGCTTGTAATATCTGGAGATCTTTGGGACGAAAATAGGTGCGCTTAACTGAAAAGCCTCTCAAGTCGTTGCAGATGTTCCTCTTCGATGCATGGTCGCTCTTCGATATAAAAACACTTTTTCTTGAAACCGCTGATATCAACTTCGAATGTACTTTGCTACTAGTGGATCAATAGTCTAACGTCAAAACGCTCGAACGCAACCCTGCTTAATTCGAGAACACAACTCGACTGGTAGTGGAATCTAGTGGCAGTTATTTGAGAATCTAGACTATGACAGTACAAATAAAGTTTCAGTCATTGTATTTGTATTTATTTCTTTTGTATATGAACTTACAAGTATGGGGAATGTCCTCAAGTAAGTGTAACATGCGTCATATATACAAAAAATTTACATGAGTAAAATAAAGTAAAATTACCTTGTCATGATATTTACGTACTCCTCAATCGTATCGTAATAGAAATGATTTGATCTTTTGTCTAAACCTTTTCATATTTTCTTCATACTTTATATCAATAGGCAACATGTTGTACAACTTAATACCACCATAACTTACACTTTTTGATACATTGCTGAGCGGTGATTACACAAATGAAAATCATTCTTATTTCGCGTATTATGATTATTTCCATCCTTATTTGTTATTATATCCTGACCAGCGAACGAGTGCGGGCGGCCGATTTTGGAACTAAAATACAAACAACAGTGTTTCTAACCGGATTACTTGTAATTAATCTATCACAGTTGTTTTTGCCCTGTTCATAATAAACCACTTCACGCATATGTTCAAGTTAAGACAAACTCAATTTCAAAAGTTATGTAAGTTATTTTCAGAACATTTTAAGTTACTGCAAAAAAAAAAAAAAAAAAGTACATACACCCTCCATATTAATTTGGCAATAACTTGCGAATAAACTAACCTCAGTGTTGTACAAAGGAACACTGAGAGCTTCGTAGCATTAGAGTGTAAGGAATTCCTACTTAATCTGTTAACAAAACCTCGAAGTTCATCTTTGTGAATCAAAGTTATACTTTGGCAACTGCGCTTTCATTGTTTAAAGCAAGTTTTATTGTGTAGTTTTCAGATAAGGCGTCTTCGAAATTGCTACCAATTTGGACCATGTGATCGATCGATTGACAGTACCTTCAGTAACAAATATGCATTCAGATCATTTTCAGATGTGCTGCAAAAGACTGGTGACAGAGAAACTGATAATCTAACCGCCTCCGAAGGAGATTTGGATCCGCCCCTAATTAAGGTGGTAGATAAAGATAACTTTCGCTTATATCTAACCTGTCATTATTTAGCATGGTTTGGTAATTTAAAAATCCAGTATTTCTACCATATTTTGAAAAATTTATTTAAAAGAAATAAACCCAATGTTACATTGGGGGCGGTAGGGGAGCGATTAAAATTTAAAGTGGGGATCCTGACAATTGATTTCTTATAGCTCCAGTGAAATTCAGAAAAAATGAATTTCATATTAAAAAAGAAATACAAAATACATTTTCATGGTAACTCTTACATTCATTATGTTATTATAAAGTTAATGGTACTTTTGAAATTGATTAGAGTGAATAGATATGCATTTAAGTAACAAAACCACTTGCGTAAGTTTTTCAAAATATCAAGTTAGAAGAACGAAGTTTGTCTTCCACTGCCATCTCATTACTCAAAGATACCGGCGATGAAACAATTGGACGGAAATCATGCGGCCGCTTCTTACATCAAATCATGAAGAAGAAGGAGTGCCAATGTTAATTACGTTTTTTTTTTTTTTTTTTTTTTTAAGGATCCCAACCTCTTGGAACTATACGTAGCACATTTTAGTACTTACACTTGAAATAAAAATGCAGCTGTTTAAAGACGATTGATTGTCTTTGTCTTTGAATTTCATATGTGCACACAGGATTTGTTAAACAAGACCGTACATCTGATATGTTTGAACTATATGCAACTTATGCTCACGGGCTAAACTCAGTCTTCTGAAGTCAATCGACAAATGATTATGTATTACAGACACAAAGACAACACTATGCTCCCAAGTTTCAAAATTATATTGTGTATGAAAACAGATAGTAGAATTAATTCTTTGTCACAGGAGACCTAGGGTCTGAAAGAAATTCAGAGGGAGTTCAAAGGGAATACTCATACATAAAAGTTGTAAATTTATTGTGTATTGAACCAATGATATTTATGCTTACATTACCCATGCGCTGATGTTTTATCGATACTTTTATTTCACATTTACCAAAAGGCTGGATTACGATAATAATCCTTAAAAAAAAAAAAAAAAAAAAAAAAGCATCGTAATCAGGTTTTACAAGGCAATCCCGAAAGACAAGCTATCCAATCCCGTAGCCCTTTAAAAATTAAGGAAAATTTCTTCTTCACTTCCTTTCCCCCCAAAGGGTTCACATTCATCGAAAAAATGAAATGAAATTTCTTTAGTTTAACGTCCAATGATTATGCTCTTTATGCTAGAGGAAACAGATGATTAATGAAAGTGAAAGATTGTAAAATTGATTGTTGGGCTCTCACAGAACCACAGAATCTGGTCAGGATATTAGTGCGGTTTTTCGTGGAGGGCGCTAGTGTTGTGTTTACATCAGTTTCTAGGTAAGCGCGGTGGGACAGGGGAACGGAGAGCGTCACTCTGCAGTGTATCCAACGATTTTCAAAAGTTGCAGTTTACATGTTATAAGTAGCCTAATCTGTTTCGCTTAATAAAAAACTCCATAAATTATATAGTTGTTATTGAATGCAGTAATAGTTATTCCTGCAGTAATGCAGATGTATTGTGGATAATGCCATATGCATGGAAATTAACAATTTAAGAACAAGATAGCACACAAGTGAATTTCTACCGTGTATTAAGCAGATTATATAAAAAAAAATTGATTACGTTTTATGTGATTTCATTATAAAACAGTAGAAACCTGTAAAACTCAGTAATAAGATGTTAATGACTAAAAGATTAATTACGGGTTGGTACCTTAGATACTTGCGCAATATCTTATAACTTTAAGTTTAAATCAAGTTAAGGCTCGTGATGCTTGTATTTGTTTTAATGTAGGTCTATCGATTGACAACTAAATTATTTTCTTGAGTTGTATGGAAGTTCTCTTCGTTGGTCTATTGGCTAGCGCATGTGTCTTTGTTGTACGTGGTTCTGTGAGAGCCCAACAATCAATTTTACAATCTTTCACTTTCATTAATCATCTGTTTCCTCTAGCATAAAGAGCATAATCATTGGACGTTAAACTAAAGAAATTTCATTTCATTTTTTCGATGAATGTGAACCCTTTGGGGGGAAAGGAAGTGAAGAAGAAATTTTCCTTAATTTTTAAAGGGCTACGGGATTGGATAGCTTGTCTTTCGGGATTGCCTTGTAAAACCTGATTACGATGCATTTTTTTTTTTTTTTAAGGATTATTATCGTAATCCAGCCTTTTGGTAAATGTGAAATAAAAGTATCGATAAAACATCAGCGCATGGGTAATGTAAGCATAAATATCATTGGTTCAATACACAATAAATTTACAACTTTTATGTATGAGTATTCCCTTTGAACTCCCTCTGAATTTCTTTCAGACCCTAGGTCTCCTGTGACAAAGAATTAATTCTACTATCTGTTTTCATACACAATATAATTTTGAAACTTGGGAGCATAGTGTTGTCTTTGTGTCTGTAATACATAATCATTTGTCGATTGACTTCAGAAGACTGAGTTTAGCCCGTGAGCATAAGTTGCATATAGTTCAAACATATCAGATGTACGGTCTTGTTTAACAAATCCTGTGTGCACATATGAAATTCAAAGACAAAGACAATCAATCGTCTTTAAACAGCTGCATTTTTATTTCAAGTGTAAGTACTAAAATGTGCTACGTATAGTTCCAAGAGGTTGGGATCCTTAAAAAAAAAAAAAAAAAAAAAAAAAAAAAACGTAATTAACATTGGCACTCCTTCTTCTTCATGATTTGATGTAAGAAGCGGCCGCATGATTTCCGTCCAATTGTTTCATCGCCGGTATCTTTGAGTAATGAGATGGCAGTGGAAGACAAACTTCGTTCTTCTAACTTGATATTTTGAAAAACTTACGCAAGTGGTTTTGTTACTTAAATGCATATCTATTCACTCTAATCAATTTCAAAAGTACCATTAACTTTATAATAACATAATGAATGTAAGAGTTACCATGAAAATGTATTTTGTATTTCTTTTTTAATATGAAATTCATTTTTTCTGAATTTCACTGGAGCTATAAGAAATCAATTGTCAGGATCCCCACTTTAAATTTTAATCGCTCCCCTACCGCCCCCAATGTAACATTGGGTTTATTTCTTTTAAATAAATTTTTCAAAATATGGTAGAAATACTGGATTTTTAAATTACCAAACCATGCTAAATAATGACAGGTTAGATATAAGCGAAAGTTATCTTTATCTACCACCTTAATTAGGGGCGGATCCAAATCTCCTTCGGAGGCGGTTAGATTATCAGTTTCTCTGTCACCAGTCTTTTGCAGCACATCTGAAAATGATCTGAATGCATATTTGTTACTGAAGGTACTGTCAATCGATCGATCACATGGTCCAAATTGGTAGCAATTTCGAAGACGCCTTATCTGAAAACTACACAATAAAACTTGCTTTAAACAATGAAAGCGCAGTTGCCAAAGTATAACTTTGATTCACAAAGATGAACTTCGAGGTTTTGTTAACAGATTAAGTAGGAATTCCTTACACTCTAATGCTACGAAGCTCTCAGTGTTCCTTTGTACAACACTGAGGTTAGTTTATTCGCAAGTTATTGCCAAATTAATATGGAGGGTGTATGTACTTTTTTTTTTTTTGCAGTAACTTAAAATGTTCTGAAAATAACTTACATAACTTTTGAAATTGTGTTTGTCTTAACTTGAACATATGCGTGAAGTGGTTTATTATGAACAGGGCAAAAACAACTGTGATAGATTAATTACAAGTAATCCGGTTAGAAACACTGTTGTTTGTATTTTAGTTCCAAAATCGGCCGCCCGCACTCGTTCGCTGGTCAGGATATACGAGTGCCGATGAGTTTTCTTTCATATACAAAAAGAGGCGATACAAATATAAACTATCCAGTGGAAGCATATTGACCTCCTTAAAGGAATGTCTACAAGAAAAATTCGGCTTCTTATCACAAAGTATTCTTATGGCTTTCTTCTGAATTTTGAAAACGTTAAATCTCTTACTTGAATTTCCCCAGAACATGATACCATATTGCAAGATAGAGTTAAAACACGAATTTTTACAAGGTTTTAGCTAATTTTAAATTTACCTTCTTCCTAATAATCCTTAGTGCATAACATATTTTATTTAATTTATTAATAACTGACTATATGAAATTCCCACGTCAGGTTATGATCTACAGTAAGACCTAAAAACGAAGAGTGTGTTGTATAGTTAATTTTATTTTGGTTCAGATACAGGTTAGGATATATAGGTTTACTGCACTTATGAAAATTGATAGCAATGGATTTTTCAATATTAACAAGAAGATTATTGTTCTTCGTTCTAAGAGATACTTTATTTAGTGTTTGCCTAGCATTTTGTTCCAATAATTTTTTTTTAATTTTTTCCACTCACTAGCAAAGTGGTATCGTCAGCGAAAAGGGTAACATCTGCTGAAGATATGCTTTTTTCAAAATCATTAATATATAAAAGGAAGAGCAATGACCTTAGAATAGATCCTTGTGGAATTCCGTGTGTTATATATAATTCATCTGATAAATAGCTTTCTACAATGTTTTATTCTTATGCGTTATTTCTACGACCTGCCTACGATTTTTTAAGTACGAACCAAACAAGTCCCCTGCTTTACCACGTATTCCACAGTTCTCCAGTTTGTTCAAAAGTAAACTGCGTTGCACTGTGTCGAAAGCTTTATAAAAATCAAGAAATATTCCTATACAGTTTTACTTCTTATCTACAATATTTCTTACTTTCTCAATGAAATTAAATATTGCCGTGTTTGCAGATCGACCTTTAAGGAAGCCATGTTGTTTTGTTCAGATAACATTTTCTTTCATTGCTGGTGTGTATTTGCAAAAATGTAAGTAAAGTTGAAATCAGATCACTCATTTTGGAACACAAAGTATTTTCGCTGTCCGTACACGACAGAAGAAAAATAATTGAACATGAGTTTTGATCGCGTAAAACGTAGGAATGGAATAGAAGTCACAAACAGTGTGTTCTTAATCAGTGTGGCAACGCTGGTATAAAAGTAACTTACAAAAAAAAAAAAAATAATAATAATAATATTCAATTTGATTGTTTCTGAGTTTAACATACTTATGCAGCGCCGAGGTTATAAAGGTCAGAACCTACTATTAACGTAGACTTCGAACTACAACTGGGCCCTGAATTCGGTACAGTCGATAGGTGCACGGATTATTTTGCAAGATCAACCCTACAGTATAGCCCGTTCCCCACCACATTTTCTTGCCACCATGAGATCTGGATTGCGAAGTACTCGAATTAATTTTACAAAAAAATAATTTTCTTTAAGAGTGAAAACAAAACATTGTTGGAGTGTGTTCAAAATCCAAATCACAGATGCCACAAGGATAAAGGCCTACAGACTTCTTCAAGGTAGTATTCTTTTCTACCATTTCATCAACCATTGAACCAATTGCCTAATCATAATTCATAATAGTCTCGTTTGGCATAAGATATACATATACGGGGAGTGACAAACTTCAGCGATTTCATTTACAGTTATTATGCTAAATTCTACGAAACTTTGTGAAATACTATATTACTTCGGTAATTTCACTGGAAATCTACGTAGTTAACTAACATACATGTATTTATGTTGATATAGGTTGACGCTGCTAACAAAAAGCAAACAGGAAATGTGTCGAAATCTTCTGATCAAACAACCGCCACTCAATCTAGACGAAATGAACTCATATCTATGGATTCATTATCCCGGAGCGTCCAAACGGATGAGAGTTCCTCCGTATGCTGCAACAGCTGCTCCTCAACAGAGGACGCACTAAAGTCTCTTGCAGAGATGATGGAAGAACATTTTCAAATTCTCAAACTGCCATCAACAATAGCTAAGGAAAGGTAACAACTCAGGTATAGCAAAATATGTTATCCGTACATTATAATACGAGTGTGATCCCAAAAGTAAGGTCTCCAAAGCTCTGGCGACGCAGGAAAACTATTCGAGCGACTGTTGGCAAACGCTGCTGTTTGTCGTTTTCCCCACTTCCAAACAAGCATGTGCGCACGGAGGTTTTGCTTGGCACTATTGCAACTTGGCTGAAATTGAAGGCGTTAAACCGATTGTGAAATTGAAGTTCGCCAAAGGCGTTAAACCGTTTGTGAAATTGAAGTTCGCAAAAGGCGTTAAACCGTTTGTGAAATAGAACTTCGCAAAAGACGTTAAACCGATTGTGAAATTTAAGTTCACAAAAGGCGTTAAACCGATTGAAATTTATCTGCAACTGGCAGAACCATAAAACGAGTCATACGTGGGTGTCAAAAACTAGTATAAGTAATTTAGGGAATTTTCAGCTGGTCATGCTGAAATTCATGACTAAGAAAGAAACGGGAGACTGTCAATTTCCAACGGGAAGTCGGGAAGGTTGAGTAAACCAATGTCTAGCATTTCTTTTCTAAGTTGAAAGAATATGTGGCCGGTACGTACTTCAGTAGCGATGATGAGCCGAGAGATGAGATTCAGCGCTTCCTCAAACACATTGTGGAGCTGATATGACATGGGCAATTGCCACAGCGCCTACAAAAACGTATCGATCGAAATAGCAATTATGTAGAAAAATAACTAAATGTACAAGCTTTAAAATTACATAAGCATTACTCTTTATTTGCATTTCTTAAAAAAATAGAACTTACTTTTAGGATATCCTCGTATTTTATAAATTATTACTTTCTTGACTTCAATCGTAAATTAATACAACTGGCAACTGTCATATTTTGAACTATGCATTCATTGGCAATTAGAATTATATCTTTTGTTTCTAATTCGCTCATATCTTTACACAGTGCTCGCACCACCCATTCGCTCAGGTGGTGATGATTCTTATGTACGACTGCTTTTTTCAAATCACTAGTCTAATATACTGGTCTACAATATTATTTTACCGGGACCAAGAATTTCATCTCAATTGTCTACAACAGCGTTTCCCAACCTTTCTCAACTTGCGCCACACTCATAGACATTATTATTATTATTATTATTATTATTATTATTATTATTATTATTATTATTATTATTATTATTATTATTATTATTATTATTATTCTGCGATTACTGATCATCTCACAGAGATGAAAGCTTGATCACTGGTTTTCCCCTATGCTAATCCATTATGCTTATTTTTTATTCTAATTTTAAAATAGAAAACAATTGCAATAAAATATAGGACTCAGATTTTTAAAAAATACGCTTTCTTTTTCGAAAACTGTATCCAACCTTTCCCTAAGAACGAAGATCACTAAATAACGAACGAACGAACAAATGTCTTATACTTTTAACTTTGCTGTTCTAATCAAAACCGGTGTATATTATTGCAATCACACAACTAGCGATGCGTCGAAGTCAAAACACAGCTGTTGATCTGTCATTCACGTGCGAACGAGTGTTCTACGACGTTCATTTGACGCGTACCGTACAAGTGCTTCCATTTCTCGGTGTTAGTATGACTCTCAATTGAAGCGTAACATAGCAGCTAACTGTGGAAATGTGTACGAGCCGAAATACTGTCTGCTACACAGTAATAGATGTAGAATAATATATTATAATTACAATATTTTTTCCATGTTAGAAATTCATAGTAATATGAAATACAAAAATATACATTTTTTTCCTTATGTCTTGTAATTTGGTTACTATAGAACAGTGACGACGCCAGAGGGGGGCAAGGGGGCGAGCGCCCCCCTAGTAGCTACTTCTGTTCCCCTGACTGCCCCCCCCCCCCAGATTCCTACAATCTTTAAACATTCTACATGTAGTATTTTATATCAGTATCATAACTAATCTCATTGACAAATTGTAGTCTCCATGCATTTACTATGTGGCAGATTAGTCGTCAAGCTTTCTTCTTTGAGCGTCTGGGTATGCACGCATCTTTCTGTTTTCTAATTTAGCGCCTTTTGAGGTAAATTTTAGTTATATTTCTTTCTTATGATTTTTAATTATTGTGCCTAGCGAACAATAGTAGATTTGGTTTATTCTTGTTTTCTTCTTATTGGATCAACTTCGATTGGAAACAAAAGAAAGGTAAAACCAGTTACGTAACTTGTTTATATTTATCCAGGTTTGAAGTTTTCAGTTTCATATTTTGTTTTATTTAAAGATTCTATACTTCTTTTTTCTGAAACATTATTCTCGGCTTTCAATATTCAGAGGATGTGCTTATAAAAGCTTAGTTTGCAACTGCCATGGCTTAATTTTTTGAAGAGGATAAAAAGAGTTGTGTTTTCTCTTCCTGCAAATGATAATGATAATAATTTTATGGAATTGATTCCCAATAAAAGTATTGTCAGAGTGCTGATCTTTAGTTTGTAATTGGTTTATACTAGTGCTCGCTTACTTATTTTGTTTGAAAGTACTGACGTGACGTCTACCATATTGACTAGGAACTGCTGAAAAATTCGTAGCCCAACCCAGAAGGAGTGCACGTGGAATGGTGAAGTTTTACTTCTTCTACACTTCCCCCGAGAGTCAATATACTACCTTGTGCAGTGCTCCAGTTTTTGGAGAAAAGTTAAAAAATCTGAAGATTTCCTCGCACCACTGTTCGTAGTACTACCCCTATCAGATCTAAAATGGAGTCCTTTCACGTGTTATTTAAGTTTGGGAAATAAGTACACGTAATAGTTAGACGGAGCTAAATCTGCGGAATAAGAATGATGATCTAGACATTGAAATCTTAGATTATGCCATGTCAGTTGTGTTCGCAGGGACTTTATGGACAGGTGTATTCTCCTGAAGGAACAGAATTCCTTTCTTTTCATTTTCCGCGGCGTTGAACTTTGAATTTTTCTTTCAGTTTGTAAGTAATGTAGAGATTGTGGATTAAATATTTGCCCGTTGCGGAGGTAGTCTATGAGTACGACTCCATACTTATCCCAGAAGAATGTTGCAGTTTCTCAACCTACTTCTGTGTCTTGAACTTCTTGGGGCGATGGAAAAATGAGTGCTACTACTCCATTGACTGTTGTTTCGATTCAGGATCATAGTGATTCAACCATATTTCATCTATGATTACTATTCGTGAGCGAAATTGATCAGCATTACGGTCAAATTGGAAGAAGACTTCTCTTAATGCCGTCACTCTTTTATTCTCCTGACAGATATTTTGGGAACCCATTATGCCGAGAACTTACGCATACCCAAGCCATTCTGAATTATGCTACCGACGAGTTCCAAAGAAATGCCCAGAATCTCTGACTCAAGTTTTGCTGAGAAGGTAAAAACTGAGAAAGCGGGGTGCAGCCAGACCTCAGACTATAATAAGTATATCGTGACTTTACTATAGCCTACACTTTAAAAACTATATAAATAATAGCTTAAATTATTTTTGTCACTCAAAAACTGGAGTGGCCTAGGCCCTCCGGCCCCAGGCTATATCCACCACTGGCTGAAATGCTGCAATTTTCAAGAATAATGTCACAAATTGCATCCATGATTTCGGGAAGAGTCATTGCTTTTAATCATCCTGGATGTAAAGCATAATTTGTTGAGAAATCGCCACGTTTATACTAAGCCACTTACTTCTTCACCACTGTATAACGGAGGAGAGTCCCGTGGTGTTTCACTGATTTTCTAATTAATTTACTTCGGTGACTTTCCTTGGTGGACCAAAACTGTTATAATAGTTAGGATCTGGATGTTTGTGAAATTATCTGTTTGGGCACACATAATCACTTCAGAGGCCTGAGAAACAATAAGAATTTCATTATTAATATGAAAATTTGTATTTGTACATACAGAGATATGTTTTGCAAAACTACGGGTTCATTTTTCTACCTAGTACCTACACTCCTTCTGGATTGAACTAGGACATTTTCAGCAGCTCCTCGTAAATTCTCTCTCTCTCTCTCTCTCTCTCTCTCTCTCTCTCTCTCTATATATATATATATATATATATATATATATATATATATATATATATATATATATATATATATATAGAGAGAGAGAGAGAGAGAGAGAGACGTAGCGTATAGTACTAGATGAATGTGTTACTTGTAGCATACGCGAAAGTAATTGAAATTATGTTTAGGCTTCAAAAGTTTCATTGAAAAATATTTCATGTGCAGACGTTACTTATTTGTTAGTTACAAATTTTACTTGAAATAAGTTTAATTTATAATCATATAGGTCTAATATGAAAACAGCAACGAAATACACAATTTAATGTAAATAAGTCAAACGTAATTAATATGTCATTTTTGGTATGGCAAATAGCTGCCCCCCCCCGAAAATGTATCTGCCTCTCCTTTGCCCCCCTAAGAACTTAAAGCTGTCGTCGTCACTGCTATAGAATTAATAACTTTGTTTCGATTTCCTCGCAGCACACCGGTTGGGAAACGCTGGTCTACAACATACTCGTCCAATATAAACAGTTTTGTATACATTTTTTTTTTAATTGAAAAGAAATTAAATACGTAATTCAATCTCCCAATATTTATAAACTGCTTGTGTTATTTATGAGTTTTAAGTGTGTACAAGAATTCAGTGGTAGGGTGGCTCACCTCTGATGCCAAGGGTCCCTGGTTCGACTCCAGACTATGTGGATTTTTGGTGGCCAGCATCGTGATCACAGATTTTCTCAGAATTCTCCCGCTTCTTCCTACATTATCATTTCACAATTTTTTTTCAAGATGAATCTCTTCCATTAATCACCTATATCCTTTAACCTAAATGGCATAGCCTATTCATAGGATATAAAACTAGAAATTTCATTTTGTTTAATTTGTGTTGCTCTCTAGGTAAAGGAAACTATGTGAAACAAATGATAAATGAGTAATACATAATTCAACCCGAGGACTGAGTGGGATTGAACCCAAGAGAACGATCGCTAGTCTAATCTTTTATACCACTCAACCATTCCAGGCGTTTATGCAATGTTTCTAAGAAAAAAGGGAAATGGGAGGGTCAGAAATATAATTGAATTGTAATGTCAACAATAGATAGATATAGGGGGGGATATGGCGAGAAACTCCTTATTTATAATGATTGTCTACTATAAGTCACATCGGAACGGGATCGAAGTAGGGACTATGGGCAGCAGGGATGAAAACTCTATCATTGGCTACTCTGTCTTTATATTATCTGTATACAAAAGAAGACGTCCTGAGTGAATGATTTATCAAACCCCAACTGAAATAGGTTAACCTAGAGATTCGAAATTTGTACAGTTCGCACGATTTGTGAGGTAAGGTACCACTAAAGAAGGATTTTTGAAAATTCGACAAGGAAGAGTGGGGAATTAGAGGTGGCAATTATTATATTAAAATATCCGTATCTCGGAATCTCAGAAGGATAGAGATGTGAAATTCGACATAATAAATTGCGAGGAACAGAAAAAAAAGAAATTATCGCGGTAATTCTTAATGCATATGTTTAATATTTATCGGGTGGAACAAAAACTGCATGTTATTTTGCAGCGTTGACAGTTGTAAAGGCTTCTTTTTACACATTTTTTTTAAAAAATAAAATAGCACATTCTGGCAACAATGTTCCAGCAAAAATACTATCACAGATGTAACAACTCATCCTCTCACATGTTGGGCAACGTGATTTATCAATAAAATAATATTTTTTGCAAATAAAAACTATAAAAATAATGAGAATTATTTTTCCTTAGTTATTTATCAGTTTTCTTTCTTTCTTTCTTGTTTTCATAAATTTCAGAGAAAGTTTAACCAAAGATGTGAGCAACATCACAGAATGGTGTGCGACAAGACGCTTAATAAAAGGAATTGTACAGGATTTTGACAGTTTAATCGGATTATTGGATAGCTATAACAAAGAAATCACCACCGCAAAGAGAGATGTAAAGATAAATGCAGAAGCTCTTCGTAAAGAAGAAGCTATTTATTTGTCAAAAATTAAGGCTTACGAGAACAAGGTTAATGCACTATATGCCGAAATAAAGAAAGGTTAGTACCGTAGCGCATACATTTTATAATTTCGTTGTATCTTCTTATTACAACCGTTTTCTCGTAATTTTCTCTATGAAACTTTTTAAAACAACTTCATGGTGCGTCTTAAAAATATCGGACTGATTTTTTTTTAAAGACCGCCCTAGGGTAAGAAATGGAGGGTGGTCGCCTTGGGTAGAAATATTGGTGGAAGATGTCAAGTACACGACAGACCCAGCTCAGTTGTCTTTGAACCTTTACAGAGTGTCGATCACTCATGGAGAGAGCAGTTGATTTGTGGCGTCGTCAGAAATCAAGATATCAGACGATTTGTTGATGAGAAAAGTGTGTTCCAAATAGGTTCCAAAGGACAGCAAAAGAAAACACATTTGTCATGGTGTCAGTACGAATAATGTTTGAGCCTGATTTTTTAGACAATGTGATAACCGGTGATGAATTTTTGAAGAAGTACAACGTGATAACACTGCCTCAACCTCCCTAGAGCCCAGACCTGATTCTACCCGTCTTCTTCGGATGAAATGGAGCCTGAAAGTATACTATTATGGAACGATGAAAAGAGTGCAAGCAGCCGTGAAACAATGCCTCAAAGAAATTTCGATTGCAGATTTCCAGATATCGTGCCAAGCAGTGTATTGACACAAAGGATGTATATCTTGAATACGAGTATCTTCAATACTTTTTTTTTTTTTCATGTAGTTCCGATACTTTTTGGACAGACTCTCGATACGCCATTACGTCATAGTCTGATTCTCTTATTCTCAGTAAACTCAATATACATCACGGGAGCAACGTGATGCCGTAACAACGGCTGCAGCCCCACAAGAACTTCGATGGTGAAGTCCTTAGTCTTGCAGGTAAGGTACACCACTCGAGGATTCAGAAGCATTTGTAAATCACCAGAATATTCCAAATAACTGCATAAGAATGTGATTCGCAATTTTATTCTATTAAACATAATATGATAGAATATAAGAGTTAGGGTAATCGTGAGTATGGTTCCCTTACAGGAGCTTATATCTGTATTCCCACTTCCTTTTTTTTGTCCACTTAACTTGTACAGACTATTTAACTTATAGCTACATATTCTACCTCCACATAAACAATTTTTGCTTATCTTCACCTTTAAAAACGATTTTGTACTCACGTCCCCATTAAATCTCAAACAACCAATCAATCAATCAAAAATGATTTTCAAATGCTCCTTACACAATAGAATTTAAAGAAATTGCACTAAGAAAGAAGTTCCCGATATACTGTAACATAACCATAATCAATCACGAGGCACTTATAAACCACGCATCCACTCACATGACAGAGAAGTCCAGATGTGTTTGAATGGGGTATGTTCTTATGAAATTGCATCCTTTGGACCCCTCCCGAAATAAATTACTACGTACGAGCCTGATTAGTTTACAATTATCCAAAGGTCCATAGTAAATGTTACAGTGTTCTTATGAAATGACATTCTATCCTCTTCCAACTCTCCAACAGAAACTCCTCCCAGATGTCACACCTGCACAATATTCAATTTTGAAGTGTGTCAGTCAGATCAGTGTCACCTTGATGTTACTTTTAATTCCTTGAAGAATATTCAGGATACGACGATATATAATTTTGGACGCAATAGTGGTATTCATTTCGTATACCTTTAAATACCTAATATTAATGTTAACCTAAAGTTTAAACAAGATATAAACGAACTTCTTTCTGGTCTTGGAAATTTGTAAAGTGTTTCAATAGTTTTTGAATAATAATTATTAATTTAATGTTTCAGAGAAAGAGCGAAGAATGTCAGCCACTTCACAGGTGCAACAGTTAAACGCATTGTTAACAAAAAAGGAAGCTGAAATCAGATCGTCTGCTGAGAAGTTGGCAGAAACAGGTAACAATCTACATTTAAGTTTGATCAGACACTTACGTACTTGTTTATAAATGTTCGTGACAAGATGAAAGTATGATAATTCACTAGTATTTTGGACACTTATCGGCTATCTATCAAAAGGGAGAGCTGAAAATGATCAGAAGACATTCTTCACAATCACATTTTTGGTATGAACGAAATTACTTTCTGCTTTAACAGTTAAGGATAGCTCTTGAGAATGACGCTACAGAGTACACTACAGTTTTTATTTTGGTAGAAGTGTTCAAAAGAACCAGCAGTGTCAGTGGGGCGTCTGTGGAACCCGCAGTGGATGACCATGTTCTGCCACATTGCTTCTTGTACTTCTTCTGTAATACATTTTCTAGAGACCCAAAGTATTCCTGATTCTGAAGATGATTTTGAAGCTTATTGTCCCTGTTCAACAGCAAGACAACATGAAACATGGATTTATACCTTGGCATTAACCGAATCACATGAGCTCTCAAGGGGAGTCAAATCTAGGTTTCCCACGCCGAGGCTCCTCTGCTATGAATGAAAAATGTAAGTTTAGATATTTTACCAGTGTATCCAATTTTACTTGAAGGTGGTGGTTTCGTAATGGAAATCCGATCATTTGCCACACTTGTAAAAATCAGAAATCCCGAATTCATCGAGAAATTTTAGTCATACTGACTTAGGAAGGGGCCAGATTATTTTTAAGATTTTAAATGGTGATGAAACTTTCACCCCTTTTATAACTACCTAATTCGTCAGGAAGACCGTGCAGGGGTGTTTGACGATCAACCAACATAAACAGCTGTTGAAAAACAGCAAGCAATTAAAAAGCCATATTGAACAATAGTATTTCTACAATCTAACCTTGTCATAACAATTCATCCTCCATACTTACTTAATTTAGCTGTTTGTGATTTTAAGTTTTTGTTTTCTTCTTTAACCTTGAGGACATAATAGTTTTACTGAGAAGATGAAAATGCAGTAATCCAATTTTTCAAAGATAATCTCACACAAAGAATAGCGGCAGAGGATTACGAACCACCCCAAAATTGATGGGCCGGAAGTGTTTTGTTGGCTAGTCCACGCTTACAAGTAAACACCGAGGAGTTGAAATCCACTTTTTTGTTGACCAAACTTGGCAGCGAAGAAGGAATATCAAGAAACGAGGATACACAACGTGTAAATTGCTTCCGTTCATAAAGATAGGTGTAGTGTCCAAAACAATGTATTTTATACTAAGTCTGAAAATTTCGGTGCACTTGTAAAACGGGTAAAGGGATGGAAAATAAAACCATATTAATATACACAGAAGGAAGTAGACATCTATTAGAGGGTATGTTTGTTATGACCGCCATCTTGAAGTCGGTCACCTTGTATCTCACTCGACTGTTTTAAATAGGAAGGGGGTCATGTAATATATCAAACTGGGTTAGCATTTTAAAAGAAATACAATGGTAAAGTCCATGTTGCCATACGTTTATAGCCTATTTGTAAGACATAATGAAATGACACATTGATATGAATTTGTTGGTTCCAATATTTCTTAACAGCTGTATCTTTTTGAACAAAATTCAAGTCAGGTAAATCTAATATACGCCAGTGCGTACTGAATAGGTGGCTGCTTATTAAGAATTGTCTTCTAAGTCGACTTTTGTCTCGAATAACCCAATGGAGAACACGCCATCTGTCTTCCATCCAGTGGCGGCTAATGTTAGTGTTGCAGCGTTGCGCAACAACCAAAGTATTTCAAGAAAAAAATATTATTAGCAATAGTAGTAAGAACAGAAAAAATACTTTCTAATACTCCCATATATACTTTAAATAACATATTTTTTTACTTCTCTAACTGTCCGTTTCGTTAATCCGTTTTAAAAAGCGAAAAATAATCCGTCACAGAGTCTCTAATTTATATTGTGTTGCAGCGAGCATGCAACGACCAGTTCCTTCAGCGCGGGAATTGGAGCAAATGTTAAGTCTCCTTTCCTCTATCTCAGAAGTTAAAGGGACTGGTCGTTGCAGTGCTTCTGCAACACAACACGGTTTCCAGTGAATGAGAAGGTTCTTCGCGCTAAATAAGCTTTCTGAATTTTATTTCACTAGCAATTAACAAATGGAATTTGTTTTTATGCATTCATATTTTTATATTACGGTACTTATACTGAAGCAAATCAATATAATGACAATTAATAAAAGTGATAGCAGAGTTACAAAATAAAAAAGAAAATATATAGTAGAGCAGAAATCAAATGAAAGTAGATCCGCTTTTACAAGTTAATTCGTAGCTTATAGAGATAATGAAAATCTCTTCTACAGTAATTTTTAAACCAAATATTAATAAGTCAATATGCAGAATCCCCCCCCCCTCTGTGGATAGTATTTTAGTATATACATATTTCTTTTATAAAATAAGTATATTTTATACTCTTGATAGAACTGTATGGTGGGGAACGCCACATTGAATTTGGGACTAGTTAGCAATGCTCAGAGGCGTAGTCACGAGGGGGATCCACCGGGTCCGGACCTCCCCAAAATTTCGAAACTCGACTAGCATTTGTAGACTTTCTTAACGAACTATACTTGTTTAACAGAGAAATGATTGATGTAAGCTAAATATTTTATTTTACGCCTCATCATGTACTCTTTCTTTTCTTATAGAAATAATCGTTCTATCATTTTTTCTAAAAATATAGGTGACAGTAATTAAGAATTACTTATCTTTTCGGGTACAGTAAAAGACAGGTTCGTTATTACGTAGACGTATTGGACCTTCCTTTGGACCCCTCCCAGCTAACATGTTCTTATATCTGGCGGGTTTCAAGGTTGCTTTCCAGAACGTTGATAAACATTGTTTTGCCTCATGTGGAAGTATATTGTGTTCATTGTGCATTGCGTAACAACCAAGACGGATGATTTGGAATGTAGTTCTTTTTTGCTTTCACGCACAAGTGTGTGTGTGTGTGTGTGTGTGTTGATATATGAATAGGGTTACCAACTCTGTAAAATAAAAAATAAAAAAAACGACACTTCCTCAAAATTCTCTGTGATATAGGTCTCAGCGTGAACTATCTCTCTCGGACCTATCCATGGAAAGGAAATGTACTATCGTGAACGAAAGTGCATTAACACATATATTCTGTATGTCCTTAGAACATTCACTAATAAGCTTAATAGATACATTGTGCTATAAATGAGAAACTGAAATTGATCAATCGGCATTGATCAATTTATTGTATTTACCAGTAACTACCATTCCTTTAAAATTATCGAAACAGATGAACAAAAGTATAATAATCTTTACGTGACAATTTTGGATTTGGAAAATGAAATTCACTCTTTAAACATATAGTCTCTACTTCAACTATAGGAAATTGCTTTAAGAAGTCCTTTTCCACTCTTAATAAATGTATAAAATTCCTTGAAAGTAAATTTCAAATTTTCTCTGATACAATCCCTGTCATCTCTCTAAAATTTTCTAAACAGATGAACAAAATATATTAATCGTTGATACATGGTGAAAGGTAATAGTTTTGAGTTTACAGAATGACAGCTACTTTTCAATATCTATACTTCGAACTAGATACAAATTTAAAAAAACGGTTATAAAGGGGCTGGTGAGAAGTTTGTACCCGTCACCGGCTTTAATCAAAATAACAGCAATTTTTCCGGCCAGGCCAATGAAAAGCCGGCCAGTTTACAGCCCTATGTATGAATATGTGGCATTCGCAATTCATATACTAGTGTCTCTTTTGTATCAGGTGTTTTGGTTATTAGATTTAATTTTATTGTGTGTGCTTTAATTCTGTACATAACCTACAAATTCTGAATGAATTGCATATCATGACTTCTGTAAATAACTCAAAAAAAAAAAAAAAAATGCCCAGCTTTCAACTTAGGAAAAACTTACAATTAAGGCTTAGACAAAATAAGCAAAGTGCAATTCAGGAGAGTGTTCGAAAAAAAAAAAAAGGTTTAAGATTACAGGACACCTTATGGCAGTAATGTTGTATGCACTAGGTACATTTCCACAATTTATTTGAAATTTTCCTAGATAAATTGTGAATAAAGCGTGTTCAATGTACATTTTTTTAATAACATTAATCTCTGCTACGAACTCTCTTCAGTCTACACTGAAGTAGAATTCGGATCACTGTCAGGGACTGAGTTTGCTAGAATGAATTGTTCACAAAAATCTAGAAAAAATATTTAGTGAATCTACAAGCTTCTGCAATTAATATTAACTGTACTTATGGCGTCAGTAAAAGAAGAAAAGTTATTTTTCACATCAAAAAGAATTGACACTTTCAAAAAATTGAATGTCAAAAGAAAGGTTATCCCCATTGGTTATACTTTCCATCAAAAAAGACGTGACAATAAGAATACTAGAGTTCAACCAGCATGTATTAGGCAGATTTGTTCCAATCAAAGAGAGAAGAATGAACTTACTAATTAAATAAGGTGATTAATCGGATAAAATGTTCTTCATTTTTTCATTTTTTAAAAACAGAATTTTATTTAATTTAACATGTCACATAGCATTTGCATCTAAAGTTATGCTGATTAGTCAATGAGTCCACTTTATATCTTCTGTCTCCGATCGTTCGTACTGCAACACCCGAAACCACAAACCACCGGCCGCCACTGCTTCCATCACTTCTTTAAGGTTTGTGATCGTCTCATCTCCATTTCATTTTGTCTATCGTCATTGTAACATCTTGAGCCTATGAGATAGAAACCATTTGTCTCCCTCCTAATTATTCCTATCGTGCATCTCTTCATTGTTGTTTGTGGAACGTGGAACGAACTTTGTGAGTTCCTTTAAGTCAGTATACATGTTTCCAACCCATACTATCACAAGTAAGACATACAGATTGTACATGTTACACTGAAACCACGTTGGTGTAGCAAAGTAGTCAAATTGCACAATTAGTCACACGTGTGAAGAACAATAAGAATAGCAGAAGTAGAAATGGCAGAAGAATTTGAGAACTATTTGAATTAAATAAGGATGAGGAGAATCTGTTTGGATTCGTACAAAGCATTTTACTAGACTAATTAGAAACATAGTAATCGCATAATTAAAATTGGCGAAAAAATGCTCAAACCACAAGTCACACCCACACCAAAAACATCGAATAATGGCGGAGATTGTGCAGTCATCTTTGTTGCATCTGGAGAGCTTTTTTGTGGAAGCATAATTCAGCAAATCCAACGAAGGGACAGATATCACCACCCTCGAGTCCAGATTTTTTTTTTTCAAATTGATGGGTACTGATGGGTATTTTGGAATATTGGAAAACAAATCTGGTTGTGTAATAGTGATTGTGATATTAGCAAATTATCATTTTGGTACAGCACTGTGTCGGGATGTTCTCTTCCTGCGTCTGATATTCACTTGGCCATATTGTTTAAAGTACAAAAGTAATTAACATCGAGCGGTTGAAATTTTCCTCTGGTTCCTTCAGAAATAAGGTATATTCTTAACTTGCCATCTTCTTGGCCGCACTCCTGAAACGTTGGTCGGTACAGTAATGTCTCCATATAAATCAATCAATAGTAAATTTTTGTCACCAATCTTTTGTGGCAGCATGACTTCTGCTAAAAAATATTCGGTATGCACTTTTATTCATTTTGTCAGATGCATTCCATATAACGTACAGCTTTGGAGCTCTGAAGATGTCAGCTTGGACACGTTGACTTAAATCTGTTTGTTCCTGTAAGATTATGAAAAGTTTATGGGCGAGAACGCCAGCGCGGAATAATAAAGGAACATCTGTATAGTGATGGATGGTAGCATGTGTTGATTGAACCAAACCAGAGACAATGTGTGGATCACGTCTATCTAAAAGTGCGTCCACTAGCCATTTCTTTTGCACAGCCAGTTTCATCTGCATTACATATATCAGTATTGTCATAAGTTAGCATTAAATTTGTTGTTGGAGTTTTCCACGATTCGCTCGTTGATATTGTCTTCTTGGACGGCCGATTTCTTCGTGACAACTGTAGTAACTTTACGACTAACAACATTAGATGTAACTTACCTTGGTTGAAATTCTACAGCCAGAACTAACCTGCTCGGAAATTAGCAAGTCCCAGTTCGTTGCACACATTTGCACGAGTGCTCTTGTCTGGTAGAAAACTTCTTCAGAACATACGCTCAAATTTCACTGTATTTTTCCTTATTTGTCTTTAAGAACCCTATATTAAATTGCCTTTTCCATTCCAATAAAATAGAGAGTGTTGGACATCTGTCTTGAAACCTCATCATGTAATCATACCTGCGAGGAAATTTCTGCCCTTTCTAACAGAATTAGAGCAATCAATTTAAAAGAGAAAAGACCTCTCTTACCTAGATTTATCTCAACGTGTTTGGACCACATTGTAGAAAAATCGTGGTTGGCCTTTTTCGATATAAATTGTTGTTAACTTCACTTACGTGTTACTAAATACGGAATTTAGGATCAAGGGTTAGCCAAGCTCTTAATACAAGATTAAAAACTACTCTGCAAAGGGGCCCTAAGTTTGTAAGAAGGAAATGGATGGAGAAAAGTGAAAAGGAAAATTTCAGTAGAAGTCTGCTTCTTTGTCCATTTACAAACATACGGAATTTTCCGTAATTCTGTGCTAATAGGTTAACATAAGATCTGAACTGCATATCGCATCATAGAGTATCGAACCCATCTGATCTGAAAATAGTAACACACTAAAATACGATCCTCCATTAATATACTGTAAACAAATGTACTAACTACGTACGTAGGGTCTGTGTCCTGTAGGTCCCGAACTTCCTCCCCGGAATCCCGACTTTTCTGTAAATCTAATCTAATTCTAAGGGCAATTTTACAAATTTTAATATAATTTATCCTCATATTGCATGGATTTGGACCTCCTCGAAATAAATTTCTCCGTACGTGTCTGATATGCATCTCATTTTATGTTCTCAACAGAAAGGATTAACGCAACCCTTGCTGAGAAAGTAAAGAAGACTCTGGAGGATTACCAAAAGGCCGTTGAAAACACCCAGAAAGCTGAAACGGAGCTGTGTTCTGTGAAGGAGCTAAATGAAAAACTTGCGAGGAAAGGTTCTGCCTTGGAGATAGATAAGATGCATTTGGAAGCTGACTTTAAAAGACTGAAAGAAGATTACAGAAAAGCTCAGTGCACTTGTGAAGAGTTAGAAGAAACACAACGAGAACTCTTAAACAAATTGAAGACCAAAGAAAGCGAACATCAAGAAGCCATGGAACATGAAATTGTGCTTCTTAAGGAATCCAAAACGGGACTTGAGGTGAGAAATACCATGATTACAGTTTAAGGCAGCGTTTCCCAACCTTTCTCAACTTGCGGCACACTGCAGGTGTAACTTGAATGCTCGCGGCACACTCATATAGATATTATTATTATTTGTAAATATAAAATACAGTGGTAATTTTTTCTGTGATTACTGATATCCTTTTCACAGAGAAGAAAGCTTGATCACTGGTTTCTTGACCCCGTGGTGAATAATTATGCTTATTTTTTTATTCTAATTTAAAATTAGAAAACAATTGCAATGAAATAAAAAGAACTCATGATTTTAAAAATACACTTTCTTTTTCGAAAACTGTATCCAACCTTTCACTAAGAACGAAGATCACTAAATAAGGAACGAACAAACAAATCTCTTTCACTTTTAAAACACAAATGTAGGTAATTTTCGAAAGGATTGAATGATATTTTAAAATTTCAAGTTACGAAATAGTCTGCAACAATAAAAGAGCGATAATGGTCATAACAATAATAACAAATACTTTTTCCAACATTAAAAATGTACAGAAAAGTAACACAGCATGAAACTTAAAATTGTAGATTTATAGTACAGGTCCATAGTAATGTAAAATACAAATATGCATTGTTTCCAATGTCTTCCAATTTTATTGCTATAGAATTAATAATTTTGTTTCGATCTTCCTCGCGGCACACCAGCGGCCCATTCGCGGCACACCGGTTGGGAAACGCTGGTTTAAGGACTAGTATTATCATAAAATAAAATAAATTATACCAGTTAATAATATCTCTGTAAATCAGTCCACATCTTAATTATTCAATCAACGAATAACCATGCTGGCTTGCGTAGTCGAATGGCTAAGGGATTAGGTTGTCGCTAGTTCAAATCCCGCTTAGTTCATGCATTATTCTTTAACCATTCGTTTCATTATCACCACTCATTTATTTTCGTCTTATTTATCCTAAAGAACATTTATCGTGTTACGTAGAACTCAAAATTAAAATAAAAATAAATCAATAATGACACATTTCATGTCATAAAATTAAAAAATAAATGAAATCAAATTGTGCACAGCAATTACGATTACTAGTACACTACAGCCCAGTGACCAGTGCCAAGTTTATCTCCCTTGAAAATAATATCAACCCCATGCAGCCCAACGTTGGGAAACGGTTAATTAGCCAAGTGCCAACGTTAGCCTTGCGTTGTAATCGATCCTTTGCCGACCATTTGCCAACTAAATTGCTAGCGCAGCCTTTATGAGAGAAGTAAAGTTGTGAGGAGGAGTGTGAAGCAGAGACAGTTGGATAAATGACAGCAAATTGCTGGTTGACTAATGGTAAAGTATTCTGCAACTTTATATTCGCAATTACCAGTGGTACCCCCTTATGTCCATGACGCACCCCCCAATTGTCTATCCATAGGTGTTCTTCCATAAAAAAATCTTTTCGATTAATTTTTACACCCCCTCAAACATATTTATATAGTTCTTACCCCCCAAATATTTCAATGACACAGTTTGCGTCATAGCCCCCCTCTGTGGGCACCCCTGCAATTACGAATTCCCAACTATGCCGACCATTAGGGTCTATCAAGTGTGCTGTTTGGGACCATGGTGAACCTAGTAGTGGGCACAAAAAACGATTTTTCAGTTTTCGATTTTAGAAAAAACGATTTTTCGGTTTTTAGAAACTGAAACTGGTTTTCGAAGACACAAAAAATCGAATACCAAACCTGTTTCGGATTTCTATCAAAAACCGGTTTCGGTGAAAAATCGAAACGTCGGTTTTCTACAAACTCGTTTTCGTTGTTTATAAAATCCGGTTTTGCCCATCGCTAGGTGAAATATGTCAAAATCACATTCATCATAGATGTATTTTAATCCAAAATTACACATAAAAGCAAAGAAAATGCTAGACAATAAACTTCTTGTATAAACCAAACAATCTCATATATTAATTGAATTACTAGTGAACGCAATAGATTATTTTACTAGGAATCTCATTCACACTCATCTAAAATATAGCTTTGAAGATCCGGAAGATAATTCAGAAATATTTAAATTACAACTTTAGTACAGCTCACAGATGACGAGAAGAACCCTAAAACAGGGGAAAGGTCAACGACACGGTCAAGTCCATTTTCGGTTTTTGAGGTGTGGTCTATACTTAGATGTCGTCTGCTACTCCGGGTAGTTATCTGTGTGCTATTCCGTGGTGTCATTTGAAACCCCTGTGCGAAAAGTGGGAGAGCAAATACCTACGTCACACTATTTCTGCTAGGGTTTTTTCTCGTCATCTGTGAGCTGTACATAAGCTATTTTCTTCCAGAATAACAAAAAGATGTTGGAAGACCAAGTTCATCAACTCGAAGAGCTAAACATGTCACTGGAGAAGAAAATGCTAAAGTTGGAGGAGGAAAATAAACAGCTGAAGGAAAGAGAACTCATACTAGTTCAATATCCAGATTTGAATGGCCCCATTTCAGTAGAACCTAAAGGTAACGTTATTCTTACACTAATTATACAGAAAAAATGTTTTGTTACATTTAATTAATGGGTTGACTAAGAATTATGGACCAATGAGACAGCTGATTCCATAGCATATGTATTATCTTATACCTTAAAATATATTGCACATGTCCACCACCATTTTCAACACTTCCAAACTGTCTATTCATACATGTGGGGTGTCTAATTGAACTACCACGCCCGTCCATTTTTTAAACAGATATAAGAGCATGAATGATAGGAAACGTCATACAAACGTTTCTCATTCCTATATACAAACCGAAAATGGCATAAACCTACTTATTTCCGGTTTTAATCGTAACCGCACTAGAGCAAAAACTGTTAAAGAAAGTAAGAAGCGTTATATAAATATATACAAGGTGTTTATATATACAACACCGACAACGAGTAGTAGGGACCCCCGTTGGCCCGAATGACTCATCCTCACTCTCTTTTATGACCGGGGTGAAAGGTCAATGACCTTGGCCCGGGGTCAATGACCTAGGACCACCCCCTCTAAATTTTGGCAGGGGTACCATGCCCCACCCCTAAATTTTGGCAGGGGTACATAGGACCACCCCCCTTAAATTTTGGAAATTGCCAAATCTAAAAATTTGGTATGGTAGCCTAGGACCATAGTATGTACCTCTATCAGTACTGGGTGTCTATGTCGTTCCCTTTCATGGGTAAAAAATTGCCAAAAATTCAAATTTCGGGGGTTTTTGACCTAATTTATCCCCTTTGATGAGGTATTATTACCCTATATAGTTATATGGGCGTATACAGGGGTCCATTACCTTTCATAACATATGGGTATATTAATGCACCCCTTGAAAAATTTGGGAGGGGTACCTTGGCCCACCCCTTAAATTTTGGAAATTGACCAATTTAAACATTGGGTATTATAGTACAGAACCCTAATATGTATCATGATAAATTTGGGCGGTCCACCTTGTTTCCTTCTAGGGGTAAAAAATTGCCAAAAATATAAACGTAAGCAATACGTTGTACCACGTGTTTGGTTTTCGACCTAATTTATCTCCTTGGATGAGGTTCTATTACCTTATATAGTTATATGGTCATGTATAGTGGTACATTATCTATCATAAGACATGGGTACATTGGTGCACCCCTTTAAATTTTTGGGAAGGGTACCTTGGCCCACCCCTTAAATTTTGGAAATTGCCCAATTTAAACATTGGGTATTATAGTACAGGACCCTAATATGTATTATGATAAATTTGGGTGGTCCACCTCGTTCCCTTCTAGGGGTACAAAATTGTCAAAATATAAACGTAAGCAATACGTTGTACCACGTGTTTGGTCTTTTGGCCCAATTTATCCTCTTGGATGAGGTTTTATTACCTTATATGGTTATGTATAGGGGTCTATTCCCTATCATAAGACATTGGTACATTTGTGCACTCCTTTAAAAATTTGGGAGGGGTACTTTGGCCCACCCCTTAAATTTTAGAAATTGCTCATTTTATATATTTGGTATTATAGTACTGGACCCTAACATGTATTATGATAAATTTGGGTGGTCCACCTCGTTCCCTTTTAGGGGTACAAAATTGCCAAAATATAAACGTAAGCAATACGTTGTACCACGTGTTTGGTTTTGACCTAAGTTATCCCCTTGGATGAGGTCCTATTACCTTATATGGTTATATGGTTATGTATAGGTGTTTATTCCCTATCATAAGACATTGGTACATTTGTGCACTCCTTTTAAAATTTGTGAGGGGTACCTTGGCCCACCCCTTAAATTTTAGAAATTGCTCATTTTATATATTTGGTATTATAGTACTGGACCCTAACATATATTATGATAAATTTAGGTGGTTCACCTCGTTCCCTTTTAGGGGTACGAAATTGCCAAATTTTAGTACAACCACGTGTTTGTTTTGGCTCAATTTATCCCCTTGGATGAGGTCCTATTACCTTATATGATTATATGGTTATGTATATTGGTCCATTCCCTATTATAAGACATGGGTATATTGATGCACCCTTTAAAAATTTGGGAGGGGTACTTTGGCCCACCTCTTTATTTTGGAAATTGCCCAATTTAAACATTTGGTATAATAGTATAAGACCCTAATATATATATATATATATATATATATATATATATATATATATATATATATTACTATAAATTTGGGTGGTTCATCTCGTTCCCTTTCATGGGTACGAAATTGCCAAATTTTAGTACAACCACGTGTTTCGTTTTTGACCTAATTTATTCCCTTGGATGAGGTCCTATTACCTAATATGATTATATAGTCTTGTATAGGGTCCATTTTCTATCATAAGACATAGGTACATTGATGCACCCCGGGAGGTGTACCAGAGCCAATCCCTTAAATTTTGGAAATTTTTCAATTTAAGCATTCGCTATCATAGTACATGACCTCAATATGTATCATGATAAATTTGGGTGGTCCACCTTGTTCCCTTTCATGAGTAAAAAAAAATGCCAAAATATAAACATAAGCAATATGTTGTATCACGTGTTTGGTTTTTGGCCCAATTTATCCCGTTTGATGCGGTTCTATTACCTTATATGGTTATATGGTCATGTATATAGGTTCATTTCATATCATAAGACATGAGTACATTGATGCACCCTTTAAAAATTTGGGAGGGGTATCTTGACTCATCCACTCAGTTTTAGAAATTGTTTTAATATAAGTATTTGGTATCTTCGTACAGGTCTTCAATATGTAGCACTATAAATTTGGATGGTCCACATCGTTCCCTTTCATGGGTAAAGAACTACCAAAAATCAAATTTCGGAGATTATTGACCCCTTTGATAAGTATTTAGCACGTTATATGGTTTTTTGGAATTATCAAATAACATAATTCGGTAAACATTTTCTAGGACCCATTGATGTTCCTCTTATGGTCAAATATTCAAAATTTAAAGGTTACTGAATAACTACAGGATTTATTACTTTTTCATAAGATACAGGTGTATTTGTGTACCAATCTTAAATTTTGGGAGGGGTACATTTTTTATTGTCATATCAATAATTGGTAATTGTTCTTAAAATTGGATAGTATCTCATTCATTGGGTAAATCATTATGATCACGTGATCAGTTATTGACCTATGATGGGATTAGGAGTCTAGGACATTAGTACATTTAAACTTTGTAGGATAATTTGAGAATGCGTCATTGGTATTGATTATTACAGCCAAATATAAACGTAAGCAATACGATGTACCACGTGATAGACCTTGATGAGGTAGTGTACAGGGATACATAGCTAACCTTATTGAATCTTATGACTCATAGTCTTAAGGGAATACATGCTACAACACTGACAAAGTTATTGTTGATGCAATTTGATTGGTTGATCACTATCTTTCGTGCAATCTGATTGGCTGATCACTATATTTCGTGCAATCTGATATCGGCAAATCTTTGCTGCATTCAGTTTTAAGTTTTGTTTAACATTTAAAAATCTTGGTTTCATTCAACGTTTTGCACTCACTGATAAATATGATCAAAACCGTTTATTTGTTAATCGAATAGTTAAAAACCGGATAAAGTTTGACGGTTAACCGTGAAACGTGAAATTTTTTTAGTTTAAAAATTTTTCTTTCGAAATTTTTGTTTCAAAATTTTTTGTTTGAAACTTTGGTTTGAAATTTTTCGTTTGAAATTTTTAGTTTGAAAATTTTGTTTCTAAAGTTTTGTTTAAAAAATTTTTGTTTGAAATTTTTGTTTCAAAATTTTTTGTTTGAATTTTTTTGTTTTGACATTTTTGTTTCAAAATTTTGTTTAAATTTTTTTCGTTTCAAAACTAAGAAACTTTTTGTTTGAAATTTAAGTTTAAAAAATGTTCGAATTTTTTTTTCAAAATTTTGTTTGAAATTTTTTTTCGTTTCAAAATTTTGTTTGAATTTTTCGTTTCCAAAATTTTTCATCTCAAAAATTTTGTTTCAAAGTTTGGTTTGACATTTTTTAAAGTTTGTGCACTTATTAGTAAAGAACCGGAACTGTTTAGAACTAAAACCTCTGGCAACATTGTGGTGCAATAGTACACGTCAGAACATGATAATGCAACGTCATCAGTTTTGCATCATCGTTCGAGTTAGTATTCATAATAACATCATCATGGCTACTTGTCTGCAGTTTCTAAACACACGTGATGTGATGAAATCATTTACCAAGATTACTGATTTACAACAAAATATACCTTATAGAATCTTAGCTAGCCAAATGATCCCTACAAAGTTTGGATTAAGAATCGTAGTGAAGCTTGAAAATGATAAGAATACAATTTTACCAGCAAGATATTTACCCATGGAAGTATCAAAACAAGAAGAACTGCTGCGTTTCTTAAATACTGGATCTGTATATTTATGTTACAAAGGATTCTTGGGTCGAAGTCATCAATTTGAATTTAGTACACAGCCGGATTCGTCAGCAATTGTAATTCAAACGTCAGCACATTAGACATAGTTGTATGAATTTGGTTGGTCAGCATGACGTCAGCAACTGTGATGAAATCATGAATTCAAACGTCAGCACATTTCTTTTCAATGACGTCAGCAATAACTATAAATCAACCAATACACTGTCATCCCACGAAATCATTTGAGCAAGTGCGTTTCAGGAGGAAAGATGTGTACTTCTAACGATAAAGAGTTCATCTTCGCAAGCTATTATCCAATAAATATATTTCAAACAAAACATGTGATGATTGGTATCAGTGCTAGAACATTTGAACCTGTGATTCGATTGGGCAAAGCAGAACAATTTGGTGTACAACTGACCTGTGAAGAATGGCACGAATCGACCAAATGAACGATTATTTTCATGATGAGCTAAATGTGACCATAGTCAAATCATTAGGCTCAAATCATTAAGTGGTGCTGCGTACAGTCCTCGAAGAGAAGATGGTGCTGTTACGTAAAAAGAGTACATTTCATGTCCCTCGCAACATGGTGTATCTAACACAAACGGAATGGAACAAATTCATCAGCGTATTTCAGTATGTGAAACATGCAGTGGAAGTGTGCAACAAAACAAGTATATTCCTGAAAAAGTACTATTTTGAAAAATGTATCATGCATATTGTACAACATGTATCTAGATATTGTGATGGTTGTCAACATCGTTCGTGGCTGCATACCTGTATTGATAAACAGTTTATTTGTGATCAAATGAACATTGAGTTTCCACCAATTGATATTGCAATAGACCTTAAAAGACTTCAATTGGAATTAAAAGTATACGCTAAAGACAAACTAGTGCAAGAAGTTCAAAATACATTGTATCAACAATATCCAGATAATTTATCTGGTATGGATGTATGTGGAGTGTAATAAAATGATCCATTTCAATGATTTGTGTTTTTTCATTTCAAGTACAATCCCATATTCTGACGTGTACTATTGCACCACAATGTTGCCAGAGGTTTTTGTTGATACCAATGACTCATTCTCAAATTATCCTACAAAGTTTAAATGTACCAATGTCCTGGACTCCTAATCCCATCATAGGTCAATAACTGATCACGTGATCATAATGATTTACCCAATGAATGAGATACTATCCAATTTTAAGAACAATTACCAATTATTGATATGACAATAAAAAATGTACCCCTCCCAAAATTTAAGATTGGTACACAAATACACCTGTATCTTATGAAAAAGTAATAAATCCTGTAGTTATTCAGTAACCTTTAAATTTTGAATATTTGGCCATAAGAGGAACACCAATGGGTCCTAGAAAATGTTTACCGAATTATGTTATTTGATAATTCCCAAAAACCATATAACGTGCTAAATACTTATCAAAGGGGTCAATAACCTCCGAAATTTGATTTTTGGTAGTTCTTTACCCATGAAAGGGAACGATGTGGACCATCCAAATTTATAGTGCTACATATTGAAGACCTGTACGAAGATACCAAATACTTATATTAAAACAATTTCTAAAACTGAGTGGATGAGTCAAGATACCCCTCCCAAATTTTTAAAGGGTGCATCAATGTACTCATGTCTTATGATATGAAATGAACCTATATACATGACCATATAACCATATAAGGTAATAGAACCGCATCAAACGGGATAAATTGGGCCAAAAACCAAACACGTGATACAACATATTGCTTATGTTTATATTTTGGCATTTTTTTTTACTCATGAAAGGGAACAAGGTGGACCACCCAAATTTATCATGATACATATTGAGGTCATGTACTATGATAGCGAATGCTTAAATTGAAAAATTTCCAAAATTTAAGGGATTGGCTCTGGTACACCTCCCGGGGTGCATCAATGTACCTATGTCTTATGATAGAAAATGGACCCTATACAAGACTATATAATCATATTAGGTAATAGGACCTCATCCAAGGGAATAAATTAGGTCAAAAACGAAACACGTGGTTGTACTAAAATTTGGCAATTTCGTACCCATGAAAGGGAACGAGATGAACCACCCAAATTTATAGTATATATATATATATATATATATATATATATATATATATATATATATATATATATATATATATATATATATATATATTAGGGTCTTATACTATTATACCAAATGTTTAAATTGGGCAATTTCCAAAATAAAGAGGTGGGCCAAAGTACCCCTCCCAAATTTTTAAAGGGTGCATCAATATACCCATGTCTTATAATAGGGAATGGACCAATATACATAACCATATAATCATATAAGGTAATAGGACCTCATCCAAGGGGATAAATTGAGCCAAAACAAACACGTGGTTGTACTAAAATTTGGCAATTTCGTACCCCTAAAAGGGAACGAGGTGAACCACCCAAATTTATCATAATACATGTTAGGGTCCAGTACTATAATACCAAATATATAAAATGAGCAATTTCTAAAATTTAAGGGGTGGGCCAAGGTACCCCTCACAAATTTTAAAAGGAGTGCACAAATGTACCAATGTCTTATGATAGGGAATAAACCCCTATGCATAACCATATAACCATATAAGGTAATAGGACCTCATCCAAGGGGATAACTTAGGTCAAAACCAAACACGTGGTACAACGTATTGCTTACGTTTATATTTTGGCAATTTTGTACCCCTAAAAGGGAACGAGGTGGACCACCCAAATTTATCATAATACATGTTAGGGTCCAGTACTATAATACCAAATATATAAAATGAGCAATTTCTAAAATTTAAGGGGTGGGCCAAGGTACCCCTCACAAATTTTAAAAGGAGTGCACAAATGTACCAATGTCTTATGATAGGGAATAAACCCCTATACATAACCATATAACCATATAAGGTAATAGGACCTCATCCAAGGGGATAACTTAGGTCAAAACCAAACACGTGGTACAACGTATTGCTTACGTTTATATTTTGGCAATTTTGTACCCCTAAAAGGGAACGAGGTGGACCACCCAAATTTATCATAATACATGTTAGGGTCCAGTACTATAATACCAAATATATAAAATGAGCAATTTCTAAAATTTAAGGGGTGGGCCAAAGTACCCCTCCCAAATTTTTAAAGGAGTGCACAAATGTACCTATGTCTTATGATAGGGAATAGACCCCTATACATAACCATATAAGGTAATAAAACCTCATCCAAGAGGATAAATTGGGCCAAAAGACCAAACACGTGGTACAACGTATTGCTTACGTTTATATTTTGACAATTTTGTACCCCTAGAAGGGAACGAGGTGGACCACCCAAATTTATCATAATACATGTTAGGGTCCGGTACTATAATACCAAATGTTTAAATTGGGCAATTTCCAAAATTTAAGGGGTGGGCCAAAGTACCCCTCCCAAATTTTCAAAGGAGTGCACAAATATACCCATATCTTATGAAAAGTAATGGACCCCTATACATGACCATATAACCATATAGGATAATAACACCTCATCAAAGGGGATAAAATCGACCAAAAACCAAACACGTGGTACTACGTATTGCTTACGTTTATATTTTGACAATTTTGTACCCCTAAAAGGGAACGAGGTGGACCACCCAAATTTATCATAATACATATTAGGGTCCTGTACTATAATACCCAATGTTTAAATTGGGCAATTTCCAAAATTTAAGGGGTGGGCCAAGGTACCCTTCCCAAAAATTTAAAGGGGTTCACCAATGTACCCATGTCTTATGATAGATAATGTACCACTATACATGACCATATAACTATATAAGGTAATAGGACCTCATCCAAGGAGATAAATTAGGTCGAAAACCAAACACGTGGTACAACGTATTGCTTACGTTTATATTTTTGGTGGCAATTTTTTACCCCTAGAAGGAAACAAGGTGGACCGCCCAAATTTATCATGATACATATTATGGTCCTGTACTATAATACTCAATGTTTAAATTGGTCAATTTCCAAAATTTAAGGGGTGGGCCAAGGTACCCCTCCCAAATTTTTCAAGGGGTGCATTAATATACCCATGTCTTATGAAAGGTAATGGACCCCTGTATACGCCCATATAACTATATAGGGTAATAATACCTCATCAAAGGGGATAAATTAGGTCAAAAAACCCCGAAATTTGAATTTTTGGCAATTTTTTACCCATGAAAGGGAACGACATAGACACCCAATACTGATAGAGGTACATACTATGGTCCTAGGCTACCATACCCAATTTTTAGATTTGGCAATTTCCAAAATTTAAGGGGGGGTGGTCCTATGTACCCCTGCCAAAATTTAGGGGTGGGGCATGGTACCCCTGCCAAAATTTAGAGGGGGTGGTCCTAGGTCATTGACCCCGGGCCAAGGTCATTGACCTTTCACCCCGGTCATAAAAGAGAGTGAGGATGAGTCATTCGGGCCAACGGGGGTCCCTACTACTCAACGTTTGGGAGGTGATTCCTGACGCCAAGATAAGACAAAAAGTATAGACCAACCTGGGTGCACAAATGCTTCCTTTCGGAGTTATAAGCTGCCGAATATACGAAAAAGTGAAAGTTACAGGTCCATTGCTCCAAAATTATGGGACGTAACGTAGTCGGACCAAACCTTCATTTAGGAACTAATATGTGCGCTATCCAAAAATACATATTTCAGAATCCTAAGGTACACCAGTGGTGCTCACCCCCCCATGTCCATGACGCACCCCCCTCAATTGTCTATCCGTAGGTGTTCTTCCATGAAAAAAAAAATTTCGATTAATTTTTACACCTCCTCAAACATATTTATATAGACTTTTAACCCCCCCAAATATTTCAATGACGCAGTTTGCGTCATAGCCCCCCCTTGTGGGCACCCCTGGGTACACAGACAACAATTTTTATAGGAGTTTGGCTGTGGGTGTTTAATTTGAAGTACTCACTAACTATATCTATTTTTTCATGTTTTCGGCAGCCGAAAGGAAGCATTTGTGCACTCAGGTTGATCTATACTTCTTGTCTTATCTTGGTGTCAGGAATCACCTCTCAAACGTTGTCAGTGTTGTTTTGAAACACCCTGTATAGTGGGTAAAATAAGTATTTGGGCAGTTGAAAAGACGAGAATAAAAGTAGTATAGAACTTGAGAAGTCAGTTGACTACAAACCCATTAATGGATATTGTTAATTAGTATACAGCATTTCACACTGTGTTTCATAACATTCACAGTATAACTATTATTTCTTACTTCATATAGGAATATATTTCATACGGTGTAACAAAGCTGGTGAGGTAAAGTAAGCGCAAGAAAATTATTTAAAAAATCCCATTGTGACGTAAAAAGTAAATGACCAAAGGTTCCCATGATACAGCAGGTCAGTCAACACAGTATTAATATCATTTTGAAGCTAAAATCAAAACCACCAATCCGGAGAAGACAATAAAAACGGAGGCTAATTTTACCGTTACTAGAGAAGGGTAAAAGTTACCGAGAACTAGGCCGTATTTTGGGCATACCGTGCTCTGCTGTTGGATATATTATGCAAAAAAGGAACTTGACACGCAAATAAAACTCATTCGGGTCGACCAAGGAAGTTAAATCCTCGGAATGAAAATTAGATAATCAGACACGTTGAGAAAACTTCACGAATAAGTTCAAGAGAATTGGCTACATCACTCTCCCAGTGTAAGAAATGTGATTGCAAGTGGAAGATTACAGGAATGTGTACCAAGAAAGAAGAAAAAAGAAAGGATATTCATTTCAAAGATAAATGGGAGCAAAAGCTCAGCTAGTTTCAAAATGAAGCCTTGGAATTTTCAAATAACGCAATTCCCTCGGGTAAGACAAAGATAAATATGTTTCGAAGTGATGAGTATCAACAACACAGTGCAGAAACAAGAATGAGTTTTTTTTTCCCCTCTCAATAAGAAGAATATTGTCTTACACGGTCATAGTTTTGTTTAATGTTAAACACGATTAAACTGTTAAACACGGTCACAGTTTTGTTTAGTTTGGGTTTGTGTACGTGCAAATGGGGTTGGTAATATTTATGTTATCGATGGATAATGGCAGTGAACATTTATGTTTACATCTTAAAGAGAATTTAAGGCAAAGTATTCAAAAGCTTGGGTTGGGTGGTAGGTAAACGTTCCAAACTCGAAAGATAAAGCTTACAATGTTTGAAAGTGGACCCTGTATAATATACCTCACTACCTAGAAACAATCGCCATATTTAAATCTGATAGAGAACTTGTGGATGAACTATGATTCTTTGTAAATATGTTTACAATCTTAATTCTCCCGGAAATTGTAAAAACGGACTTTGTAGAATCTATGGCTTTCGGTTTTCATATTGGATCTTCACAAAGAAAAAAAAAAAAAAATGGCAACAGATGTCGAGAAATTGTTTTTGATATAGATTCAGCATCACTAGGTCAACAGTAGGCTCTATCATTTCCTTTCATCCGCTTATTGAAACTGGAACTGATAAAATATGATTTCTGGTTAGACTATTGGACCCCTATGACTTGGAAGTCTACCACACTCTCACAATGTAAACGAAACTCACTTAAGGGGCCAGACTACTAAATATTTTTCAAAAGCTAACAATTTTCATTTTGCCCGTTTTTCGTAAGTGAAAAAAGATAATGAAATGTAACGTACCACGATAATAGATATTGTTATTCTAGATCCGAAAATACGAATAAGAATTTTCAGTGAAGCCATCCATAGAAATTACAGTGTGTGACCAGAATTTGAATTACTCAAAAATCTATGTTAAGGCAGCGACCAGAAAAATGAATTCAACGGTAATTGATGACTTATCATGTTGTCTTGGTTCCTTGTTAACCACTTTTTAAATAATATTTATATTTACTTTGTAATAACTTACATAAATTATTACAAAACAAATAAGTTATTTCAAAATAAATACAAACATTATTTAAAAAGTAGTTAACAAGGGACCATTTTTCTAGTCGCTGCCTTAACATAGATTTTTGGGTAATTCAAATTCTGGTCAATAGATGGCTACACTGAAAATTCTTCTGATTCGTATTTTCGGATGTAGAATATTATCTATTATCGCGGTAAGTTACATTTCATTATCTCTTTTCACTTACGAAAAACGGGCAAAATTAAAATTGTTAACTTTTGAAAAATATTTAGTAGTCTGCCCCCTTAAAAACAAATCCATGGTTCTTTAAATTCTCTTTCACATATAAGGACTCTTAGCAGCCGCTGCAATGGTTATTCTCTGATGGAGAGTATGAAGATCTCGAACCTTTTTTTCATAATACTAACTTCAACATTTCTAATATTATGTGCCTTATGTCAACAACATGAATGTAATTTAGATTTTGAGGAGAGGATATATAAATAACAGTAATAGTGTCACATGTATACTACGTGAAGCAATTTGGTTTGTATAACGTGATATTTTCACAATTAATATTGAAAACGTAAGAAGTAATAGATATCTACAACTTGCGGTTTTAGTAGATATATTAAAGTGAAGATGAAACATAATGGGACACTTGACTGCAGAACACCCTTCTCCCTATCCGTTTTTGCTCTCTCTCTCTTCGGGTTTTAATAGAAGATTAAGAGAAAATATCATACCTATTATTAGAATGCTAGATCGATTAAGAAAATAGCTTCTCTCTATGCCGTGTAGTTTTTGCTCTATGTAGATTAATATTGAACCGGAAGTTGTAGTGGATTTCTATCACTTCCGGTTTTAGAAGAGAGTTAAGGATAGAGATGGAATGTATTCTTAGGACGCTTAATCAATTGCAGGAAACCGCTTCTCGCTATCTATTACCGTAAACTGAGGCGACTTCGGACATTATGACGCCTACGAGTTTTAATGTTCTCTCTCATTGCTGTCGTGCTTCAAATAAACCACAATGCATTACAATCAAGTCTGTATTGTTGGTTTTACCGACTTCAGTTATTATAAGTTCTATTGTTGGCACCAACCCTTGAAAAATAGTCTTTGTTCTTGCCGATAATATTTTCTATTGTTACCGCGTGGCTGAAAAACCTCTTTGTTGGGAAGCCTTTGCCGAATGTCAACTTAAGTCGAATATCCGTTCGTACGCACCTGGTGTTCGGTATTAAATTTAGCCAGTCAGTTCAAATGTAATCATTAGAGAGGTTCAGCTGAGAACGTTAATTTGAATTATAAGCCAAGTGTGAGGTGACTTTGGACATGGTACGAGTGTATAAGAAAATTGTAGTGGGTCGGCCCTATCGACATTACAGCAGTGAAAATTTACAAAAGGCCGTAAGTGCGGTCCTTTCGAGGAAAGTATCAATAAGGCAAGCTGCCAGACAGTATCAGGTACCAAGGAGTACCCTTTCTGACAAACTAAGAAACAAGCATCCAGGTCACCATGGAGGTCAGAAGTGTTTGACATTCAAAGAAGAAGAACAGCTTGTACAGGGACTCATGAAATGCGCTGAATGGGGTTTCCCGTGTCGAATATCAGACGTTCAGCTCATAGTTCAGGGCTACTTGAACAGAGTAGGCAGAGTAGAAAAGCGATTTAGGAATAATTGCCCAGGTTCCGAATGGTGCAAGTTATTTCTTCAGCGCCACCCTGAACTTTCACATAGATTTGGAGAAAATGTAAAACGATTTCGTGCTGCTGTTAATTGTGAGATGCTAAACAACTATTTCGACAATTTGGAAGAAGTTCTGGATGGCGTACCACCATCAAATATAATAAATTACGATGAGACAAATTTCACAGATGACCCTGGCAAATCCAAGGTGATTGTAAAGAGAGGATGTAAACACCCAGAACTCATAAGGGACACGTCAAAAGCCAGTGACTCAGAAGATACCCCATGCATTGTTTGCAGTGAGCTGTGGTCGCGAAGTAAGCCTGGAGAAGAGTGGGTCAGGTGTCAAGTTTGCAAAGGATGGGCACACGAACAGTGTGCAGAGTTTCCCAGAAAGCAATATAAATGTGTTACATGTAAGTAAAAAATGTGTATTTTCTTTTGTCAATCTCAAATTTCTTATGTCTAACTAGCAGCGTTCACCCCGCTTCGCTGCGGTCACCCCGGAACGCAATAAACTTTGTTACTTAGATAATTTTTACTTTTTCGCTTTCAAGTGATATGATAAAAACCATAGAAGATTGCAGTAAATCTTAACATTATATCGCCTGTCATTTATGTTAACCCGCCCCGCTTCGCTGCGGTCATCCCGGTGCTGGCATATTGTAAAAGTGTCTGTAAAAATAAGCAAATCAATTAAAAAATTTTAAACAGAAGATTCAAGCTATTTTCCGCTGTATATCGCCTGTCATTTATGTTAACCCGCCGAGTGACACGGTCATGCGGGTTGCATATAAATACGTTTATTTTTACCTATGATGAACTAATAACAAAGGATTTGTACGTTATGGACACTTGAATGGTCAATTATCTCAAGACACTGGTAATTAAAAATTAAAGTGATATGATAAAAACCATCTAGGGTCCAAATCCTAATAACCCCCCAAAAATGAAAGAAATTGGTTCAGCCGTATTAGCGTGATGAGCGGACAAAGAATTGTACGTTCTCTTTTATATATATAGATTTCCTTGTTTTTTTAACACTACCCGTATTGGTTTCATCATCATTGTAAATTGAAATAAAGCATAATCCTGAAATGAAAACAATAAATGTAAAATAAATAAAAAGAAACCTAAAAACAATTATTAAAAAGTCAATTAAAAGTTAATCACCCCGTATAATATACTTAACAAATTATGTCCGAATACACTCCTGTTGATGCACATAAATCGGAAATACATTAAAAATAAATAGTGTCCGAAGCAGCCCCATAATGTGAGGTGACTCCGGACATCGTTTATGTTTTTTTTTACTATTGTTGTAACCATGTCTACTTTCTTTGCTGGCCATCAAATGATAAGTAAAGCCTTGACTAATATATATTATTTTTTCCATTATGGTATTATAATTATTACAAACATAAACTAAAAAAAACTTTAAAAAATGTCCGAAGTCACCCCAATTTACGGTACCGTTTTTGTTTTATAGTGATCATTGTTAAAATCGGAAAAGGTTGATTTCTATCACCGATAGATGGATCGCCTTCAGCAACGAACTCGATTCCTAATTTTTGACCCTCTGTATCTTTGCCAAAATTGATGGTGATCCAATAAGTTATCTACTTAGACAGGAAGGAATGCAGATAGGCTTACCTCGTCGTCACTGTTTTTCGATGTAGTCCCCATGGAGGGCCATGCACCATCGCCGTTTTGTGAGGAGCAAAGAAATCTCAGAGAGAAAAAAAAGTCATGGCCTACAAGCCACTACCAAACAGCCTGTTGGATCTCGTTGCCCGACGAGAAACGTTGTCCCCGCAGGTGTTTCTTCAGGTTTCGGAAGAGGAAATAATCACTAGGGGCCATGTTCTTCCAGGACTAGCTCGGAAGAGTAATGCTCCCGGAAGTAGAAACGAGAAACACAGTTCTGATTGGTTGGCGTTATCCACTTCTTGCCACGTTATCCACTTCATCTTATTTGAGAAGACATTTGTGTTGAGTTGGAGATTACACAAACAAATCTTCATTATTCTTTGAATCCAGAAGTACCTTAAGTTTCTGGGTTTGTGAATTTGTTCCTCATACAGAAGCTGATTCTCTTATGCTCACATTGGCATTCTGTCTTTCACAAAAGGTAAGAACAAAGTATGCTTGGGATCATGCACTCGTCATGTGCCCTTATAACAGCCATACTGACACTCACTTGTATAGTCAAGTCATTCATCGGATTATATTTAAGTCTCATAACAGCAAATTTTCGTCTTGGCCGAGTTCAGCATGGTAACTATCTTTATAGAGGCCTATTTCCAAAGTCTCTATCTTATGGTCATTCATAAAGAACATACAAATTGACTAGTATGAATAAGTTTTTTATAATGTCTATTACATCATCCTTTCAATTAATCACACACTAGCTCTATACGTTCTACCATAAATTAGCGTAAGTCTCTGCCACTATTATGTTATGAATCAGCAGGGGCAGATCCAGGACGGACTTCTGGGGGGGGGGGGCGGTGGGGTGTAATACTGCTACTTAGAGATACTTTTAAGAGCTCCAAACTGTGGAATGGGTTTTATTTATATATAAAATAAAAAAAAGTTTCATCTTTTGGGGCGGGGGGCGATCGCACTCCTCTGGATCCGCCCCTGTGAATCAGCTACCCACACTTTTACTCGAACCAACATTAAACTTAAAGTTTATATGGTGGGTCATTACAAAACAATTGAATTTACCCACCCAGATAGTCCTTTTATTGAAGTAGTAAAATATAAATCTTTAATTTGTATTCATATTGTTTTTGATAGGGAGCGGTGATGTTGTGGAAGATATGGAGGGGCAGATAAAAGCAAATGCGATGAGAATAAAACTCTTAGAAGAACAAAATAATAAACTCCAAACTACGGTTGGGAAATTAAGAAGTAGGTCAAAAAGAGTACACATTAAATAACCTTATTTTATGCATAATGTAAAGTGAATTCTTGTACAATACAATATTTAATCTGTCAAATATTAGAACTTTCAATGAATAAATTTACTTTTTGATTCACTTCAGGATTTTTTTGTTTAGAATTTGAAAAACAACTGTGAACTCGTAGACAAATTCCACAGAATGTTCTAAAGCGGAGCACGAAATTTCAGATCTCGATCTAGTAGCCAGATCAGAATTTAAAGATAAAGTAAAGGCAAGATACCTATCGCCTAGCTAAATTATTTGGTCGACAATTTGGTATTTCATGCTCTACTTGAAAGCTATATCATTTAATCAGTGCCATTCATCCCTCCAAGGTCAATGGCATTATAGCCGAAAAATAAAATGTCTCTGGAAAAATACTTTTGAGAATTAAATGATGAGCTGATATTTTAACTCTTGTGTGTGTGTTTACTTGTTGTTATGATATGTTCCAGGCCACAATGTGGATCTTTATGATACGAGGGACTCTAGGAAAGTTTTGAGATGTGGACAACTGGAACGTAGGAAGTGAAAAAAAAAATAGAGAACTCCCCTCTTTTACAAGTGAACTCAACCAGTTTCATAACAATCACGCCACTCATTACGAAAAGCAGTGTTGCCAAGTTGCTGCATTTGTTGTTAGTTGAGCTTCAGCCTTGGAGTTGGAAAGGAGAGGTTTTCGTGCAATGATTTCGTACGCCCAAAAAAGGTGGTTTAAATAACTCACAGTAGCGTGAACATTTGTGCTGCATTTGGGGACAGTGCCCATCACATGCAACAGTTTTTCGCTATAGCACGGCCAACAAGAGATGGTCTCTGACGTTTTTTACCACATGCGGTGGTACATTGCAGCCCCTACTTTGATACCAGTGTTACCAACCGCGATCACTCTGTCTTATGCCATTAATTAAATTGCCACTACAATTGCACCGACAAATCCTTGACACGCGAGTAGTGGCAATGTCACTGCAAGCTGTCAGAGACGTTCTCTTACTGGACGCACTATAGTATGCTGAATTTAAACGCTCGTTGATGAGGGGCGCAGTGGGAGGTCGTCCACAGCTGTCACGCAAGAAAATATTGATGGTGTGGACATGCACGCCGACAACATGGGTGCTCCGAGGCTCCAGCACCCACAAGATTTTTAGTTTGATAGAAACAAAATAATAATAATAATAATATTATTACTAAGCAATTATTATAAAAAATAATAAGCAATTAAAACATTGAGATGGAAGCTAAAACTTCTACGGCCTTATACAGAGTCGTTTTGAAGTATAATTAGCATGATACTAAAGGCCTGAGTTCTGCAGGAAACCTATGTTAGTCGCACTCTTTAGTATGACACTAATCGCGCTTCAGAACGATTCTGCATAAGGCCTCTAACCTCTACAACATAATTGTTTCAAATGTATTTGTGCAAAGGCAACCAAGCAACACACTCCGCCCTTCTGCGTTTGTCTCTGGCCTAATCAAAGGCAGCCCCCTCCCCAAAAGAAACTATATGTGAATAGAATCGAGCTCAGTCCTTTATGACAGTATTTATAAAACATTTTAACTAAAAGGAAATAAAAAATATTGAGAATCTCCTGAAAAGATATAACACGTCCCATCATTGATATGCACCCACATAAATTTTGGAAAGTCGGCGCTGTTGGCTGTGGAGATGATAATCAGGGAAGATGCGCGTGTGACCTACAGTGACATTGAGTGTGCCCTTGGTATTAGTTGGCCGAGTGTTTCGAACATTTTACACAAACACCTGCGTGTGAGGAACGTTTCGTCACGTTGGGTGCCCCCATAACTTGACAGATGCTCAGAAGCAGACTCGTGTCGAATGGTGTCAAGACATGCTCCAGAAATTTAACAATGGTGAGTCTGGGAGGGTGTCACACATAGTTACTGGTGACGAAATATGGATATATCAATTTGATCCCGAAACAAAGCGCCGATCATCTGTGTGGTTGTTTCGTGGCGAAGAAGCACCCATGAAAGTCAAAAGATCAAGAAGTGTTGGAAAGAAAATGGTAGCAACATTTTTCTCACCAAGTGGACATGTGGCCACAATTCTTTTGAAAAATCAACGAACAGTTACAGCGAGATAGTACATAAATGTTTGTCTTCCAGAAGTGTTCTAGAAAATCCAGAAGAGACGACCAACAACTGGTCTGCGGGGAATCATGCTTCACCATGCCAATGCATCTGCTTACTCAGCAAACACCAGTTGAACTCACTTCTTAGAAACCCATCCTACAGTCCTGACCTGGCACCATGTGACTTTTTCTTGTTTCCTATGATGAAGGATAAACTTCGTGGACGTAGATTTCTTTCCCCTGAAGATACTGTCACTGCTTACACAGAGTAGTTAAATACAGTGCCTAAAGCACACTGGCGCCAATGCTTCCAGAATTGGTTCAGATGGATGAGACTTCGTGTGGAGCGTCATGGGGAATACTTTTAAAAAAAAGTAATAGCTATAATAAAATTTTGCATATCCAGACCCATATCTCGGAAGTTTGCTAGCGTTCCTCGTCTGTGAGGGAGTAGCAAAAAAATTATTTATCCCGCAGCAGCTATTGAGTGATGTTGATGTAACTTGGCCTGTGTATACATTAGACATTGCATGCATGATACAATAAAAATTAATCATGTATATAATTTACTTCATTTATGGGTGGCGCTAGTTGTCAGCAGGAACTCGTAATTGTGTTCTCAATTTAGACACGGAAAATTTATAATCTCAATATTTACTCTCAAACATTGTTCTTTGAAACGAAGAAAGAACAAACAACTGCCAATGAAATATACAGGGTGTCCCAGAGGAAGGGGCAATATTTTGGGGAAATGGTAGTAAGGGTGATTCTAAGCAATAAAGTTCATATGAACATCCTAATTTCAACGATCTACAGATTGTGAACCATTTTCGAATTTATGTTGCGTATTGCTCACCCTGTATTTAATCTGCAGAGGTAAGACATAGCCAATTTGAAAGGTGATGGAATGGCTTTTCGAATGGTATGCAATATGTGGCATTGGTATCTTTGGAAGGGAAGCTATTGAGGGGAATTTGGGAAAGTTAAGGTTATTTCAAGAAATTGGATGGCAACACTGAATCCCAAATATCCCTCAATAACGTCTCTTCCAAAGACACCACTGCTACATATTGCATACCATTGGAAAGCCCATACAATCACCTTTCAAATCCGCTTTCCCTTCTCTCTGTAGAATATCTACAGGGTGAACAATATGCAGTTTAAAGTCAAAAATGGTTCACAACCTGTAGCTCTAAAACCGTCGAGATTAGGACACATGTTCATATGAACTTTTTTTTGCTTAGAATCACCCATACTATCATTTTCCGAAGTATTGCCTCTTCCTCCTGGGACACCCCGTATATACAGAGTAGGATTCAAAAGTAGTGAGCCTTTGATCAAAACGACAGATTTATTGAGCTGATCGGTACAACTGACTAATAGAGTCTTCAAAATAGGCATCTCCTGCATCAATGCACTTCTGTAGGTGGCTTTTCTATGACTCAAAGGCTTCCCCGAAGGCCTGTTCCGGGATGGCTGCAAGGGCTGCCTTGACATTTGCTTTGATGTCCTCGATGGAGTAGAAAGGTTTTCCTTTCAGCGCTGATTTTAAGCGCGGAAACAAGAAGTAAGGAGGCAACATTCCGGACTGTAGGGAGGCTGGGGTACCACAAGAACGTTGACTCGGACCAGGTAGTCGGTGACGATGAAGGCGGTGTGACGGGGGTCGTTATCGTGCTGAAGCTTCAGCTGTCCTTGATGTCCCTGCGCTTGCCCGCGACGCTTCTTTTCAGGACTTCCTGGTAGTAAGCAGCGTTCACGGTCTGTCCGGGCGGAACAAACTGGTAGTGGACGATCTCCGTCACTCTGAAAAAGGCGATGAGCATTGTCTTCGTCTTCGATTTGCTCATCCGCGCTTTCTTGGGACGGGGTGAGTTTGAGGTGTACCACTTAGCGCTTTGTCGTTTTGTTTCTGGATCGTACTGAAAAGTCCAAGTTTCATCGCCGGTTATCACTTTTTCGAGAAAGGCAGGATCGCCTTCACATAATTGCAGCAGTTCTTCGCATCGGAACACTCGGTTCCATTTCTGTTCTTCAGTCAAACCTCTCGGCACAAGTTTCGCGCAGACTTTCCGCATGTGCAAGTCCTCGGTAACAATGCGTTGCACCGTTGTCTCCGATAAGTTCAGGGCTTCTGCTACTTGGTAGAGACTTAAACGTCGGTCCGTGTTCAAAAACTCACGCACTCGCTGCACATTCACGTCAGTACGGGCCGACGACGGGCGTCCAGACCGGGTTCGTCAGTCACTTCTTCCCGGCCCTCACGAACAGCCTTGAGCCACTTTTTGATTTAAGAATAGGACAGATACTCAGTTCCAAACGCCTGTTGAAGCATGACGAACGTTTCGGAAGGAGACTTGCCCAACCGGAGGCAAAATTTGATTGCGTAGCGTTGTTCTAACGAACTTTCCATATCGCCGTGTCACGCACCACCGTATAGGGGCTACTGTTAAGGCCGATGCTACCGCTCCGAAAGCTGGGAGCCAACTGACCCGCGTTGCACTGTGAAGCCAACACCCACCACCACCGTCGCTAGCAAGCGGAGCACGCTGCAGGGTGCGCACACGTCAGTATAAAGTGAGGCTAATTTCTTCTGAATTCTACCCTGTATGTTACTCGTAACAAACACGAACAAGCAAGTAGAAATCGAAGAAACAATTTTGAAAATATTTTACAGTTTTTATCTGTTCAAGAAACTTGTATTTCAGCATACGAGGGCAAATATTTTTTTTCCTGTCACCACGGCATGGCGCGTCCTCAGGTTGCGGATCAAGGAGAAGGCCTCTAGATATAGAGGTTAGCTGCGAATATACTGAATAAGCAGTCGCGGACAGCCGACTAGGAGTGGTCCTCCAGCTTGGGGGTTTGGGTAGGGCTAACAACCTCATCCTGAAAAAAAAAAAAAAAAAAAAAACACTTGTTCAGAAATATTCACAAAAGCCTCGGACAAGGACTGATAACTTGGCACGACCTCAGCAAAAAAGAAAAAAAAAATGGACATGAGATTTGGAACATGGAATATTAGGAGTCTTTATAGGTTAGGCGGGTTAAAATCCGTAACGAGTGAGTTAGAGAAATACAGGATGGACGTAGTAGGAGTCCAGGAAGTTAGGTGGGAAGGAAATGGATCTGTGAATTCCGGAAATTTTACGTTATTTTACGGGGAAGGGAATAAAAATCACCAGTTAGGAACAGGGTTTTTCGTTCATAAACGTATATTACCACGGGTTGAATTTGTTACTGACAGACTTTCTTTTATTACTCTTAAGAGACGGTGGTGTGATATTGTTGTTTTAAATGTACATGCCCCAACTGAAGATAAGGATGACGATATAAAAGACAATTTTTACGAAGAAGTGGAACGGATATTTGACTAACTCCCGCGATACCATATGAAAATTCTATTAGGGGATTTCAATGCGAATGTAGAACGAGAGGATATTTTCAAACCGATTATAGGGAACGAAAGTCTGCATAAGGAAAGTAATGACAACGGTGTTAGATTCGTGAACTTTGCAACATCCAAAAACCTAATCGTGAAGAGTACAAAATTCCCACATCGCGACATTCATACACTTGGACATCACCAGACGGGAAAACACATAATCAAATTGATCACGTTTTAGTAGATAGAAGAAGGCAATCTAGCATAATTGATGTCCGGTCGTTTAGAGGGGCTGATTGTGACACTGACCATTACCTGGTAGTAGCGATAATACAAGAGAGGTTATCGTTGAATAAAGGTAATATTCATTGTCCGAAAACGGAGAGATTCAATTTAAAGATATTAGAAGAGAGCCAGGTAAGAGAGAAATACCAGATTGAAGTTTCGAATAGATTCTCGGCTTTAGAAGATTCGGAGTGCACTAGTGTTGAGGATACCTGGATTGAAATTACAGATAGCATTAAAATTTCATCAAAAGAAAAATTGGGACACGCGGAAATATGTAGGAAAAAAACCATGGTTTGACCAGGAATGCATAAAACTAACAGAGAAGAGGAAACAGGCAAAATTACGCTGGCTACAAAATCCGAATGAAATAACTACACAAAATTTCGCAGATATCAGGCGGGAAACTTCCAGAACTTTTAGAACAAAGAAACGCGATTTTCTGAAAGCTAAAATTAAGGAACTTGAAGATAATAGTAAAAATAAAAACACCCGGGACATGTATAAGGGAATCAACGAATTTAAGAAAGGCTATCAACCTCATGCTTATATATTAAAGACATCTGACGGTACAGTTCTCACTGACACGGATAGCCTCTTAAATAGATGGAAAGATTTCTTTGACGATTTGTTTAATACGCAACCAAAAACTAGTGTGCGTGGAGAAAAGGAGATAAACACCGCAGAACCGTATATTTCAGAACCCAACCGAATACTAGAAACAGCTATAAAGAAATTAAAGAAACACAAATCTCCGGGTGTAGATGAAATTCCGGCTGAGTTAATTTTAGCTGGAGGCGAAAAATTGAAACAAGATACACAAACTCATTCTCCTTGTCTGGAACAAGGAAGAATTGCCACAAGAGTGGAAAGAATCAATCATTGTTCCAATTCACAAGAAAGGCGACAAAACTGACTGTAATAATTATCGAGGCATTTCAACATCCTATAAAATCCTTTCAAATATTCTATTAGCAAGACTCACCCCATACGCAGATGAAATTATTGGAAGTTATCAGTGCGGATTTAGACGAAATCGATCAACTATCGACCAAATATTTACCATTCGCCAAATACTCGAAAAAAGTGGGAATACAACACCCCGATATATCAACTATTTATTGATTTTAGAAAGGCGTACGACTCGGTTACGAGAACAACGTTATACAACGTTCTTACAGAACTTAGAATACCGAGAAAGCTAATTAGATTAATTAAGCAGGGGTGCCCACAGGGGGGGGCTATGACGCAAACTGCGTCATTGAAATTTTGGGGGGGGGTTAAAATCTATATAAATATGTTTGATGAGGGGGGGGGGTAAAATTAATCGAAAAGAAGATTTTTCATGGAAGAACACCTACGGATAGACAATTGGGGGGGGTGCGTCATAGACATAAGGGGGGGGGTGGGCACCACTGAATTAAGATATGTTTAAATGAATCCCAAAGTAAAGTCCGGGTAGGAAAATTTTTGTCCACGAGCTTTCACGTCGAAAATGGCCTGAAACAAGGAGATGCGTTGTCGCCATTATTATTTAACTTCGTTCTGGAATACGCTATAAGGAAAATCAAAGATAGCAACCAGGGCCTACAGTTGAATGGAATTAACCAGGTTATGGCATATGCTAATGATGTAAATTTAATAGGTGATGATTTGAGAACAATAGAAAGAAATGCAGAGGTCTTATTAAACGCTTGCAGGGACATGGGCTTAGAAGTAAATGCAGAGAAAACTAAATACATGGAAGTGCGTCGGGACCGGAATACAGCAAATTATGGATGCGTTAAAATATTAAATAATATTTTTGATAAAGTGCATAGTTTCAAATATCTAGGATCAATATTAACAGAGAAAAATCATATTCATGGAGAAATTAAATGTCGACTAAAAGCAGGGAATTCGTGTTACTATTCGGTTCAAAATCTCTTGTCGTCGCGAATTCTGTCGAGGAATTTGAAGCTTGAAATATACAAAACGATAATTATGCCTGCTGTTTTGTATGGCTGCGAAACATGGTCACTTACTCTGAGGGAAGAACATAGACTGAAAGTATTTGAGAACAAGATCCTGAGACGAATATTCGGACCCAAGAGGAACGGGAATGGGGAATGGCGGAAACTTCATAACGAGGAACTACATAATTTATACGTTTTACCCAACATTGTTAGGGTCGTCAAGTCTAGGAGGCTCAGGTGGGCAGGTCATGTAGCCAGGATGGAAGAAAGAAGGAACGTTTTTAAAATCTTAACTGGAAGACCAGCCGAAAAACGACCATTAGAAAGACCTTGGCGCAGATGAGAGGACAATATTAAGATGGATCTCGCAAAGATTGGAATACAAAGTAGAAACTGGATGCAGTTAGCTAAGGATAGAAGTCAGTGGAGAGCTTTTGTGAACGTGGCATTGAACCTCCGGGTTCCATAGGCCATAGATTTAGTTAGTTAGTTAAGGGCACATATTTTGCTAACTTCAAATACCCTGCATTTCATTGTAGTTTATTTTATTATAAATCATTGCTTAATTCTAAAAAAAAAAAAAATGTTCATAATATTTGTCATATTATCTTCGACATTTATATATAAATAATTTCTTTATATAACGAAATATAATGCCATAGTGACATTTTGAACTATGATCTCTGTTTTGTTAAGGGCTAAAAGATGATAATTTTATACGTAAACGAAAAAACAAAATTAGTGATATTTAGTTCCAGAAATAGAGATGATGGAAGACAATATGCTGATCAAACACAAAACAGCTGAAATCCATCTCCTTGACCATAGCTAATTATGGACTACAATTGAAGAGACTTCAATTTATTTGAGCTGTAAACTTATTCATAGTTTTTATTAATACTCAAATCTAGAAGTTTTACGCTTGTAAAATTCTACTTCATCTTGTTCGCTTGACAATAAATACATAAATAAATACTTGCAGAATATCGAAGTTACACTTTAAACTGTAACCGTATGTTCCTTTTTACTGGAGTCTTACCTGATCAATGAAAATAATAAAAAAGTAGTAGGACGAAGATTCGAACGCGGGCCGCGGGAATGGGAATTCGGCACGGATCCAATGAGCTACAGGATAAGATATACAACAGATCTACGCTATAAATATACGAATATAACTGTAAGCTTCTCTGTGAAAGAACGTTTTTTTTCTTTTTATTAAGTTTTACGATATTCCTATAGTGTCTTGTGTGAACTGCAAAGAGATAGATTATGCAGTTATCGATTTGGTTAGGGATTGAGCTTTTAGAACCTTTAAAATATTTAATTAAATCGCAAGGTGGTAGCAAAGAATGTGAACCGATTTCATTTTCATAGTAAGGGGCAAAATATACTATCCAGCGGAAAACATGCATTTTCTTACGTGATGCGAGGCGCATATCAAAGAAAAGGACCAATATTCAAAAGCAAGAAAAGATATGAGATTTTTTGTGATATACAAGTACATATAAGCTTTTTAATAGTCACTATGAACATCCAGGTATTTCTGGTAGTGTGGTACAAGCTTCTGCATACCTTGTGTGTAAAAATCTGTCGCCTGAAAGAACTGATGTCTTGAGCATTTGAATGTCGTTATAACCCTTCGATGCAAGTCACTTATTCAGGTGAAAAAAAAATCACGGGGGGCAATGTTGAGGTTGTAAGGGGGATAATTGAATGGTTCCCATCGAAATCTTTCTATTGTCTGAACAGTACGAACATCTTGTGTGAGCGGGTTGTGTCATATGGAACAGAATAATTCCAGTGCGAGCCGATTTCGGATGACACGTCCCAAATTATTCCGTGTTTAGCAATACACATCTGCTGGTAATTGTTCATCCTGGCTCCAAGAATTCTACAAGAATTACAGACTTTTGGGTCCAAAATACGGTTGCCATGATTTTGTGAACTGATTGTGTTTGCTTGAATGTTTTTCACTTTCCGAGAACCAAGAGTGTCGCCATTGCATTGCCTGCTGCTTCGATTTCTCAGTAGTGTACGATATCCAAGTTAATCTCCCGTCACTGTGAGAAAAGAGTTCATCCCCATCCTCCTCCCAGCGGGCAAAAAAAAAAAAAAAAAAAAAAAAAAAAAAAAAAAAAAAAATCACGTGCAGCTTTCATTCTTTGCTCTTTGCGAGCGTCTGTCAGCATTGTGGGCACCATTTCGCACACAGTTTGTGATAACTCAGCTTGTCAGCCACAATTCGATGCAATGTTTCCACAGACATGTTTGGAAACTCATTGGCGAGTTTAGTTATTGTGAACCCACGATTGGATCACACTTTCTCGTTAACACGTTCCGCCAGAAACGTCCATCTGAGCACTAGGCCTTCCGCTACGCTCATCATAAAAATTTCAATGGTTTTCCTGAAATTCTCTGTACCATTGCCTGACTTTCCCTTCACTCATTACTGTCGGTCCATAAATCGCACACAATGCCCGATGGATGTCAGTTGCATTCTGTCATTTGGCGTTCAGAAATCGTATGACAGATCTCTTTCACATTTGGCGGGATTTTGTATTACGGCAGCCATTTTACCTTATTGTTACTCGCACGTACGAAACTCCATTGGAACGATTTCATCACTGTTGCAAGCAGAGAATACTAGGGCAAGTTTTCCGCATTCTCAACTTCATCATTGTTGCCAACTCCGCCGAAAAAAATATTCGCCCTTTGCTTTGACACGTGCCTCTAGATTAGAGCCGCCCTCTATACAAAATATCATGAACAATATCAAGAATTATAACCAGGGTGCGAATTGGCGGGGGGTGCCAGGGATTTCCCCCCTGAGAAAAATCTTCCTACCTTGGAAAAGAAAAAATGTATCCTGGCAGGGATAACTTTTCCCCCCTCTGGAGTATTTTTAAATGGCCATGAAGATAGGAAAAAAGGGAACAATTCTTATTTTGTGTAGCTAACCTAAATATTGCTTATTTGAGTGAAAATTTATGAAACATCTCGCATCTCAACTGTTTTGTACTCGTTAGTATATATATATATATATATATATATATATATATATATATATATATATATATATATATATATATATATATATATATATATATATATATATATATATATATTCAAATGTGTCCCTACTGGTGTTATGCCGATGTATGTTTTCCCGTATCTCACTCGAAAGGGGTAGAGACAAGTTGCTGCGACCGAAATCCTTCAATAGTTGGATGCAGACAGGTTGCCACATTGAATTATTTCGCGGGTTTCGGTGTGCAGTGTTGTCAATCTAAGTAACCTACGATCTTCACCCGCCAAGAACAAACGACTGAACGACAAACTGACAATACAGCCCAGGTCATTGACTTCTTTCCCCACGCAAAGGGATGGTTTACTCCGCAAGACGGCGGCAGGGTGGGTCCGAAGTATGCAAGGAAACTCGAAGAGGGTGGAAAGGTCACCAAATGTTTGAGTCTGCAGTTACTGGAACAGAACCCGTGTCACCAGATTTAGTCAAACGGATGATGATCTAGTTTCATCTATATATCTATATATATATATATATATATATATATATATATATATATATATATATATATATATATATATATATATACAAAATTATATATATATTACATTTCTTTAAGAAGAATTTCAATATCGAATAGTTTTTAGTTAAGTTGTGTGTGTTTGATAACATAGATTAAGACAATTCAATACGATTTCATTATAAGGATGATAAATCCATCTTTAAAAGAAATTGTACTTACGGAAATAACTACTTTCATAGAAGCTTAATAGTTGTTTGTATCTAGATCCCCTTCCCTATTCTAATGAATGTTAAGCTACTGATTCATGGCCATCTCCGATGAGCTTGTAAAGAAGTATTGTTGTCGGACCCGTAGGAGCATTAAGTGTTTCGAAGTCGTGGTGTCATTGCTCGGAAAACAATGAAGCATCAAAAATCAATTTGAGATTGTTTCGAGAAAAAAAAAAAAAGCAAAAGTCGATTTTTCAAATAATTCAGAAAGTAATAACCGGAAAACGGAAGCGAAAAGTGTGGCTGTACCGACCCACGGTGATGAGTATGCGATTAATTCAGAAAATGTTAATTTAAGTGAAGATACAAATGAAACTTATACAGTGATTGGTGGTTGTGTTGAGAAGCAAAGATTTAAAAAATGGAAGCAAAATCGACCCTGGTTGAGTGCAAAACATAGTGGGGAAGTGATTTGTTTGTATTGTAGTGATGTGCAAAAACGTGGAATTCTAACGAACAGCAATACGCCAGTGGAACTTGCATTTGTGAACAAAGTTATTGCAAAAAAAAAAAAAAAAAAAAAAAAAAAAAAAAAAAAAGTAAAAAATTAAATAAAATATCAGACCATGCGAAATCTATCACATAGATTGCACGACAGCTTTGGAAAAGAGACAAAGGGATACGTTAAAATCATCGTTATCAAACAGTATGTCTTTGGTAGGAGCAAAATAAATCGAAGGTGGAAGTGACTTCACAATTTCCGCACTGCCTATTTGTTGTGTAAGCAAAATGAACCTTTTAAACTCTAAAGATGTGTGCACTTTACAACGCCTTAATGGGACTAATATGGGACAAATGCTACATTCAGAACATTCTTGCGCAAATATACTTATTAATTTCACAGCTAAGAAAATACAGGAAACTTTAACTATATTGTACACTCAGGCAATATTTTTTAGCATTTTAGTAGACAATTCCGAACAAATCTTATCTAATAATGTATGTTCGTACTCAGTTTGACGGGCAAGCATACAATTACTTCTTCGATATATTGGAACTATTCTCTCTTACAGGTAGTTCAATAGCAGATACTATCATTTTGTGCTTAGGGCAACATGGACTTTCTAAAGAAATCTTAAAAAAACAGTTAGTTGCTTTTTGTTTCTGATAGTACAGCAAATCTTCAGGGACACAATAAGGGCGCTGCATCAATTCTCAAGAACAGATTTAATTCAAATTTAATTGTAATACACTGCCTAAATCAGAAGTTAGAGCTTGCCATTCATGACGTAATGGACAATCAACTTCTCTTCATTTTAAGTCCTTTATGGATTCATTATACACCCTTTTCTCAGCAAGTCCAAAGAATGAACGACGTTTAGAAGTTGTTGCAGACAAACTTCATTTTGAATTACAAAAATTGGACGTAGTTTTGATATTCGGTGGGTAGCCTAGTCCTGTTCTACAGTCACGGCTGTATTGAGAGATTATTCTGCTCTTTTTCACTTTCTTAATGAATAGTACGGATAATACATATTCGTCAAAAGCTCGAGTTAAGTTTCATGGAATTTATGAAGTAATGTCAAAATGTTTTTTGTCATGCAGATTTGTTTGTTCAGAGACATCCTAGATACTATCAAATAATTATCATTATACTTACAAATGAGGTCATCAAACGCAATTACTGTAAATTCTGAAGTGCAGCGTACCATTCGTGCCCTAAGTGCAATGAAAGACTTACCTGGGCCATATCTTAAATCTGCCACACAGGAATACGAAGCGAAAATGACGTTTAAGGACTTGGAGATTAAGTCTCCCTCAGCCACTGAAATACAGAATTTTTTTTTATCGTTTTGGAAACAGTTATTGCAGGGACTTGTTGACAATGTTGTTGCGCGATTCAGTGACCCCAACAACTTCATAAAAACTTGTGAAGTGTTGAACCAAAAGCAAAACTTGTGAAGTGGCCAAGCAATGAGAACGAATTAATCTTATTTGATGATGAACAAATACAAATTCTATGTGATTTTGTGAAAATGGACCTATTTGATAGTAGCAATTCTTTGTGGTTAGTAATGAAGGACTTCAGGGAATACAAAGAAAACAATAATATATTGTCGGTTGGTGCTTTGTTGAAAGAGTTGTCAAGAATTAATGATGTGTCTATATCGTCAGCAAAGTGTGAGCGTGGCTTTAGTCAGATGAACCGTATCTTAACGAAATTAAGGAACAGAATGTATATAGAAACGGTCGTCACTAATGTTCATCTCTATTAATGGCCCCGCTTTGGAAGATTTTCCGGCTACAAAGTAGCTGCCATGTGAATCAAAGGACATCATTCCGCAAGTGACACATCTTCCCGTAGAGAAACGGATCAGTCTTCTACACGTGCAAGTAAGCTGTTTATTTCGTAGAAGGCAATAAGAAAGGTAAGATTTCTTACTCTCCTATTTATGAAGTTATGTGTTGTTTAAGTAATATACTAAATTAAGGTTTAGAATATACCTAGTTATATCATAAATACTGTCACAAGTTTGAATGTGAATAACACAGAGAGTATTAACACCAAGGCAATTTATTTTGGTCATGTTTTACATTGATATGTTGTACACCTGACGCACGAATCATTTTTCGAAATGTCCCCCCTTGGCCTTGATGCGAGCACGAAGTCTGTCCGGCCACTGGTATTACGCACCACGTCCATGGGAAAATTGTTCACTGCTCGGGTCAAGGATTGTTTCAGACTGTCGACAGATGGATGCCGTTTATGGCAGACCTTTACCTGAATGACTACCCAAAGTTTGTAGTATAACGGGTTATGGTCCGAGCTGGTAGAAGGCCAATCAGCGGAAGTCAGGGACGTTCCGTGCCAGCCAGTCCTGGGTTGTTTTCGCTTTGTGGCCTGGAGCGGAATCCTGCTGGAAGGTCCACCTTTCCCCAGGGAACACGGTAGCAGACAGTGGTTTCACTATAGGTATTAGCACTGTGTCCTGGTACACCTTGGCATATGTTTTAACACCTTGTTCGTAAAAATGCAGCTGGGTTGTGCCTGGGTAGCTCACTCCCCACCAACCATCACTGAGGCAGGATGATGTGCCCTCTGAACCCTTGGAGCTGCCTCAGCAGCTGCAGTAGATGACGTGGCATATTCTATTGTGAACAACTTTACGTCAGTGAACAGAATCTTTCTATGCAGATTGTTGGCATAACGCCGCAAGTCTCTTTGATTTAAGGACCCTCTGCGACATTAATGTTTGGGTCAGAAAGTGACCAGTCCGCCTCTTATACGCCCGTAGATGTAGGTCAATCCTGAGCACACGAGACTTGGAATTTCTGCTGATGTTCATCTCACTTTGTGTTAGAACAGGATTTCTTCGAATTCTTGCTGCGACTGCTTTCTGGACCTGCGGGATTCGTACCGTTCGTGGTCTGCCACTCCTTGCGCGGTCAGCTGCCGTTCCAGTCTCGGTGTATCGCTGTAAGGCGCGATACACGAATCTCTTGCTGATTTGTAGGGGTTTCAGGAGGTTGAAAATCTCATCTGCTGTCTTCCCGACCTTGTGTACTGCAATTACTGCTACACAATTTTTGTAATCGCCCCACTCCATCAGAATTCAGTAAAATATCAACATATGTCATGAACAGTCAAACACACACTACATGCATCTTCCGCTTTATACACGGATGGCAGCACTGTGCCACTCCGGATGCCTACAGCGCCACTCCAAACTTTGTGACAGTATTTATGATATAACTAGGTATATTTTATAAATACCATAGATGAAAATTTAGAGTAGGCTATCTTTTTACAACGCCTTGTGTAATAATTTTTATCGTGTAGAGTTAGAAGTTACTTTTCTCAAGTTCTGGTACGGTAATTGTCTTTATTGTAGAGAAATTGAAAGCTCTCAGGGATATAAATTATATTTTAAGTTTTACTCAATAATAGCATGTAGCTATTATTAAATATTTCTCCAACACTACTCTGAGTGAGTGAGTTAGTTTTTGAGTTTCGCGTCCCATGATTATGTCTGGATGACTAAAGGAGACTTGGACTTACTGATTATAGTGGGATCCAAACCACTTTTATCGTTCAACAGTACCCCCACCGGGATTCGAACCCGGGACCACGCGCACAGAAGGCAGGCGTGCTAGTTACTGACCAAGCGGGTGTCCACTGCTCTGAGTGAGTGTCTCACTATTATAGTAGATACGCAAGAATGAGAACTAAGCTCGCATTTATGTAGAAATACTATCTAATACTACATGTAGTTCTTTTCCGATTCGATTTCATTTGTACTTTGCCAAATGGGAGTTACTCTAACCATAGATGCACTTTTCTTTCTTCAATTTATATTACTGACTTTGCGTGGCAGCAGCTTCGTGCTGATAGAACTGAGTCAAATTATCCTTGCTGAACATATAGATAGAAGTTATCCTTACCGAAGAAATGATTGAGGAAGGAGACGGCTTGGGTAAAACCATATTAGATAGCGTCCTGATATTCTACTGCTGACTGACAAGATTAAACATTTTCGATTGAATCTTTACATCGACGATCAAATTAGATTTTTCAACCATCCCATGTCTTGCTCTGTAGGAGATTAGTAAAAGAAAATTGTTAAGAACGATCCGGTGGAATGATAATGTGGGGGAAACAGAAGAACGTCGAGAAAATCCATGGACATGATGATGTACATCACACTCATACATATCCCAGGCTTTAATTAGGAGTTCTAGCACCATTGTACCCCTAAAATTCTGAGAAACAATGATGAGCATTCAGGTGTAGCATTTTCGTGAGTTTTAAAAGACGAAAATTAAAATTCCGTATTTTTATTCCACCCACTATATTATATATATATATATATATATATATATATATATATATATATATATATATATACAAGGGCGGATCCAAGGGGGGCTACGGGGCTATAGCCCCTCCCTTGATCATATCCTGGATCCGCCATTATATATATATATATATATATATATATATATATATATATATATATATATATATATATATATATATATATATCGGAGGACTGGGTACGCATATGGATGAAATTCACCCCCCCCCCTGGGAAAAATTTTCAATTCACACACTGATTATAACTATGTAACGAAATTCGATGAACTAACCAAGGGTGTACTCAGAAAAGAAATAAAAGCCATATACAGTACAAGGAATTTTGTTTTTATTCTAATACCCATGTTGTCTTGTACAAAACCTTTCATTTTATTAGAACTTGCCAACTCATTTCTCATTACAGGATGATAAAACCAGCATTAAAAGCATTATTATTTATTCCTAGAATGTATATTTCGTCCAGCAGTCAAGTGTTGTATTCTTACCATCCTGCATTTCGACACTCACAACAACTTCTCCATAGAAATTATTTGGGCGAGAATAGTTAAGAACAGCGTGACGATTAACAAGTGTTGTTATTTCTGAAGATTTTCTTTCTTTCTTTTTTTTAAATATATACAAAATATATTAAATTTGTTTTTCTATTAAACTATTCCTATATATATATGTTACACACTTTCACAGAAAAAACTCTTTTATCCAAGTAAAGTCATCTATTCCAGAGAATGTGTGCGCAGATACTTATCAACAAAAAAACATTCAGAAGAAAATCAAACGAAGGAGCTATTTCTCCTCCTTAGTTATTTTTGACTCTTAAAAATCCCCGCCCAAAACTCTACTCTCATTGGCTGGTCATTGAAGTACAGTTTAGCGCCCAATAACAAATACACCTATATAATTAAAGAAATATTTTTTGTTTCTTAAATTATAAGATGTCCGTTGTGTTCTCCACACATAAATTGGTTCCTAACAGTTGGGCACAAATCACTTTTATCTTCTAAAAAGTCTTTTTTTTTTTTTTTTTTTTAAGTTTCCATTTTTGTGTTTTATTAATCATTCACACAGCCACACGTTGCTTGTAAACTATTTTAATATAAAGTCCTTGCTTTTGTGTTTTATTTTTGTGCACTGGGGGAAGACAATGGAGCTTCTTTTTTATTACTATATAATATATATATATTTATATACAAATATAATTAAAAAAGACCACTTACATTATTATGACTTAAGAATAAGTAACAAACAAAAAATGAGGATTTTTTTTTTAACAGATGAATGATTTTTTTTTTTTTTTTTTTCTAGAGTGAAATACTTATATTGCACTTCTTTTGAAAATCTTCATTCAAGTATTAAAATGCACTTGGCAGCTTTCTATTACCAGCTAGGTCATCGTTTCTGAGACCTCCAGGTTAAGAACCAGCCAGTACCAAACACTTGAATGAAGATCCTCAATAAATGGCGCTAGCTTTTATAATTATTATTATAATTATTAAATACAACAATGAAAAAAGTGGACTAGAAACAAGACAGTAAAACAGAGAGAAAAAAATGGAGGGAGTAGTACAAAAAGAGCACTTCTTCTGACCCTTCCAGTTGACGAGATTGTTGTCTATTAAATTAGTAATGCTTTGCGTTAATGGATCAAATGCACTTCAACTACTTAATGAAGTTGTTATTGTTTTTTGTTATCTCTGGCGAAGGAGGTTAATGGTACGGCTGATGTACCCAAGTTTTAAATTATTATCATGTTACCTTGCCGATAATGGTAATAAGAAAGGAATAATTATATTAATTGAGCGTTTTTTTTTTTAAACACAGGTTATAATTAGCTTACTACTGATATGTTTCTTATTATTATTTTTTTTTTGTGATTTCACAGTGGTTTTTGTTTTGTTATTTGTTGGCTTTGGTATGATGACAGCACACTAATGCCATGTGTCTTTAACGACATCACCCACTGAAATAAAAGAAAGAAATACTTGAAATCAGTACTAGACAAACAAAAGAACAACTGTATTAATTCAAGCTACTAAGTTTATAATCATCAGCGAAAACTAAACTAGCGCTCTAATACTAAATAAGCCAAAAGAACTTATCTATAACAGTTGCAATAGATAAAAAAAAAAAGCATTTCTATCTATCATGCAGTGTTACAACTACCTTATATCTAGAAGCATAATTAAGCTATATATATATATTAATCCTGTAGTTGCAGGTCGATATATTGACTACAGATTAAAAGACATGCTGCTGAAGTACACAGGTGAATATAAGCATCTGCTTCTAACAAGAGTTAAAGTGCTGAAAAAAGACGAAGTGCTATTTTTGCATTGAAAAAAAAAAAAAAAGAAAAGAAAAATATATATGTATAGAAAAGAAATCAACCAGACAAAAAACAATGGAGGTGACGATACAATTTCTTCCTTATCCAGACATTTGAAGTTCTGACACTGGAATCTTTTGATGTTTTTTTTTTTCTGCTTTTTGATACATTGTTGCCTTCCTAGTAGCCCTTTCTGTTTTGATATTTCACCACTTACTGACTTCAACCGTAGGTTGGACTGTGAAACAAAAATAAAATTCCTTATATCAGTACTAAGGAAAAGAAAGAAAAACAACATACATCGTGTGTTTCTGTTCTCTTTCTGATAAAAGCATCACATTGCCGAACACATAATCAAAATTAAGCATTTCTAAGGACTACCTATTTGTTTAGTCGCACAGGTGATTGACGTCCGCGTAAATGTTAAAGATTACAACAAAAGCGCTGTACAAGTTTGACGGAAAACACACTCACGACGACAATACAGAAAAATAGATAAAAAAAAGTTCATATGTTCGTTTCGACTATGTAGTTTTGGTATTCTAGTTGATGAATGGACGAAAACAAACATATAAGCAATAGTTATGGACGCTATGTAGCACAAACAAAATAATTTCCTCTCTATATAAAATGGTCTTAATTACCAATTGGAAAACTTTGAAAACAGTACTAATATCTCCAAAACAAATAGAATCAAAATGAACGAAACAGATTCTTTCCTAGGCTTTTGAATTTACACTGAACATTCCGTTTTCTAATATACAGGGTGTCCGAGAAGTCCTTCCCTGATTACAGAAATTGATAACTCAGGCTAGAAATAAGATAGAAATATGAAACTGGTGTTGAATTGTTTACAAACTATACAAGTTTTTGTCTGTGTTAGGTTTGTTCTGTTTTACCAAGTCTCAATTTTGTTTGTTTTAGGTTTGTAGTACGTAAGTAAGAAGCCCAAGAAGCCATGCCAACCAACCAGGAGAAGGCACAGTGTGTCCTGTGGTACCATGAGACACGATCACCAACCACGGTGCAGAGACAGTTCCAGACAACATTTGGGAGGACTCCACCTGATGTCAAGAGCATTAAAGCCTGGTATGAGAAGTTCAAGAACACAGGGTCGGTTGCTGACCTTCCGAGGTCTGGTCGACCAAGAACCTCAGCAGACACGGTGGAGGCTGTGCGGCAGTCTTTTCTGAGAAGTCCTAAGAAATCGGTGCGCAGGGCCTCACGTGGATTACAGATGCCAAAAAGCTCTATCCATGACATTTTACACAAACGTTTATTGTTTCGTGCTTACAAAGTGCAACTCGTTCAGGCCTTGTTGCCCGACGACGGTACACGTCGATATGACTTTGCGGTCGAAATGCTATCACGTATTGCGGACGATAATGGTTATCTCAGACGAATTGCCTTTTCCGACGAAGCGACATTCTTTGTCAGTGGAGTAGTGAATCGCCATAATGTACGCATTTGGGGTTCAGAACCCCCCAGGGAGGACAGGGAGTTCACCAGAGGCAGTCCAAAGGTGAATGTTTGGTGCGCGTTATTGCACGATCGAATTATCGGGCCATTCTTCTTCGCTGAGGATACCATCACATCTGCAGTGTACCTGGATATGTTGCAGCTGTATGCGTTCCTCAGCTGTTTCAGTATCGCCCCGATGTCGTTTTTCAGCAAGACGGTGCACCACCTCATTGGGGTTTGGACGTCCGCGCCTATCTCGATAGGACATTTCCTGGGCGATGGATTGGTCGTGATGGACCAACAGCTTGGCCTCCACGCTCGCCTGACATAACCCCATTAGACTTCTTTTTATGGGGTTATGTCAAGGATGAGGTCTACCGAACACGTGTACCAGATCTTGAAACCCTGCAGCAACGAATAACCACAGTCGTTGCATCGATCCCTCCAGTGATGTTGGCTAATGTGTGGATGGAAATTGAATATCGCCTAGATGTGCTACGTGTTACCAAGGGTGCTCATGTGGAAGTGTACTGATGTGACCAAAACTTTTATAGTTTGTAAACAATTCAACACCAGTTTCATATCTCTATCTTATTTCTAGCCTGAGTTATCAATTTCTGTAATCAGGGAAGGACTTCTCGGACACCCTATATATATATATATATATATATATATATATATATATATATATATATATATATATATATATATATATATATATATATACATTCTAAACTGGCAGTACTCGAAGAATCTATATACTATACAACAAATTCCATTCCATTTGAATACAACAATACAGTTAAGATTTTTCAAAACGTTGTCTTGGTAGAAAGAATATAATAGAACACAATGCGCAAATAACGAGAATATGATTGGTTTCTCTCTCTCTGGAGTAGTGTTTTGAAGTAAACCTGCATTTAGTTTTGCTCCACACTCCAGGATTACTTACATTATTGAAAACTCAAATTAGACTTTTTTTTTTTTATCTGTACATATTACTGTACGAACGTAGAACAACAAATGATGACAAAAGTCCGACCATGACAAGTGGAACTTGCCAAATCCAATAAAAAGCTGCTAAAACATCGAGAAACATTGAAATGACTGGAACAAATCGTCAACAAAATCCTTACATAATGCTTCGTACGTTTCGTTCGGATAAGACAAAACAAGACAAAATTATTACATTCAGTACAATTTTAATTTCACGGTGGAAAAAAAATCACATTAATTAACTGAAAAAATATTGTGATTAGTAACAAAAGTCGCCCCCCCCACACAAAACAAATACACAATTAAAATACAACAACAACGATAATACAAGCACGAAGAATATTCTTCACAATGTCACTACATGAGAAATTAATAGATTTTCGAACTACATAAAATAGCGTGACTATCTTACAACACGGTGAAAGCATTAATTTTATTACGATATAATAATAATTTCATTACGATATCGTATACGCAGACACTAAGTTTTTTTTTTTTTTTTTAAAGATATCAAAGTTCCATGTCCATCCTATATTGACACAGAAAAGTTATTATTCTTTTGTCTTCTTAATTAAATAAAGCAATGTATCATTGTTAAGTGTTGTTAGTGAGGTACTAGGAAGGCATTGTTAAACAGAAATTTACGAAGGTTTGTGCACAAGTTGTTAAGGCGTACAGATACATACAGAACATGCAGCAGCTAGCTACCTTCATTTCAATAAATTAACCTCTAACCTACTGCAGAATTCAATGATGATTCCCAACTCAGTAAAAATAAAGCAGTTTATTTTTTGTAAATAATCTAGTCTAATAATCATCAGCGCTTCTATAACGTGAGAACCTATCAAATTCAATTTACGGCCTAACTATGAAAAATCAGTTGAATTTTCGATACAGTTTAAAAAAAAAAAAAAAAAAAAAAAAGTTATCTTTGAACACCAGTACAATTACGAATACTTAGTTCTAAGATCTTAGTTCATAATATCAGCTGTCGGAGAATGTTACAGCGTTTTCTATAGTTATAATAATTTTCCTAAGTTTGTAAATAAATTAGTCGTCTTACAAGAAGACAGTTTCTTCCTCTGAACTTCTAGATGTGTCCTACAAGCCAATGGAAATCTGAATCGAAAGTAGTTTTCAAAGAAAAATGATACAAACTGTAGACAGAATAGAATATTCTTGATTACTATAATTAGCTTCTTATCGTAATGTCAAATCTGAGAATTAGTCTCTTGTCATAAAATGAAAGATCAACGCAGAGTGGATTTAAACCAAGGAAACGAAACACTTATTCTCAATTAATAATATCCAAATCCCACGGCTGATTATTCTGAGTTTTTTTTTTTTTTTCCCTTTCTTTACAATTTTCCTTAGTTCCACGAGGCAAAAGTTGGGACGATGCCTTTAAATATAGTCAATATAGTTTCAATATAGAATGGCCTGGCAACGGTTTCTGAAATAGTCTTAAAGAACGAACGATAAAATACACAACATTAACATTGGATACATTCTTGGGTATTATGAGAACTACTAGAAATAGTAGAGATTCCAGTCAGCATTACATATTATATCTCATAATATAAATAACATTAAAAAAAAATAGGTATATAAAATCACGTTAGTAAATTTCTTTTCCTCTTTTCGTAACTTCCTATTTTGAATTCTCGGTTCTGGTATTCTCGTACAAAAGGAGGAAGTAACAGCAGTTACCAATATTAAAGCAACCGAGAAGTAACACGATTTTGCACAATGGGCCATAACTTTTTTAATAATTGCACTAGGACCATGAATTTTTGTAATGTCCAAGTCTCTGAACCATACAGTCCAATGTTCCATATATAGCACTTGACCAACTTCTCCCTTTGCCTGCTAGTTAAGAGTGATCTTTTCTTGTTGAATGTTTATAATCTTAAAATCAAATTTGCCGACGGATTCAACAAAGACCCATTCCATTCAGTTTGTAATTTTCTGTCTGTCAATATAATGAAGTCTCACTTTTTAAGTACCACTCTTCAGATTAAATTTTTAAAACTCATACCCTACTGGTATTTATGAAATTGATAGGCTCTCAAACAGTTATAGACATCCTCACGTTATCTCCAGTTTTAAACTATTTAAAGCTTTAAATAATTTATGTTGTTATTGAAATCAAGTTTTTATAGTAAGTATATAGTTCTTAAGTAGAAATCAAAATATTTTCTTTTTTAGACTTTATATTGTATACATTGTGAGAATTTCACCCGTCTTTGGTTCTTGATTTCGTCACGATCAAATTCTCGCTACTCTAAACAGGGAAAGCCAGTGATTTCACAACTTACCACATAGCTTCCGATTCATCTAACATGATACCTTCGTCCTAAGAACGAACTTTCGCGAAGTTTACTACGGTTCTTCTTATACTTTCCTACTATATTTCAGTACGATCCGATGAGAGAAATACTCGGTGAAGCTTATTTATAACCGGAACAAATCTTCTATAGTTACTTTCTACAACTATTTAGTACTCTAAATAATTACTCTTTATATCCGAATAACGGATTTTATTCAAATTCTACCAGTACTTATGAGTACCAACCACCGATCATTCTGCTAACTCTGTATTATATAAAACACCATAATTCTTAAGTTAAGATACAGAGCTTTTTCTCACGGTAAGGCAAAAAGGACGTCTGATTTCATACACCGAGTTCACACTAATACAGTTAATATTAGAAAAAAGTAGTAATACAAATTATTCACTGTTAGAATGATGGAAGTTTGTGTGAAGCAGTGAAATCGCTGGAATTTTTTTTTTTCAGGGGTTATACTCACATCTATCCAGTTGATAAAATCTTTTAGAAGTTCTAGGTTGAGGGAGGGGGAACTCCATTCTTTAACCAATCACTAAGATATGTTTAAAAAAAAGGAAGAAGAAAAAAAAGAAAATCAGATTAGTCTACAAATGTGTAAAAAGATCATACTGTAACACCGCTGAATGGTGAAGGTGAAACAAAAGGAAAAACAAGAAAACAAAATTAAATAAATAAATAAATAAACAGTTCATGGATCATAATTCGAAGTCAAAATTAAAAGAAAAAGGAGAATGAAAAAGCTACTGAAGGAAATTAACAAGCTACCATACTCTTCCAAACTACTATAATGGTTTCCTTGCTAATTAACATAAGGAAAACTTCATTCAAGAGAAAGAAGAGGAGGGAATACGATTAAAACAAAAGTTAAGATTGCCTGTCGAGATTACCATTCTAATGTTTTTCTATTATCATATATATCAGGTTCGTGTACTGCTTCATATTATCAGCTGCTATGCTATATATCTATTGTACGAAAAGGTCACTATTCAGGGAAATTCACGCCTTTTTTGTTAGATAGTTCTGCAGACTTTGTACAAGTCATAACTTAGAAATAATATACGTTAACATTTGAGTACAACATTATTTTAATCAATATTTACTGAATTTAGACAGCATAAAACTTAAAAAAGAAGAAAAGTTACGTGATTAGTTTATGGCAATCTATTCCAAAATTTTAACGTGGTAATTGGTAAATAATTAAAACATTTGCACAGTAATTTCAAATATTGTTACTTTCCATGTTGATATAAGCACAAGAATATTAACAGGTTCCTAATACCATAATTAGGATATAAGGTTTATCAGGATCTGACTAAAAATTCATTAGATTCATACAGTAAAATCTATGAAAAAAAAAAAAAAAAAAGTGGAAAATTTTGAGAGGATTTGAAGCAATAAAATAAATAAGGATAGTACTTTTAAAAACGAAAGTCAGTCGAAAATAATTTAAGACTTACTAAAGAAAAAATTTACATCATCACTCACAGTAGTGATATCGACAGGTAATCATCATTTATAATGTCTATTTATATATATTACACAATGGGAACAGACCCAGTTCAACTTAAAACGTTAAAAAAGTGTTAGGAAGATTGATGGTGTTGTTTAATCATACAGGTTATTTTGGTATTATATTATTATTATTATTATTACACGCTTCTAAGGAATTTGAATTACGTAGGGTTATTACAATGCAATGCATGCATTATAAACTTTTTTTTTTTTTTTTAAAAAAAAAAAGAAGAAAAGAAGAAACGCATTTCTTAGAGAGTGCCGAAGATAAACGAATAGTTATCTTAAATGTAATACTTAGGTAAAACCATTGGTATTCCTAGTTTCTGGTTGCTACAGTAGCCTGTAGAATATATGAGCATAATAAAATTACAAGTTTAATTAACACCAACATACCAGTAGCGTCTGTGGTGTTTTAGTCACACTAATTACACAACTATTCGATTAAAAAAATCAAGCTAGTATAAAGTTAAAATTGAAATTATCGTTAAATATAAAAATAATATAAAGAAAGTGGATACTACTCGTATTATATCTTAAAAATAAAGATAGAAATATTAAAAGTTAATTAAAATTGTCACTCTCAAAATGATTTTTCATTGAAGCAACTTATTATGACTCCATCGCGTTTTAACTACATATTTAATGAGTTTATTTTAAAATCTTGAGAATTACGGTAATTTACTTATATTGAATTGGGATGCTCCCTGAAAAAATAGTATGTTCACGGATTTCATATTAGATCACTATCACTCAATTTCTTTCACGAAAAAGTACTAAATACGACTATGAAGCCAGGAATTTCACGTTAAATTTACAGTGAATATACGTTGAAATTCTTATTTTTCCAATTCATGTATAATTTTTCAAGTACCAAGCAAGAAACTCCGGTGGCAAACAAGATGTTCGTACACCAACATATTGTATAGTAATATAAGGATGATCTTCGTATTGGGCAAGTACCTAACAATATTAATTGACAATATTAGTTTCTTATAATACGGAAACAGCTGTACAAATGTCAAGCTCCTATGACAAAGTACATATGTAAATGTAAACAGTATAATTACTACAGTTTAAACTCGTTTTATATACTTATTTACTTTCAGATTTGTTATATTTATACTTTAATCCTTTTTACTACAATAAAATCAATAATAAATATAAACAATTCTAAGACACATTCAATTATTATATCTATAAATAACTTACGATTATAGTGTTATGTTTATTCTATCAAAAGGATGAGCTATCCTAGTACAATAACGAAGTGCAAGGAAAGTAATTTCCACATGTATTCTTTGCATTTCAGAAGTTTATAACTGTAATTATGAACCTATATCCTATTCTGCAAAAAAGTAATCTCCCCAACTGTTCATCTTTGGCTTTTCTTACTCAGGCTTTCTCTACTAGTTGGCATGCTACACTAACATATTCACAAGCAATAACTCGTTCTGATTTTTAAATATTGTCTTTCTGAACATATACACAGAGAAAATTTGAAACTGATCTGTACATTTTTCCCCACACTTTAAAGCTTTTTTAACAATTGTTTTTATTGTTCAAGTTTCGATTCATTTCTTAAAATAATACTTTTAGTTAATTACATCAATAATGAGCAAACGCGCCCAATCTTACATTTCTACCCCCCAAAAAAGTTAATTGGATTTTTTAAAATGCTACTTAAGTCATCAAATTTGAGGGGAAAAAACTACTGAAATAGATACAGATCTGCTGCAAAGAATACATAACCATATTTCGCGATCTTCTCTAAGAATAAAGTAAGTAGAAAGTATATATAATCGATTCTACTTTAGGATTATACCTATAGAATTGTGAAAGAAAAAATCGGAATGCAAGCATAACGTAATAAGAAGAATACTATAAAATATATATATTTACCTTTTTGCTGTAAAGAAAATCAAAAAATAAGAAACATACATCTAAATATTACAATATAAAATTTAAAAGCATATAAAATAATTTCTCTCTTAAAATAATGGTTACAAAATTTAGTAGTTATGAAATAAATACAAAAAAAAAGTTAGTATCGAAATAATGTTAATTAGAAACTTAAAAATAAAACTAAATTGTTCAATCTAGTTAACACGCAACCATTTCATTCCTGAATGGACAAAAGGATTTGAGGATGATTACAGGATTAAACATTGATAGGGTTAGAGGACAATTAATCAAAATGAACGAAAATAGCAAAGATTACGTTGACACAATAAATTCAATACGGCCAAGCTTGAGATTTTTAAAATTTGTTCGCTTTTTTCTTTCTTTTTTACGCGGAGATGATATGGCGCATGCGACTCAGTAAAAACTAACTTTACTTTAGAAACATATCAGTCTCCCCAGATCATATATATAAATTTCATTTTTAATCTGATATAGTGCGTATTATATTGTAAGCACAAATATTTATATATTGCCATTGGTAAGCAAATGCGTGGGTCAATGGAGAGATATATATGTAAAGACTATTCTATTTATTTTGAGCATTAAGATGTGCAGAGCTTTTATTCTTCTTCCCAGAGTAAGAAATGAAGTGCGATTCGAAATACACAGCAGCAAGTGTGTGAAAAACATTTCTACGTAGAATACATCTCTAACGGTTGCATAGAAATTACTCCAACAGAGCTGTAGAATATCAACAGAGAAAGACATTGAAACTAAACAATTCTGTAACTGAGCATGCTGTAGTGAAAGAAAGACAGATATAGTAACAACATGCCATCATTTCTGTAAGTGAACAGTAGTTACATAATACAACTGAACGAGAAAAAAAAAAAATGTTGCAAGATTTATTTTACATTTTGTTTTCTGAATATTAACATGGCATTATGACTTAAATTCAGCAGAACACATCGTAAATATTACATAACGGCTAATTTTCCATCTTTCAAGAAATATATTCAGTGTATAAAGAATATTTTATAGCGTATGACGTATATTAGTAATTTCCAGCAACTTTGGAACTGTTCGAGAATAGTGCATGTAAACAACAGGTAAACGGATGTTCTAAATTGTTTGAAGCTAGGTTGCCATGCTACAAGCATCTTGTAGCTATCATTAAAAAAATCTTGCAACCCCATTTTTCTATTTACTGTTTACATAGTACAACTTTCTGAAAGCAAGAAAAATATCCCCACCCATACAACACTGCACTCTGGTGGACAAATAGTGAACCTCATTACAAATGTGTATTTTGGCACGCTTCCCCTCTTTGTCCAAAAGAATCCGTCGTTTCGGAAGCAGCAAAACTGTTTTTCTCTTTGGCAGTGCGAAGGCTATAGCAGGTAGCAAGAAAGACGAGCCAGAAAGTTGCACATGGTTTGACTCCTTGCAAGATGTAAAAATTGTTGCATGCCCCTTTCAAGACTATGTTTGTATGCAGAAATATTGTAGGATTGCATTTTTTTTTTTTTTTTTTTTTTTTTTTTTTTTTTTAATGACAGCTACAAGATTCTTACAGCATAGCAACCTAACTTAATACACAGCATTGATGACGAATTTTTAGAATTGTAAGTTATCTACCAGTCATATAGAAAACCTATATAAAGTACCAGATCTTCTGAAGTAATTTAAGTCATACTACCATGTATAATGAAATTTATATGATCTTACCTGAAATCATGTGGTCCATCAGCACGCAAGGGATGGAAACAAGCTAGAAACAGCAAGCCAGAGACAAAAGGGTATACAGCAGGGCAGAACTAGGTCGCAAGACCCAATGCTTAAGAAAGGACCTGCAGATTTAACTTTTCAAAAAAGTCAAAGAAAAAAAAGCTGGAACTAAATCACACATGCACAGTTCTGTATTTTGTCCTTGGTATATACTACAATGGAGTAGCAAGGTTTCCAGGGTTAAGCCAAAAAAGGGTAAAAAATAAAAGAAAAATAATCATAATAATAAAGAAAGCAAAAAAACTCTTCGGGTATTTTTACAACACTTTCAGTACAAGCACTGATTTCATGATTGGTGTAATAACTGGATAATTTTCAAGAACATACACAATAGGAATATATGTATTTTCAATTGTCTCTAAAGCAATATACTCCAACACTCCATTGAACATCTTTCTGGACGTTGATTCACTCATTACATTTTCAGTCTCTTTCGCAGTTCAATAGTATAAAGTGCTTATAGTTGGTTGGATGAGTAATATTTTATTCCTACATATATATATATATATATATATATATATATATATATATATATATATACATACTCACAAACACGTATTTGTATAGTAGTAACTAGATTATTCAACTGTAAAAATTAGACGGAACTATTTTGATAAACGCACTTGTGATGTGACAGTCACTGCATATGTACACACAAAATCATTTGAAGACTACGATAATCTCGGCGACAATGACTGATCAAAACCAAATTTATAAAGTAAAACAGTGTTCGGTTGAAAAACTGCTCAAGAAAATTAAAAAAGGGTATCACGAAACAATAAGTACTGTGGTTTTCGAGCACTTTATTAATGGAAGTGCGTTTTTCTCAACCATAACAAGATCTTAAACGATTATGAAGTGAATTAATTGTATTATTATCTATGATAAGATTTTGTTTAGCGCTTTTTTTCTTTCTTTCTTTTTTTTTTTTTATAAGCATTTCTTAAGATTTCCATTACGTCTTGGTGTTCATATATAATGAATTTGTTGTGCATCCACCAACCAGCAAATGTGCCTATCCATTCCATAGATTGCGAATTTTTTTTTGGTAATTTGTAGATAATTACGTTAAAAACTTGATCCATTCGTTCTGCTTATGAATAAAATATAAACAGACCCGCTTTCGAATCAGCTACAAAGTCCTTCGCTCACCATGCCCCCCTAACAAGAAACTTAAAAATCGCTTTCAAATCAGCCAGAAAATCCTTTGCTCAGGATGCTCCCTGACAACGAAGAGCCTAAAAATCGCATTCAAATCAGCCAGAAAATCCTTCGTTCAGGATGATCCTTGACGAGGAGCTTAAAAATCGCGTTCAAATCAGCCAAAAAGTCCTTCGCTCAGTAAGCCCCTGCCAAAGAGGAGTCTAGAAAAAATCATTTTTAAATCAGCCAGAAAGTTCTTTACTAGGATGCCCCCTGACATGGACGAGCTTAAAAGTCGCTTTCAAATCAACCAGAAAGAATTTTGTTTAGGATACCCCTTGACACGAACGAGCCAAACAATCGCAACAACAAGATTATGAAATGAAATGGAAAAGAACTGGCTACGAAAAAAAATGATTGCGTATCCGAACACAAACATTTTGAAATCCAATTATTAAAAAGATAAGACAAAACTGCAACGATTGAAAATTGGAATGAAATCTCTTCTTAAACTGATCGTTTACGTAGTTGCATCAAAAGTGCAAAACATGTTTATAAAGTGTTTCGTTCTTCAAGTGCAAGTGGACGAAACCGTTCAGAAATCCTCGTACAGACGCAATCAACAGTTAGCATTTTCATTTATCTTTAACATACATCAGTTTCTGTCTTTTAAGTAAATACTATGAAATCTTCTTACAAACAATAAAAGAGTTAAGAGATTGAAATGGAAGAAAGAAAAAGAGCACCCTCGATACATTTGCACTACGGATGATTAACCCTATGTCGGAATACAACTATTATTAAAGTTGTTCTTCCTGTTTCTATGCCCAATTTGTACGTACCTCTAGCTTCTCGTAAAAAGTTTTACTCGAGTAGTGAAGGTGGGTTCAAACTGTAAATAAGCCCTGAAAAACAGTAAAACGGATCACACACTTGAAGATTCAATTTCGTCCGGTAGATGTCAATTGCTGTAGGATATCTGCTGCCATCTAACGGTACGATGAGTAACTTCTATTACCTTTGTTTCAATAGTAGAAAATGGGATTGGATAGCTACCATTAAAGTCGCCGTTACCCATTAGGATGTTAACGGATTGACTCTATTAACGAATTCGACTGCGATAATCGCTTTATCTCTACTGCAAAAAAAAAAAAAAAAAAAAAAAAAAATTCGCTTCTGTTCAAATTACTACGTGGAGTAACGGACGTACTAACACCATATAATCTTTCGTGGAGTAACAGGTGGACTAACATAATCTTATTAAGTTCCACTTGCGTGAAGAGTGAGGACATTGGATTATGGACGCTTAATCATCTAAATCCAGCTTTCATGCAAACAGGTATGCACTTTTGCTGGTGATAGTATGCACATAAGAGCGAAAGAGAAAGAGCAACTCAATTGTAATTTCAGTGTTTTGTGTGGTTATTTCCATATATACACACATTTCCCCACTATCAAAAAGCAAGCTTAATACATTTAAAATATGGAATCCCGGAAACAAACGAACAAATACCAGACAAAACTTAACACTGATAGTGTACAAAATAAGAAAGTTTCTGTTGCTTGTAACTGAATAGTGCTGGGTAGTATAGCTAAATATAAAAAAAATATGTATATACTAAAAATGAAATTAAAAGAAAAAATAAGAAAAAGGTACAAAAAGCCAATAAAATAAAATAAATGTATATCTACAAGGCAAAATGGGTTAAGTTAGCTTTTCACATAATATGACAAACCTCTTAAAACATTAAATATTTATTAGTTAACACATGTTTCTGTAACAACTTGATGATACATATATTTACAATTTTTTCTCAAATTTCATGCTGCAGTTAAACATAATGGGAATCATGTTACCCTAAGTAACCGTACGGAGGAAACAATATTATTTGTCTGAAATCTAAATACAAAAATGTTACATATATATCTGATGCAATCAACGGATGTTTCTTTATATAACTAATTACCATGATCGTAACTAAAAATTAAAGATACTTTGTTCAGTCCTGCTTCGTCCTAAGACATGTCAAAATTGAAACATTACAACATTCTACACAACAATCCAACCGCCATAATCTTGTTTCCTCCAGAAAATAGGGTTCATTAGGGAACATATACATAAATAGGAATCACGTGTTTTCTTACTCCCCTACCCTGATATATATATATATATAATTTTTTTCACTTTTACCTACGGCTACATGAATATTGTCTTATAACGGCACTGTGATGCCATCTATTTGTTTTAAGAATAGGTTTGCAACACTGGTGTCATACTATCAGGAAAAAAAAAAATAATAAACCACACACTCACACACACCCAAAATGCATAACTTACCAAAATTTTAACGGCCAAAAAACCACATTGGTGCGCTTTGTATACCAGAAGAAATAAATACATTAAACTTTCAAAAATTTCTTTGCGGAATACGCTTTTTGTTTTCTGCGAGCTTGTTTTTCTCTGTAAATCTTCTTAAACCAAACTGCGGTCGAACACGCACACAGGAAGGTTATTAAAAGAACAAAAACACTCCAAAAAAATTACGACCAACCATCACTTTTTTTTTTTTTTTTTTTCCAATATTGTCTTATCTTCATTGTTGCGCTTATTCACAAACACTACTATGCCACATCATGCATTAATTCATTACATATTTCCTTTCATATATACTGATAAATCACACCATGTCAGTCTGTATTATATATCACTTCTTATTAGGTTCGCACGAAATCAAAAACTATTTCAAACAATCAACTTTGATAACAATAGCAACCTATCGCAATATTAATGTCAAAAAGGTTTTGCTTTTTGTTCTTAAAGCAACACAGTCTAGAATGTGTGCTACGATATTTTGCTTTCTTAAAAATAAAAAAAATAAAAAAAATAAAGAAAGAAGTAGATGTAACTAACCCATGCAGATCTAATATGTGTACATCTGAATTCTTTATCGATTTTGCTTCAAAACTCAATACATCTTTTTCCTTTCTTTAAATAACTAACAACCAACATAAATAAAATATGACAAGACATTCGCTTCCCAAACGTAGTTTTTATTATGCTATCATTCCGATCTGGATCTTACTGCAAAACCCAGTATTTCGTCAAATATTTTTTTTGTTTTCTTTCGTCACAAAAAAAAAAAAAAAAAAAAACTAATGCAATAATTTACGGAAGACAAAGTAAATAATAATTTTTGAAACTTAAAAAATAGTTTTTAAAAAAATCACTCGTTTTGGAGAACTATTAGCTGAGAGGTAGACCGACATCAAAATATGAAACGTACTTCAGTTTTAACGTTGACCTATACGTTTCGTGTTAAGTATATATATATATTTTATTCTTTTATATTACATATGTAAAAAAGTTTGAACATTATTGTACCCTTCCAGTCATGCACTGCCATTTTATTTTAAATGCATGTTTAATTCATGCATTATACATAATTAAAAAAAAAATGCATGAACGCTGTCAGCCAGCTGACAGATTTAAAATCAAAGGCAGATTTTTTTTTTTATAAACAAGACGACGAAAAAAAAAAAATACTGGATTGTCTGCATCGTTGTTTTAAATTGTAATGCATGGTTCGGTGGAAGACATTAACGCCCAAAATAATAAAAATAAACATTACTGTTTACGAACGATTTCTGCATGATATCCGAACCCTTTTGTTACACAAATAATCCAGTTTGCTCTACATTCTATATATATTAGTTTTTTTTTTCTCTCTCTCTCCTTTGGACGTCCTACTCAGCATATTGTTTACTGAGAGAAAACTTTTGATATGAAAAAAAAAAACTGAGAAAAGGTTTAAAAGGAGGCGGAAAATCAAGACGAAATATTTCGAATGCCATGCAGAATAATAATAATAAAGCAAGCACAGCAAAAACGCCAAATAATACACACTAATGAAAACAGATTTCCGTATATATATATATAATTTTTTTCAATCAAATTTAGATTAAATGAACAACAAAAGGAAAAAATAATAAAAAATAAATAAAGAACGTTAACCAATCACAACAAACAAACTGTTAGAGTCTACTTGAGAAAACTATATGTGCCAAGCATGATAGGATTTTGATTTTTTCTTTTTTTTTTTTTTTTTATGGTTTATTATTTGTTTCTAAGAATATACTTCGTATGATTTAGTTTCTCCTTTTCATAATAAAAATTTTCTTTCTTCTTAACAATTTTGATTGGTTGGTTGCACTGAACTCTTAGCCAATGTTATCATGCTTGGTGTTTCTTGAACAATGTTTTGGAAGGATATAAAGGAAGGGGTTTTTTCACTGAATCAGAATCAGGCATCATCTAATTGCACAAAATAATCACTTCTTTCTGCGTCTCTGTCTTATTAATCCATTTCTGTTTTTTCTTTCTTTCATTCTTTATTTTTTGCTCTCTGAGCAAAGGTTACGAACAGAGGTTCATGTTAAGGATTTCGAGCAAAAAAAAATATAATTAAACTACTTTTAAAGGGGTCCAAATAGTATCAACCCAAAAAAGAAAGCCCACATGACAACAATCCAGTGCACAGTAAGGAGTGCGCTCTCACCATCAGCATATCTTCTTGCCAAGAATTTCAGAGTTTCGTCCATTAGTACTACAGGTATCGAGAACTTCATCACAGTAAGCCATTCCTCTGTATCTAATGGCGTAACCTGGAATACGGTCTAAAAGAAGAGAAAAAAGAAATAAAACGTTTTGATATGATCTTCGCTGGCGAAAATCCCAATAGATATAAAGAAAATGTGTAAGCATGCTTTAAAAGTAACTTTTGCTTAGATTTTTCTTCTAGAGAAATACAAAAATAGAAGCAGGTGTAAAAAAAAGTTAAAAAAAAAACTTTCTATTTAGAACAAAAAATAATAGTGCTAATATTATTTTTTATGTTAATTTGATCCATCTTTGCTAATTTGACTGGAATTAAATGCAAAACAATACAGAGTATTACAAATACAATTTATGAATCTGAAATGTAGAAGAAAAAGATTGTAGCAATTCAAGTGTTTTAAAACACCGACAACGTTTGGAAGGTGATTCCTGACACCAACACAAGACAAAAAAGTACAGACCAACGTTGGTGAACAGATGTTTCCTTTCGGAGTTATAGGCTGCCGAAAACATGAAAAAATGAATTTTAAAGGAGTTGATCTACCATAGTTGGGTCAACATTTAACTTAGGAACTAATATGTGCCCTATCCAAAAATCTATGTTTCAGAATCCTAAGGTACTCACGCGACAATTTTTATAGAGGGAGTTTGGCTACGGGTATATAATTTGAAGTACTCACCAACTACCCCTATAAAAATTGTTGCGGAAGTACCGCAGGATTCTGAAACATGGATATTTGGATAGTAATCCGACTACGGTAGGTCCCATAGTTCTGGAGCTATGTAGCTTCAAAGTTCATATTTTCATGTCTTCGGCAGCCTGTAACTCCGAAAGGAAGCATTTATGCACCCAGGTTGGTCTATACTTTTTGTCTTTTCTTGGTGTCAGGAATTACCTCCCAAAAGTTGTCGATATTGTTTTGAAACATCCTGTATATATAAAGAGCCTGACCCTGTGTCCTTCCTGTGACCAGTCTAGCCGATCAAGACTGTGGTGACAAGATTCTGCTCTATATTATCCTCCAAGTTTCTTGGTCTAACTAAAGGTCTTTTCCTTTAGCTTCCCAAATAGAAGCTTATAACAGAAGTGGCCAAACTTTTTGATTCAGTGAACTAATTCAGACTATGAAGATCTAAGAGCAAATGGGCGGCCAATATTAAGATGGATTTTGCAAAAATAGGAATACAAAGTAGAAACTGAATCCAATCGGATAGAAGTCAATGGAGAACTTATATTAATACGGCATTGCACCTCCGGGTGCCACTGGAAATAGAGTGTTAGTTAATAGACAGGAAACATTTTCAACTCAAATCAACGAAATGTTATCGGAAGCATTTATAATCCCTTCAACTGCTGTTATATTTAAAAAATAGCTTGTACAGTAAGATAAGTTTGTGCCTTTTATACCAGTAACTATAATTTCAGGCCAAAATATGCAGGCTTATATCAAATTGTATTTGCATTGTTGAGGCACGTGGATTTCAGAATAGGCCTAGATCAAAAGAAAATTTTTCGAGCCCTGTCTACACTATTATACCAAACACGTGCTTATTACCTAGATAGAAGGGACCATCGAACCTGTAAATTTATAGATTTTTTAAATGTTAATTTTCTTTCATTTTTTTCTCGTAATCTTTACAAAAATTACACACTTACAAGAATTTATATTAAATCTAAAATGTGAGAAGAGTGAGGAACTTTTAAAATTCGCGATCTGCTGCTTTTAGAAGGAGAGCGATTAGTCTTTTAAATATATGGCAGACGATCATTCACAAAAAAAAGTATCTGTCCTCAGGCAGATGAGTGATCAAAACACAAAATGGTGTTTCTTAAGTAACTATTATAATAGTTGGCTTCTCCTTTAGTGTGTGTTCATAAGCTAGTAAGAGTACTCAGTAATACGAATCTCCTGATAGAAGACTACATTTTAACATCAAATATCCATATTCCCATCATCTCCTATTTTTTAGGTAAGAGATTAAAAGCTTAGTGGGCGGTATAGAAGACTGACCTACTAGCCGCCTTCTTTCACTACATGGTAGTGAAAAAGATATTTTCTCCGAAATTCTGTGTTGCCAACAAAACTCGAACTGGACCACAGCTCCCGGCGAGAATAGGAGGGTGAGTAAAAGTTGATTTCCGTCACATGAGTAAGAATGGAATGTCTTAAATGTTTTGCCGAAGAAAAAAGTAGTCTGGAAACTCCAAGTGCTTGCTGTTACTTTGTTATTTGACACTTTCAACCTGCTTTCAACAGAATATTTATTCTTTCGTTGAGAAAGAACGATCCATATACGTAAGCAAGTTGGTCAATGTTTGTTCATTTCCCTCTTCTCTATATAGAAAGAACCCACATGTGTAAGTCATTAATTGCAGTGTAACGAGGACCAAAACAATGGCAACGTCGTTGGACACACACATTAAGTTACAATGTCACTAGTAAAAGGATACGACTGTTGGGACAGTTCCGATTACCACCCACTAAGGCCATCTTATTGCAGCCACTATAGTAGATAATTCGTGTCCGACAGGGAGAAAAACAGTTGTTTCATACTGATCTCACTTCACTGCTTTAACTCTTTGAAGCACGGTGGTACTAATATTACACCACATTTTATATATCACCGTGCTTCAAAGAGTTAATAAAGAAATAATTAAAAAATATTCAGCATTATACTGCACATTGTATGTAATAATCTAAATTCAACCTAAACTCTTGCGTTCTCAACATACGCCAATTAATACATTTGATATTTGCTTGCAATTATTGGGAAAAAAATAACTTTACTTACAGAAAGAATGTCCACATACAGAATAACAAAATGGAGTGTGAAAGATAGAGCCATGGCAGCCAGCAACCAAATGTTGCACCATGGAGGCATGACGACCAGAGACTGATTCTCTGACAAGCTAGAAGAAAACGAGAATTAAAACATGAGAGACAGTTCTAAGTTATGGTAGATTTGAGCATCTAACAAACTAACACTATAACCGTATTTATGTCGTAAGGAATGGCAATATGAGAGAGAAATTTATACTTTACTACAACTGACGAAAACCATTCCTTCGACGAAGACGGAAAATCTGAAGCACACAATAAGATTGTATATCCAAATGGATGCTTAACAACATTCTATTGCTTAATGATTCTATCCTTTTCTCTCTATTCTAGCGAAACAGCTTATACGATGTCTTTTTAATATCTGCGATTGTTTTTTTTTTTTCTGATATATATCCACAGCAGATGTCTCAGGTAGCACCTGGACAGGAAGATCGCTCGGGCCGGCCTGACAGGACGTCGACTAGTAATATGATCATAGCCACCGTATCCACATGCTGGGTGAACGAATACTACACAATTGGTTGAGCTCTTCTGTGGCTAAGCGGTTAGCGCACGCGCCTTTGGCGTGGGAGACCCGGGTTCGATTCCCAGCGGGAACTCATGTGGTTCGGATTCCACGTTATCAGTAGGTCCCATCTCATATAGGCTCGTTGCTGAAATGGACGTTAAACTCAAAGCCAACTCAACTAAATAATTGGTTGTCGTCCCCTGATATGATCTTTAACCGCCTGTAGTGTTGGATGGCTGTGTTCGTGTCCGTAAGCGTGCAATTTAGTGGGAAAATCCAGCATGTGTTCACACTCACCATTCTGGTATAAGGCCAATAAACTACACCCCCCCCCCCTCGTCTCTGGTCTTCTAGAGAAGCATCACTAACGCGTTCTACATTTGTGACATCATCAATTCGACCTTATCTGGACACACTAGCAGGACTTCATCTTCCAACAGGATAAACGCATGACCCCATACCGAGGACACCCTAGCGTGCTCTATTAGGTATATGCCTTTAATCCTCTCCTGCTCTATGGAGTACGTGTGAAACACGGTGAGACGGCACCTGATCATCAGCCAGTCTCCGGTCATGATCATCGCCTAGCAACACCAAAATCTACAGCGAACATGGTATACTATACTCCAGACACACATTCACGATCCCGCACGACTGACGTGTAATAGCTGATTGTAAATAAATCTGAGTTTTACGTCCCACGGTTATGCCGGTTAGGCTAAAGGAGACGGTGAGGATGAGTAATGAATGAAATGGTGGAATGAAGAAAGTGGGAGGAAACGGGAGAACTCCGAGAAAACCCACGCACACGGTGTTTGTAATAGCTGATTGTGTGACTGCTCAGGGTGGTAATAAGTATTACTAAGGCGAGTACAGTACGATTTTGAAATAGTGCAACATTATATAAAAATCTTGTTTACAAATACTGAACTACCGCTGGCCTAGCAATTTATTTCGTTTAGACTCATTCGTAGAGACTGTGTAAACACAGAATCCAGAACAAGCATATAGTTTCTTAAAAAGTGCAGATCAAAGTTGTGTACGTTTTTTAAAATAATATAATCCCACGTAAGGATTGATTTACCTGTTCATTGCGTTGAGCATCTCGATGGTTACAAGTACAGACAATGCCATAGTCATTGGATGAGGATCATTGAACACTTTGCAGTTAACACCCTTGAATTGTTCTGGTGTTGTGATGCAGGCCAAATGGTGAGTCTACAACAAAAGAAAAATTTACATTCTAGAGTTGAAACATGTGGAAGATTATTTTCTTCTAACAAGGATTTAAAGAAATAAAGAGAAAGCTCACTTCAATAACAAATTAAATTAATAAATTCAAAAATACTTACAAACTTCATAGCTTCAAATTTCTTCAAATTTCAATTAGTATTTTTAAGTAGGAATTGCATTAAGTTATATGATAAACTGTTACAGAAGTAGATTACGAACACAACTTTCGGCAAATGACAACATTGATAGAATCACTGTTTTCTCAGTTCAAGCACACTTTTCTATAAACTCTTTTATATTCGGTTTGAAGAACCTAATATAAATTGCAAGATTACTTAAACCGTACTGAGTATCAAAATTTCACCTTGTATCTCGGACTGTTCCTTTTTAGAATTTAACTTCCACTATATATACACTTCGGCCCCCTCTGTGGCTATGGACTCGTGATACTAAGATGAAGGTTCGGAATTACCATCATCATTCACAGAGGGGGTCAAAATATATAGAGTAGAAATTAATTTGTAAAAAAGAACAATAGTCCCAGGTATAAGATAAGATTTTGATTTGAATAACTCCCATCTTTTGAGTATATTGTATCGCCCAAAATCTTCAAATTTACACAGGACAAAACAGCATTTTTAAGTAATTTTGAAGTTTACTTTTTTTTTTTTCTTTGGTCAAACTCTCCTTCCAATATTTTTTAGACACAATCTAGCCCGGTAGTAAAATTACTTTCCTTCTTTTTTCCTGTTTTAAACTGTATGTCAGTCTTAACTGCGTAAAAACAACTTAATTCTTGAATTTCAACATCCTCTAAATGTGGTCTAAATACGTACTTATTCGGCCTACGCTCCTGCAGGAAATGTGTGTCTTTTTGTTGCTGACACATATGACTAACGTTCTAGCTCATATTGAAATTATAAAATCTACAAATGATGGTTCTCTGGAACAAAACATTATCACTGAACTTTTAGTGCAGTTAATAATGATCAATATCATCTAACGACTACACATTTTTGACTTCGTGTATTATTTTGGCAGCTAAACAAACTATTTATGGAAACTACGGTAAAATAATACGATTATATGATTTGCTCTTTTCGCTGTGAAACCACGCATTTTTCCCATTCAAAATTCAGTAATAATACACAATAGACTCCCGAGTACCCGGCCTAGTATTCTTTTATCGGAATTAAGTGACAGGAAAAATCCCATCCCACATTTGGAAGGGCTCAAGACGATTGAGGCAGCGTTGCAGTATATCAATCAGCAGGAGGAAGCGACGCCAGCTAATATAATCTGTTTGCGTAAGTGGAGGGACATTTCGTCGCGGAAGAGAGCTAAATTGCAGAAGCAGTTATCTATTAAGGACTTTTTCAAAAATTAAAAACTAAGTTTTGACTCTTATCTTCGGGTTACCTTTTCATATCCGTGTACTGTAAAATCAGTTTAAGTCAATTTTCTTAAGAATTAGGCCTACGATTTACATTAATGTTTTGTTTACGTTTCCTGGATTTAAGTTGGACATTACAGAATTTGTTAAAATGTGAACAATTTACATATACTTTACGTATTCTTTAACTTACTTTTTCTCTAATAAATTCTCGAAATGTGCAGTGCAGTACATAATCATTTATAAACTACCAGCACAGAGCCAAATAAGAAGTGACAAAATACATACTATATTATAACAGTGAGTTTTGGTATAAAAACTACTTCTCGTATTGGTGGAGCAAAGAAATGAGTTCATAGAACTCCGGCCTATCCGGCTTTTTTGTTATCCGGCCTGCCCTTCCGCCACATTAGGCCGGCTACTTGGGAGTCTACTGTATATATTAAATGAAAGATGGACACAGAAGTCCAGCAGGATCGAAGACCGAACCAGAAAACAAAGTTAAAATTTGGTTACAATCTTTATATAGTACGAGTTTAAGACTTTTATTAATTACTTACCAGTTGGTAGTAGGTGAGTCCTGGGCCGTTAGGAGAATACATGTACCACCAACAAGAAGCACCAACGGTTGCAGCACCGACATATCCACCAATAGCAATGTAACGGAAGAACAACCAGCCAGTGATCAAAGATTCATCCGCCTTCCTTGGTGGCTAAAATAATATAAATACAGATTAACTTCTACATGCAAACCACAATTCCTAATAAAAATAAAAATATAGGGCTATACGAAACAGTTGGCTCAGTGGATTGCAGGGTTCAGTGTAGTTGAGAGTAATAGAATTCAAATGGAACAATTCCTCCAGAGAGTTCGATTTAGACGTGTGAACAACTGGTTACGCGTTGTGAGTGAGAAATGAAACGTTTCAGTTTTGTATCTGAGGGTAAAAATTGGTTTATTAATGTGCACTAGCCACTGAGATATCTATGGAAATATGTTTGTATATTTAGGTATTAAAAGAGAGGGCCAATCCTGGAAGAATTTTTGAGCTAGATGTGTGTAATGACCAAATCTCCATGTGTTGAGTGAAAATGTATTTGATACGGAGATGTGTGAGTTGATTTATATAATACTGAGAAAGAACTGTGACTATAATATATTCATATATTATAATAAATACTGTTACAAAAGTATAGTGAGGATGTCCTTATAGTGATTTTTATTATGAACTAATTTTGAGGATATTCATTTTATTTTATAAAGAAGTGCATTTCGTTTCATTTCTGCGTTTTCTTTTATTTTACGCTATAATGCACTCTTTGTTCATATTTGAACCTCACCTGTGGGAACTATTCTGATAACGTATTCTCACATACCTCTCTTATACGTCATAATAATGCTCCAGCCAATGAGAGTACATGTATGGTCGAAATTAATAAAAATTCATATATTATGAGGGGTTTGAGACTTCATTTTACGCCTGGGTTTTAGACCCAAGGGCGAGGATTCAAGGAAGCGGGAAGAAGGAGAAACCATTCGGAAAGATCGCGGAGTGATGACTGGACCTGCGTATGATAACTGTTCAATTTTCTGTTAGTTAATTCTTTTATTATTATTATTATTATTATTCTTTTTTCTTAAACCTTTGTGTAAGTATGTAGAAAGCTAAGAATATGATTAATACAAGTATAGTAAGTTAGACCATGTATATGTTTGATTCAGGATTTCTCCTCTATACATGTTACGTGCATAGTTCGTCGTAGTATTTTATCTATAACTGCTTAATAAGTAACTTCTAATATAGTGGTTTATTGCGGTTGTTTGTGGTGAGGCTGGAATAAGACTTCGTTTTGTTTGAATCGCATCACAATTTGCAGGAAAATAGCATTTTTGAGCCGATAGCTTTGTATGCATTCACGTTGACACAAGCGAAGCTGTCAATGCACGGGTGCTGAACGGATTCCAAGTTTGATTCCCGAGCTTGGTTATCACTTTGGTTTCTTTTGCCATCCGTTGGTCTCTTAACTCCCAATATTTTCTTCTATTTTTCAAATTATCGATTAGCTGTGTTCTTCCTATTCCTCGCTTTTCTTTCATATTTCCTTCTATGGTGGTACGAAGAAGAGAATTTCTTCGCAAGATGTGTCCATCCAATCCAACTGGTCTTCCTGCCAAGGATGCTTACAAAGTGTCCTCTTCTTGCCTATCCGTTTTAAGACATATTCGTTTGTTGCTATCTCTGTCCATTTTATCTTCTCCATTTTCATCCAACACCACATTTCGAAGCTCTCTAAATATTTCTTCTCTAACTTCCGTAATATCAAGGCTCTGAACCATACAGCCCAATGCTCCATATATAGCACTTGACCAACTTCTTCCTAAGTCCAATATTAAGCCTGCTAGTTAAGAGTGATCTTTTCTTGTTGAATGCTTCTTTAGCTATGATAATTCTTGACCTGATCTCTTTGGTGCAGTAAGCGTTTCTTTCAAGATAACTTCCCAGATACTTGAAATTATCGACCTCTTCAAGTTTTCTTTGTTCTACGAAAAATTGTTATTGTTACCGTTTTGAAAGATGTAAATTAATAATGAACAAAAATTGACAAAACAAGTGAGATGTATAATACATACCGTAACTTAGAAGGATGTGAATAATTTACTCGAGTTACAGTGTCTAATATATAGTGAAACCACTCTACGCATTTAAAGCGATAATAGCCAATATTTATAACTGAAATGAGATGAATATAACAAGGATGTGGACACTTGCTCATTGACAGAGGTGATAGTGTCCATCGAAACCGTCCCGGCATAGAATAAGGATAATGAAGATAAACATTCATTTTTCCAATTTACCTTGTTCATGATGTCCAGATCAGGTGGGTTGAAGCCCAAGGCAGTGGCAGGCAAACCGTCTGTCACCAAGTTCACCCACAGCAGCTGCACAGGGATCAAAGCCTCAGGCAAGCCCAAAGCAGCAGTTAAGAAAATACTGGAATGAAGGATAATATTTATTTTTACTACATACAGTAGTTTTTCTATTAAACACACTTTCGACATAGAAACATTATATGGACAATAATAAAAACTATACAAGAAATTCACATTTATCTGTATGAAAAGGACCAGAAATAATCTCCGTCGCTGAAATGAACTGCATGGATAAGTATAAGCCCGGGAGAAAAAAAAAAACATCTAATAACTGTAGGTGCGTGGGGTTCTGAGTTCGATTCCCGGTGAAAAAGCATTGAAATTGGATGCATTACGGTAGTAGGTTGACGTCTTATATAACCTCGGTGCTGAGAGGGATGGAAAATTTTAATTAACGAATACCTGTCAAATCAGCAATGTATCTTATACTCTAGAGTATGGAATTCCGCCTCAAAATAAGCACAACTCATGTGATACACGTACCATACTAACACTATTGTGGTAATTACATGCTTTCACTTTTATCGTAATCTTTGATGCTTCTTCATCCAGCCTCAATCAGACAGCTTCTGGAAACTTTGTCGTAGAAGTAACTCACTTCTTGCGGTAGTTGTAAGTTCAGTAATCCGCTTTTTACTCTTTATCCTACGCTGTTCCATATACTGTATATATACACACACATATGCACATAACTGGTATTGAGTTCAAATGATCTAGGACTCTTAAACCAAGTGTTTCGCACTACGACATAATTAAGAGGCGAATACAACCATTCTTACCTGACGACTTCACCAATGTTGGATGAGATAAGGTATCGGATGAATTGCTTCATGTTGTTGTAAATGGCACGGCCTTCCTCTACAGCGGCTACAATGGTGGAGAAGTTATCGTCGGCCAACACCATCTCAGAGGCAGACTTAGCAACAGCAGTACCAGAGCCCATAGCAATACCGATTTCAGCCTTCTTCAGGGCAGGAGCATCATTTACACCATCACCCGTCTACAAACAATAACACATACAAGTATTACAAAATATATGATTAGCCTACTAAAATCTATGGACTTGCCTACCGACCTGCAACTTGCTTTACTATCAAACAACGAAAAATAGTTATTGTTGCCGCTCTGGAAGATATAAATAATAACCATTCTGGAAGATATAAATAATAAACTGTCTTGTCTTAAAAAGTATTAATTATCTTCCGGCACAATGTTAGAAAATCGCTGAATCAAAATATAACAGGAACAAATAGGAAATAAACAATGAAGATTTCGATATAATGTACGAAAATTATGCGAAGTACACCTATGACTAAATTTAATCCCTAATAATAATATATCTATCTACTTATTATTATTATTATTATTATTTTAAATTGTAAGCTCCATTAAATAAGAATTTTTATATCCTATCTTTACTTATATTTCAAATGCACTGATTGCCTCTATGTTCACGGTTGTATTAGCCCGGGAACTTCTACAATTTATTGTGTTATAATTTTAATTTTTACATTCTTATCATTTTACATTTCAATGTTTAACAATTAACTATTGTTACAAGAAACAGTTCAATTCTTGTATTGAATTTATCAGACCTGAACTTTTACACACAAGGAAAAATTTTAATGTTAATATTGACAGTTTCTGTTCTTGAGCTTTCAGCTATTGTTAACTTATTTATATTTTTCTAGAAATCTTATACTTTCGTTCGAATATAGTCTGTTCGCTCCTGCCTATACATGCAAATATAAAGCTGTAAAAACATTTCTTTCTTTCCTTTTAACGTAATTTTGTACTCAGTGGCAAAACCTTTACCTTGTTCTGGAACAATTAATGAATTTTGCAGATTATTATGTATTATCTGTCAAAGGCAATTAGGAATTTGTAAACTACTAGAAGTCAGACAAAATATTTTATCTTTTAAAAAATGAGCAATATTTTTGGAAATGTTACACATGCACGTTGAAAAAAGGTAATTTTATGTGTAGAATGAGTACAAAATAATTTAATTCTTCTGTTCAGTCAGACTAAAAAGTACTTCCAAATACGAATTAACTTCGTTTTCAAAATGACTCCACATAAGGCACCTAAACATACTGTGGTACTTCGCATTATCTAACCTTCGACTTCCTCAAAATAAGATTCTACTATAACGAGACAATTCTTACCATGGCAGAGATCTCATTCATGCTTTGCAAATATTCAACGATCTTGGACTTGTGAGCAGGCTCGACTCGTGAGAAGAGACGGGCTCTTGCACAAGCAGCCTTTTGCTCATGAGGTGGCAGGTCATCGAACTCTCGGCCAGAGTAGGATCGTCCAGTTGTGTCTTCATCCTCACCGAATACACCAATACGACGGCAAATAGCTTCAGCAGTAGACTGGAATTTAAAAAAGAAGAAAGAAAAAAAAAAGTGTTAAATTACACGTCACACAGTACTTTGCTTCCGCTGCGCTGAATAGATTTAATTCAATATTAATAATAGATCCTATAGAGAGTGCTTTTTATACATTAATGCAGGACTGGAAAAATTCCGGGCGTCAGGTTGTCATGGCGACTGGAAATATGAGTCTGGTGCCTAGCTTCTTTCACATTGGTATTCCTACTTTTTACCTGTTAGTAGTTCTGATTTTTATGTGCTTCGATGAATTAGAAACAAATATTAAATTCGTTAAGTTTCCAATTTACTTTGAACCTTAACATGAACGTTTCATCATTAGAGGATTTTTCTCCACTCAGAACAGTGGAAAATTGGTATTTTAGTATCCCAGCCCCCGCCAAGTGAACTTTGTGGTGGACAAACACCGTGTGCGTGGGTTCTCCCATTTCCTCCCACTTCATTCATTCCACCATTTCATTCATTACTCATCATCACCGTCTCCTTTAGCCTAACCGGCATAACCGTGGGACGCAGAACTCAAAGATATGGTATTTTAGTGTTCAAACTACAAGACGTACATGGACATAAAACATACACAGTTCTTTTGTAAAATTTCACTTATATTGCTTTCAATTGCTGTTTTCTTTGACAGACAGCCTATATACTACGATAAACTTGAACTTTTTATACCCGTAACTATGCAGGCCTATGTATCAAATTAGATTTTATTATTGTAGCATGAGAACCGGCCCCTAGGTTGAAGAAAATTTTTCGAGCCCTGCATTAATATATGCATTTTAACGTACTAATTTATATAAAAGAGCAAATGTCGTTACCTATGTGGTGCGTCGTGAAGTATTATTTTGCAGCTATATTTCACAAACCTCACTATTTACTTCAGGCATTTTCTCTGGACTATTTCTTCTACAACAGCTATTTATTCATATTTTTCCTCTTGCAACGCGAAAAAGGATAACTTTATCACTTAAAGTCGAAATTAAGTAGACTATTACGCCTATTCTCTACTGAGAATTGAACACTTTGCTATGACCACATGATGTATAACTGAAATACAGCAGCAAAATAATACTCCACGCTGCACCACACAGGTTAAAATGTTTGTTTTTATATAGTTACTACTAAGATCTGTGGAAGTCACATATTGGAAGAATACTAACTGACATAAGCAAGATGATTGGTTGGATTTGAGTTTAGCCTTCTGTTTAGCACTGAGGCCAAATGAAACGTGGATCTACAGCTTAAAAAGTATGATGAGCTCCCGCCGGGAATCGAACTCGCATCTCCCGCGTAAGCTAACCATATACTCACGACGGAGCATCTGATGTAAGCAAGATATTACATTAGTAATGAAAGCATACTTACACGGTTTTCGTATATGTAGTAACCCTAATCCTAACGTTCTCCCTATCTTGCCTAGTATGCCTCTCTGAACCACAGCAAAGGAAATGGCCAACATACCCTTGCTGTACTAGCCTAGTAACTTTACCTTGCTACGTTAACATAAGTGGACTAGAATATGCTATCGCATACTTAAGACACAGACAATGTTCAAAAGTTCTAACCATAAATCAAACAAAAAATTTGAATTTTATTTATCTGTGTCCTGAGTCTGTTGTTAATAACCCTATTTTCTTCATTTATTAATGTGGGGATTATGATTTTTTTTCTTTCTTGCCTCTTTTGATGTATACTTAATAAGCAATAGAACCTACAGCAACAAACCTCAAACTGTTTGCTAGGAGCTCTGTTCTTGATTAAAGTGATTATTATGTAGAATTTCGTACCTTATTGTCACCAGTGATCACAATTACACGGATACCAGCGGCTCTGCACATGTTGATGGAGTCAAATACCTCCTTACGGGGAGGGTCAAGCATGCCTACAACACCAACGAAAGTAAGGTTAACCTGTAAAAAGAATAACACACACATATTAACCCCAAGTGTACAGCTTGAAATATTTATAATCATTTTCAGAATTAGGAGCTTTAAGATAACGTCCCTAGATATTTTAACTGAAACTACCACGAAACACTTTCATTTGAACAACTTAGTCAAATTTGGGAATTTATCGGAATGGGAATATATATATATATAATACTGCTTACGAACTGCCGTTCTTCTGCTACTTAATCTAAAACATCACTAGATATATAACAAAATATTACTGAAGTTACTGATTCCCAAAGTATTGCCACTTTCTCCCAGAAAACTATATTATTAAGTATGCAATAATCGCAAATTTGGAACGAAGTGATCGCCTTGATTGATTATTCATAGCATTTTTTTAGTGCATCAATTGGTTTCGCAAAAGAACACGACATGAAAATAGCTGAATTTAGCATATCAGCAAACAATATAATGGCTTTAAAAAAAAAAATTGTGTTCGCAGAACAAAACGAAAAGGGCTTCGCCTTATTTCCAATGCTGAAAATTCTATTTTCCATTGTCTGCAATGAAAATTCGCGCGCCAAAGGCTTTTTGAAGGTTAAGTCTATGGGTATCCCGCTTTTCGGTGATTATTTCACAATGGTTATGTCCAATCGAGACATGCGACCCCTTATGACATTCAGCACGAGCTCTCGAATCAACACGCCAAATTTGGTTAAGAGTCTTCATCCCGGCGAAATTAAAATACCGCTAATTTTACAGTAATTATGTGATATCTTCAAATAGATAAAAGATAATTAAAATATGGAACAAGAGCGCCATAGACAATATTATTTTGCGTAAGGTACCGTTATCACAAGTCACCTAGCGGCTTTCCGTTTTCAGATGTTTAGAAACGCGAAAATAAATGCCGATTTTCAAAACAGCTCGAAATCGAAAGCAGATAAGTGAGTGGTGATAACGGTTTCTCATGTAAAATAATATTGTCTAGGGCGCTCTTGTTCCACATTTCGATTATCTTTTATCTATTTGAAGATATCACATAATTACTGTAAAATTAGCGGTATTTTAATTTCGCCGGGATGAAGACTCTTAAGAACGATTCAGGCATCTCCGAGTAGTATCCGGACAAACAAACGCGTAAGTCGAGTGAAGAGGAGTTTCGCTCCAACAAGACAAGTAAACTATTAAAATTTATGTTTTGCTCACAACTGAAAATAAAAAGTGCCTCTCTTAGTTTCGCAAAGGTGAAAATACATATGTTAATATCTGTTCTACTTTCATATACTGGCTGATTACTATTAACAGATACAGGGTGTCTACTAAAATTCCAAAATGAAATTTCGTGACCTTTTCTTTGTCAAATCATAAAATTTCCTAACATTTTCAAGAGCGAATTAGGCCGAATTTTTATCCATGCTATAAAAACGTACTTTGCTTGCGATTTGGTAGAGTCTAAATCCGACCATAGACATTTTTGGTGGTGAATTTTGACGTTTTATAGAACAACGTTTTCCAATCTGTACTTACATTTGTACAGTTAAAAAAAAAAAAAAAAAAAAAAAAAAAAAAAAAAAAAAAAAAAAAAATCGTGACCCAAAAGCTAAATTTCGTGACTTTTTTGTGACTTTCAAGACCGTTTTCTGATTTCGTGACTTTTTCCTGACCAATAGACACCCTAAGATACCAATACCAGCAGCTAACAATATGAAACCTAAAAAGAAACTCAAAATCAATAGATACACTACGAAACATACTTCACACTGATATGTAAGTTTGAAGTAATGCACTGCTGTAGAACGAATCTGAGTTTCGGCCCATCGTCCTGTCAAGCGTACAAAAATGATGTTCCCTAGCGCTATTGACGGTACATTCGATGAATTACAAACTTTGTCCCGTCAAATGTACAACAGATTTTAATATTTTCGAATTTTGTATTAATCACTAATTATCAGTGCACTATTCACTTCATCCAAACTCAAATATGAAAGAAAAACTGTATATTAGCTATATAATGATTAACTAGACATGTATTCATTACTAATTATCGAATTCGACTTCCCTAGAATTTAAAAGTGACAATTTACTCACTGAAAAAATAATAATCACTATTATTTACAGAAATGCACGCTAATTCACCTCATAAGTGTAGAATTTGGTGGAGTCAGCGAGGTCCATTTCTTCTGGCTTCAGTGGGTTGTCAGCAGTGGCCAGAGCAAGGCAACGCAGTGTGTCTCTGCCAGTACCATATTGCCTGGTGAGGTCGAGGATGCGGTTCTTCAGTGTTGATGTCAATGGGTACTGTAAACGAAAGAAAATTTCAATTATAATCATTAATCGAACATAAAAAAACTATACCGAAATATTTATAAAATCAAAATACCAGAATATATATATATATATATAACCAAAATATTTACACTATTTCCAATAAAATAATAAATTACCATAAATATAAGAAATAGTTGAATAATTTAAAAAAAAAAAATTATCTCATATACACACTGGTGAAATGACTTAAAAATATACAAATTCGGGAGCACGATGGCTCAACGGAAGAGCGCTGCCCTCTGGTGAGAGGAATCCCTGGTTCAATCCAAGACTGAGTTTCTGATAGACAACATCGTGTCCATGGGTTTTATTTGCATATTCCTATTTCCCACTACACTATCATTCCACATCTTCGGCCTACAGTGGGACGTCAAAGATTTAACTTTATTTTCTTTTTTCACTAAAAACAATCCTTTGGTAAGAATCATTTAACACAGCAGAACATAAAATTGCGAAAATAGTTTTCAAAATTTTCACTGATTTATAAATGATCAAAAATGTTAATCGCGATTGGAATATGATGACGGAATTTTGAACATAGTTTGTTACAAGCAAAAATACCTATTTATTTATTTATTTAATTAATTAATTTTGTTTAGTTGATGAACTTATGTAGCAGTGTTTAATTCAGTGGTAGTCAAGTGCTTGGATACTTTTTTTCAGTGTTATAACAAATTGCTTCAATTTAATGTGTGGAGGAAAAATGCAAGTATTAAAAAGTAGGTAGGCAACTTGTTCTACTTCAAGATATATGCTTTGATAAAGACACCCAACACGAATATGCAAGACACGTTGACTTTATTCTTTTTTTATACATAAATGTGTATTATGCAAAATGAAAACCTTCACTTTTTAACTGCAAATATTATTTATTCTCATTTTTATAATTATTTTCCTCAAATTCACCAGAAAACAATTACAAAATTAAAAAATAAAATAAAATAAATAAATAAAAGAAACAGTATACATCACTAAGTATAAATGAAATCTGACCAAAAAAAATTCTTATTATTACTAACTTGCAGAATGCCCGTTCTTCGAAGGGGGAGAAATTTTTCATTTTGGATACAAAGGGCTGAATTTGGATTCAAACGGCATCGGAAGTATCACTGTTCATTTCAGCGACCCCGAAAACTATGGATTCGACACTATATATATATATATCCCTTTCCCGTCAAAGTGAAATGATAAAAACTCTTACAGGTTCGAACCTATGTTGAAAATCTGATCGAAGGTTCAACAGGTACGGAGTTACAAACATCGTGACTTTCATTTTTATATATAGCTTTGTGTTACACTTTGGACAATGAGTCCTCAGATAGTGTATCTGGTAAAGACGAATGATATATTACCGAAACTGTACCAGATTAGTGAAACAAATGTTTGCTTTGGTCAAATTTTATTCTTATTCAAGTTATATGTGGTCCCAAAACCGTCAGAATTATTCAGATAAGTAATTTTGAAGATCAACAAATGTAAAACTTTGGTAAAATTTTCACTCAACTTTTCGAAGGTTTTCACACGAGTATTCTACGAGTTTAACAAAATTGCTTAAAATAAAGTTTTTAAAACTGTATTTCATATAAGAAAAATAGCACTCACCTTCTGGGATCCAATACGAGCATGTGTGCAACGGTCCAATACACCCTCGGGAGCACCCTTCACAAACAATTTGGGTCCAGATCCAAGACGAGATGGCTTCAATGGTACGCAGTAGCTGGACATGGATTTACGATCTCGGGAGAATTCCAGAGTGAATTCCTGTTAAATATACAAATTTACGATTAGAAATTATATTTCTGGACATGAGGAAAACTAAAAATACTCAAAATGGCTGTTCTGAAAAGGCTTTTACACCTTTCCGACCTAGTGTATCTACCGGAAATGTTTTATCATTGTTTCTAATATCTAGTACAAAGATAACAGTACGACTCTGTAACGTTGTGCAAGTTATTTCAAGTATTGCTCTATTTTCTGTTTTTACGTAAATGAAACACATTATTCATAGTTTGTACTATTCTCCAATAATAAGAAATGATAATTTCTTTTCTGAATGGAAACAATAATCATAATTATAGACCTGTAGTGTTATGCCCACTATCAGCTCCGAAGTTACATGTAATGTTGCCTCGCAATTTATCATGTAATCCTAAACACAATGCACTTCTACTGGGAATATTACAACATATTTATTTCTCAATTAAAAATAGTCCTCATATTTTCTAGTATTTCTATGTCCTAAGAAGTTTTGTTCTCAAAAAATTTCCTTTTTTAAAAAATGTAATCTAGTGCAAATGTTACTTTGAATTTATCTTGACTAAAGAAAGAATTAGATACATTACAAAAATTGGATGACAAATATACATTACCTTCTTCCACTTGGTTTCGATGTCCTGTCTTACAACAATGGCACTGGATCTGCGGTCAAGACCAGTCTTGTTCAAACCGAAGGGGTTCAATTTCTCAGCCAATACGATCAAGGCGGTTTCTGTGGCTTCACCGACCTTCTCGAAAGCTTGTTTGAACTGTAAAACAACATCAATACAAAATTATTTAAAGGGTTTAAAGAATATTGAAAAATATATTTGTTTAAAGGGAAAATATTAAAATTCTTCATATTCTCGGGCCGACATTTAACACATACGAGAAATATACACATTGCTTGCAGGTAACAGACATAAAAACTGAAACAGAGCAAATTAATTATTTTCCACCATATCTTCTGTAAGTGAAAAAGTGCGACTGGATTACCTCTATATCTAAGCGTAACTCTCGTAAGTAGGGCCCGGATTTATATACACTAAAAGACTGAAAACATACACAAAAGTATTAGAAAATACGCATTATACATAACACAATATGTACCTAAGAAGTTTATTCATTTCAAATTCTTAACTGGTTCATACTAGCTCTGCCATCTTAAATAAGGTAAACTAGAAATACAAATCGCTGAGCAAAGCAACGTTTATTTAAAAATAATAAATTTGCAACAGTTTCGCCAACTAACTGAACATATTGGCTTTATCAGACACTGAGCCAATATCTTCAGTTAGTTGGCGAAACTGTTGCAAATTTATTATTTTTAAATAAACGTTGGGGAAACTGTTATAAATTTATTATTTTTAAATAAACGTTGAAATTTATTATTTTTAAATAAACGTTGGGGAAACTGTTACAAATTTATTATTTTTAAATAAACGTTGGGGAAACTGTTACAAATTTATTATTTTTAAATAAACGTTGCGTTGGTCAGCGATTTGTATTTCTAGTTCAAATTCTTGCTTACAATGCTTACTATGCGTAGAATGAATTTCCATAGTGCACTACTACGAATTTCTTAAAAAGTTTTGTGTTGTCAAACCTTGTCTATGGTCTACTGAATTAAGTTTATAGATCGAAAATGATCCTTCAACATCTACTGACTGATATAATATCTGTACATGGCACAGAAAGTTTGGAACATTTATCTGACAAAGATTTACTGATGCCACATATACTAGTTGATTGATTTGATCTTTCTTGGTTCTGGATTTGAGCTAAATATTTTATCCAACTTCTTACAGGATATCCAATACATACAAAATTACCGATTCAGAATATCAATAATGTTACAATGATTCGTAACCAAATATAAGCTGATTATATCCGAATACCCTTGGAATATGTATTAACGTTCAAAATATAAAACGATATTATTCTGATTTATAGATTTTATTTATTATGAGTATGTTTTACTTTTTCAATTCTAGACTCTTTGGTTATTTCTACTCCTGTAACTGGATGAACGCAAGCAAGTGATAAATAGGTCACTTCTGTATTCGGTAACAATAAAAGCTAACCGTCATTATGTTTAAATTTATTTTAACACTGACACATATGACACTAATTTTATTGTGGTTAGTAATTACACAGTTGACAACTACACTTCAACGTTTTACGTTCCCTTGATAAATATACCTTATATTTCACTTTACTCCCATCGATTAATGTTAATTTCCTCCCCGGACAAATAGTTAGTTCTTTGAAGTAGGCTGCTGTGGTTCAAATTTTAGAGCGAATACTTGATACTAATACCTTTTGCACAGAGTGACAAGAAAGTGGTAATACGTTAATATCAAGGACGTATATGTGCTATTTATAATCGTTATTTTAAGAATGTGATAAAAACTTATATCTACATTATATTTTTAAAAAAACATAAGAAACAACATTACTTTATGCCTCATTGTGCGATTCGTTTATCAGCTGATTAAATAATATAGTATAAAAACTGCAAAATTATGCACACAATGGTAGGTCGTCACCACAAAGTAGAAATCCATGTGTTAAGTGAATGTCCAATGTGAAATCGAGTTAGAATTCGTTTCTCTCGTCGAAAAGATTTTGAACTGGTGATCCAAACACCAAGTTCAGGTTTGAGTATATGTAATCTATTATTAACAGCCTGGTCCAATTCCAGATCCCAATGCTGATGCAAGTATGTCTGTAGAAGGCACAGTGCTTGTAGCTTGAAAGTCGTAGAAGAACATGACTATATAGTTGTGTGCGCATCACATTTTATGGCTGCAATATCAGAAAGACGACGACAGCGAACGCCCTACAGCAAATATTAACTGATTTCGAGTGTGTCCATATAGCGGGGCTTTGAGAAACCAGGTGGTCGTTACGCAAAATTACTAGTCGCAAGGGTCACCATTGATTGTATAAACGATAGGAGGCAGAGGGTTCTTACAGCGAACATGCCCATCCCTCATGCCCCATGATTCATTGTGAAATGCTTGGACAGAAGGATCGTTAGGGTTGTCCTAACTGACAAGATGGCAACCGCTCGTGCTAAGCCACAATGGTTCCATATGTAAGCAAACTAAAGAATCGATTGCTGGACGCGAGTATACGCTCCCCCGTTGCTCTTGCACTATTATTTCTGACATCTGCGATGGTTTTTGTCTTGGACACAGTAATTATTGTGTATGAATTCGTAAAAATACAATAAACAGTAAAATCCAGCGTGTGACTGCACTGATCACACATGACTTACATAAAATGTTCTCGTATAGGAGCGATAAACTACAGATCCGACTTCCTTCTAATCTTCAATCAGGAAATATTACTCGAGCGCCGACATTTTGCGGGACCCATCGATCAGCCGAAAAACGCGCGTCAGAGCACCAAATATATTCTACTCGGTATACACTTTCTACCCTAGCTTGATCGGCAACAACTACCATACGGTAAAATCTACAATTAAATGTCAGATACAATAATAACATAGGCAGACACCATCTGTACAAGAACTCCTACCACAGAAAAGAAAAGAAGAATGTTTCGACTAGATAGTATTTCTGTCAAATCGAACTGATTTTAATATTCATATATAATTAATAAAAAATACACATGAAGTTCCATCAGAATTATGACTATGTCAATTCCTTCGATTCAGAACTAAATAGACACTAAGTCTCTATAAACTTCTTGAAATTTGCGGAGAACTTTATTTTGCACATACGAGCTTTCTGCTGTCACTGTAGCCAACGACCAAGATTGAGATTATTGGAACCTCATAATAAACGAAGTTTTCTCACATGTTTCCCTACATTGTCAAATTGATTTTTATTTTTTGTTTGTTCGTTTTGTTTTAGTTCGTGAATGTAAGTCCGTTTCCTTCAGTCAGTGAATTTTTCTTTTTAATATAGTAAATAGTTTATGAATATTTACATTCGTACAATCCGACATCACACGTACTCTAATTTTGATTTACTTCAAACGAACTGATTGTAACATTCCCGAGTGTGCTCAATTACTCTTCATTGAAATTATTTCTTGCGCATAGGGTGTTATATTAAAAAAAAAAAAGTGTTATATTTAAAAAAAAATGTCATATTAAAAAAAAAAATATCGGAAAAGCGTAAATTCAGTATAATAATATAGCAATTTGTTTTAAAAAGGGAAACTTACTTCATTGAAGTCAATGGCAGAGTCGTTGCACATGATGCAAATTGTAGCCAATTCATGAAGAGTCTCATAGTCCTGTCCCTTGATCTTCTGTCCATTGAGGAAGACATCACCAATTGGCTCATAAGTAGAGCCAGTGATTTCGAATTCGCTGAAGCTGCTGTCATTACCCTCGATTCTATCAAAGATGAACATTCTACAGAAGAAAACGAAAGAAAAATAATGAAAAATCACGGGAAACACAAACACCGAATACAAAAGTACAATGAAAATCCAAAAAGGTTTTTTTTTTTTTTTTTTTTTTTTTAAATATTAAGTGCAAATAAATAACGGTAATACTGGATTTGCTGGAAACTAACTGGATTTACTGGAAACTAACTACGCAAATAAAAGCAAAAGTATTTACTTATTCAATAATAATGTCAATCTCAATCTCATACTATTAACATAATAGCTAAAGCACTTGACCAGAATTAAAACGGAAATCAAAATTACAAATTGTCTCAAATAAAAATTACTTGAATAAATAACTACAGCATCTTTCACTTTTTTCTCTACTAAAATAAATTGTGCATGTACAGTCTTGTTAAAAAAAAATCTTGGCCACCCAGTTTGTTTTTAAAGGTCATATTCTGGCAATCAAATTTAGGAAATTATAATACTTCCGTTCTAAATAACGCTCTCACCTGGCCAACGAAAACCCACATTTATTTGATTTAATTTCAACTGTAGGTAAGTCCAGGTTTTTGGAACAAGACTGTAGATATGGATTTTTCACCTTAGTTTTTATTATTATTACTATTACGTTAAAACATCTGAACAATACACGCGACTTAAAATTCCGATGATATTACTATCATGAAAATAAATTTGTTAACCAATTCAAATTTCCCTGCGTTACAGTAGCCAATGTAGTTTCACTTTAGTTCGAGTTTAAACCTATTAGCAAACTACGCAACTTGATACAATTCATCGTAGAGATGAATAGTATTCCATTTGTTGCTGAGAATAATACAGAAAGATGTAATCATCTGTATGATATAGCCATATATATTACTGATCCTGATCAGCAGAGACGTGAAAACAGTTTACGAAGACTAAGAAGTGAGCAAGATGTGTGTGTTTTAGAAGAATAGATTAAACTGTTTAACGAAGGAACGAACACCACAACAGCTGCATATGTAGGTGACGGGCCACGATCTTTAGAACATTTAAACACCGGTATCACCAAATTATTATTATCTGCATTTACATATAAGTTTTATAGGAACATATGCACCACTCATACCGCTGCAACGATTAAAGTTCTTTCTACAGCTGAGAAAGGTCGTAACTTGAACTATCATCTATATCAGTTTTGGCTTTGAAGGATAATACAAGTTATCGTTGAAGGAAGCAATATTTCCCATTATGCCAGACAACAAACTACTACTACTAATAATAATAATAATAAAACTACGCTGTATAGGATACATACACACATCTTCTATTGTACCATTCATAAATTCTTTTACACACGTCTTGTATATCATTGCTTAAACCTACCTTGCAACGGACATCTGGTTGGTTGTCAGTGTGCCAGTCTTATCAGAGCAGATAACAGAGGTGCAACCCAAAGTCTCTACAGATGGCAGGGATCGTACAATGGCATTCTTCTTGGCCATACGTCGGGTGCCCAAAGCCAGACAAGTGGTGATTACAGCGGGCAGACCCTCAGGGATAGCAGCCACAGCCAAAGCTACGGCGATCTTGAAGTAGTAAACTGCACCCTACGAAAGAACAGGCAGCAATTAAAACTTAACATACGATAAGAGGGTTAAGAGTTGAATAATCCTTTGAATAGAGGGTTAAAATAGAAGACTGTGTTTATTCTTAGAACGTTAAATCGATTAAAAAAAAACACTTCTCACTATTACTGTTTTTACTTTATGTAGATCAATTGAAACCACTTGACCACGAAACCAATTGAAAGTAAGCTGTAGTGGATTACTATGACTTCTGATTTTAGAAAAGAATTAATAATTGAAATTAAACGTACTCTTGGGACACTTGATCGATTGCAGAATACATAAATATATTTTAGTTTGCAATTTATCTAACAAAATATGTGACTTATTATTTAGTCAAGTTTTCATTATTTTCTGCCTTATCTAAGGTACTGTAGGTTTCACTAGCACAAATAAAAACATTTTTATTTTACCACAAAATAGCAATGAAAATTGAATTACAAAATAATTTTTACCTTGATCCAGGATCCACCGTGAGCTGGGTCATTGAAGTGACCGATGTTGATGGCCCATACAGCAACACAGATAACAGAGATAACCTTGGACAACTGCTCACCGAACTCATCCAACTTCTGTTGCAAAGGAGTCTTGATTTCCTCAGTTTCAGACATCTCAGTTCGGATCTTACCTGTGAACAATTTGTAAATATAATACTTTCGGTTTAAACAAATTACTAAATGAATGTTGCTATACTACAAGAATTTTACAGGGAGATTGCTACTTTTCTTATGCGTTGGGTTAGTCAATGAAAATATATACCTATGCATCTAGATTAAATGACACTAAAAATAATTTCCATGCGGTCTCTTCCAAAATGGTCCCACTGCAACACCAACCAGACACTGGTTCTTCTGATGGGAATTTTCTCCCTTACAATACTTGCATTACGTGGGAACATATTCAGATTGTACAGGAAGTAGTGCAATGCATCCCATCTAACCTTTTCCGAGACAGGCAACACTATGAAGAAGCATATGATCACAGGTTAACTCGTCTTCAAATAACTGACCCAAGTCATATTATTTGTATTATTTGACACAATGTCTTTGTATGAAAGAATGATTGGTACAGGAAATGGGTCACAGTTCACCTCCCTTTTAATTTTTTTCTAATCATAACTGGAAACAGAATTTTCTAATAGTGTGTCTGTACGAGATGTATTTTAAAAAGGAAAAAAATATAGTCTCTCCAATAAACTAAAGAGCTACTTAATTTTGTTTTTATTATGTTATGAATTTTTGAACAATCATCAATCGTCGAATTTTCGCTGTCTTCACTGGCAGCATTGTCAGGACACATACAAGAAAAGAGGAATAATAGGAGATAGCATGAGTAGCAATTATACAGAAAACACCTATATACCTATCATATAGTAACTTATAAAACATCTTGAGACTTCTAGAGTGAGTTTTTCACAGTACAAATATCTTACTACGCAATTCTTGTTCTTTGTGGTTGATAACGACGGGTCGTAACTGAGCTATCATCACCATCATCAAAATAGAAGTACAATGACCTGAGATATTTACACTATAAAAACCTCCACTGGAAGCCTCAAGATCTTTGTGTTTGTAAGGCATAATATGACAGGTGCATAGTAGTTACCTATGTAATTAATTCTATCAAATTAAACTTTTTTCATACTTGCTTCTTGACAATGTTGCCCATGAAGGTACTGAAAATTCGACGACTGATAATTGCCCTATAAATCCGTTAACAATACAGCAAAGTTTTTTTTTTCTTTCTTTGATTCTGAGTTTACTTATAATTGGTTTTGACAAAATCATAGAAAATGGCAGGAGTTTTCAAGAAAGATAGATGCTTTTATATATATCTGTATTGACATCTTTAGTTATGAAACGATGATAAAAAGATGAAAGTAATGAACTATTGGAAAAATAATGTATTGTAAAGAAATATGGGTTATTTGGAAAGCATAACAATAAAATCCTTAACATTGTGGTACAGCTGCTAAACCCACATTGCATGACCTGAAATCAAACCTCACTTCTATTACCAGGGTGTCTACTAAAATTTCAAAATGAAATTTCGTGACTTTTTCGTGACCTTTTCTTCACCAAATTATAAAATTTCCTAACATTTTCAACAGCAAATTTGGGTGCGAATTACGCCGAATTTTCATCCATGCGATAGAAACGTACTTTGCTTGCGATTTGGTAGCATCTAAAGCCGACCATAGACATTTTTGGTGGTGACTTGACGTTTTATAGAACGAAAGTTTCCAATCTGTACTTACATTTGTACAGTTAAAAAAAAATCGTGACCCAAAAGCTAAATTTCGTGACTTTCATGACCGTTTTCAGATTTCGTGACTTTCGTGACCGATAGACACCCTACGAAGTTTTATGATTAAAACTTACGGAAAAAAAAAAAACTACCTTTACTATATTAAACCACAACTCTGAGCATATACTAGTTAATAACACATAATAGTAGACTCACCAATGGCAGTGTTCAGTCCAGTTCCAATTACAACACCACGTGCCTTGCCAGCGGCAACATTGGTACCAGAGAAAAGAATATTCTTCTTGTCCTATAACGAGAAAATGCCAACGTTCTTTGTTAAACGCACTGAATAAGCAAACTAATAAAAATCAAATAGTTTAATGTACGGATCTTACCCATAATCCGATAATTAAATTGTAATTTTTACCGTCGAGGGCTACAGAAAAGCAAGGTAAATTATCAGGGAAATTAGTATTACTCATTACGGTAAGAATTAAAAGTTATTATAATAAACATCTATTTTACCTATACTAGTTATAGATACAAGACTGCCGTTTATTAATTTCGAAGTTACATTGAGGAACAAATGAGGCGTTCTCGGTAGTAAGGGTGAACTCGACAGAAGCTACAAGCAATCTGGACGCAAACTGTATATTTGAGGTGGTCGAGTAGCAATACCAAACTGCTCTGTGGCATCCAGTTCTCGTGCATATATCTATCTATCTATCTATAGATAGATAGATAGGTATTTATATATGTATATGTGAGTAAAAAATGAAATGAAATCTTAAAGTTTAACGTCCCACGATTATGCCGGTTAGGCTAAAGGAGACTGTGATAATGAGAAATGAGTGAAATGAAGAAAGTGGGAGGAAACGGGAGAACCCCGAGAAAACCCACGAGCACGGCGTTTGTCCACCACAAGGTTCACACGGCGCGAGCTGGGATCGAACCAGGGACCCCAAGCACCGGAGGTGAACGCTCTATCACTAAGCCACCGCGCCCCCCGTGTATGTGAGTAGTTTGTGAAAGTCATTCTGAGTAATAATACCAAACTGATGTGGCAGCCAGTTCTCGTGCACATAATTTGTGGAAGTCGTTCCTTTTTTCCTTACGAAAGGCAATTTCAAAATACGCGGATGATTATTTTGACCGTTCAGAGTAAATTTTCAGGAAACAAGGCTTGGCTTGAATTTGCCCTTACTACCCGAAACGCCAGGCTATGACAAGAGCTATTAACTGAATGCTGTATGGTCCGAACATCGGCTTCCATGGTAGTTATTTCTGGCTTTGTAGGCATGAGTTAACTGTCTCTTAATTTAAGTTGCTTTCCAATTACCAAACGATGTGAACACTGAACTTCTTCTCGCACTTAGAAATCGAACCAGAATCTTGAATAATACAGAAAGCACGCTAACTTCTCTACAGGGAAGCACTATATCAGTCTAGGTGATCTGAAATTAGTTCTCTCTCACTATATAGCCTTAAAGAAGACAAAACCAGCTTGGGCTCAAAATATATTTTAGCTTTAGACATATTGGAAGTTTCTATAAAGAAGTTCCTGAATCGGCGCCAACATCGTCAAATAACAATGACAAGAAAATAATAACGTAAATTGATAGCGTCCACAATGCCACGTCCGTATAGTTGTTTTGTAGTTTGCTCTGTGCGGCATGCTGTAACAGTCTGAGACATTTGAGTCCAAAATTTCAGTCATTTGCAAGCACACAAATATCACACCTTTTTAATTGTAGATTTACCAAAGATATTAACATTGCTCAACAAACAAAACAGTAACAAAACAATGAAGAAAAACAGCAAGTCATTTCAGTTGTTTGCTATTTGTGTGCGACCATTTAAGTGTAAGTAAAATTACAAAACCAAAGCAGGTGATCAAGGTTTCGCACGGTAAGTTCCACGCACTGTTTCTCAATAACATTATGAATGCTACTGAAATTTATTTTTCTTTGCTTCTTATAGATCTTATAGGTTCTATTTCTTACGTACTACTCTAAATTTCTAGACTTTATTGTAGATGATTTTTTTAATATTATTTTAATGCTACTCTATTGTTTGTCTAAATTCTTGATATGGAAAGATGTATATATCAATGTATCAAAGTAAGGATTCCTTCTCTTAATTCAGAGCTTAGATACAGCTATATTAGTCTTATTAAAGTATGTATTCTGAAATAGTTCAACGGAAGAATAGCTTACCTGGTTCACAGCCCTTGGATCTGGAATAGGATCTGTGTGCTTGATGACGGACACGGACTCACCAGTCAAGATAGACTGGTCAATCCTCAACGTGGTTGAGAAGATTTTGGTTATCCTAATATCAGCGGGAATCTTGTCACCCACTACAGGGAAAGAAATAAACGAAATTAAGAATTACTACGAATTGCTCCCATTAAAAATACCTATAAAAATATACACATTAAATTAAGCATAAACGAACTTTTGCATTTACCAAAATCAAGCATTAAATTCTACTGTGATAGGGAAAGGTGACTAACGTTGTGACGGGGCAGGTGGCATGATCCTGGAATCTATCTCTCCTGTAATCCAAATCAGTTAATCTTGCATGATGGTTTGTTCACCCGCCAACCGCACCAACTCAAGCCCTGGTCATGGTTGGAGTCCAGTTAATACTCCCTGTCCCTCATACCTGGTGTGCATCACATGGTTCACACTGTAATTTTCCGAAATTTCCTCTTAAGATAATTAAGAGAGCACTAAAGAAAACAGGGAGCGTTTCAACGTACAGAAAAGGGAGTAAGAGACTATTGGATGTGTTACGCATGAGGAAGAAGAAAGGAGGAAAGAAGAAAAGACGAGAGGAGATGATGGAAAGAAGGGGAATGGTTTACAAGATAAGATGTAGTGAGTGTAACAGTTGTTATATTGGTGAAACGGGGAGAAAACTAACCAGGGAAACGGGTTAAAAACACAAAGATGACGTAAGATTATGAAGAGAAAGAAATGCCATTTTTAAGCATGTGAGGGGCACGGGGCATCAATTGGTGTGGGATTGAATTGTTAGGACGGGGGGGGGGGGGGAAGGGCGTTGATGATAAACTGGAAGGAGGTCAGCTTTATAGAAAAGGAGCAGGTTATTGGAAAGACTTAAAATTGTAGCTTACTTTTCTGTCGGACCAGGGAGGGAAAGGGATTTATGGTGTTTCGTTTCACTTTTGTTATGATTGACTGAATCCGTTCTCACCAGCCAATCAGCGTTCAGAACCAGTTTCCTGTTCAGAACCTGTTATATTTAGGTGCAACTCCTTCTTGTTTTTACAGTGTCTGATGAAGCTAATATGTTCAGTTAGCTGGCGAAACTGTTACATAGTTATTAGTTTTTTAAATAAACTTTGCTTTGTTCACTGATTTGTATTTCTAGTTTAAGAGTCTTCATCCCGGCGAAATTAAAATACCGCTAATTTTACAGTAATTATGTAATATCTTCAAATAGATAAAAGATAATTGAAATATGGAACAAGAGCGCCATAGACAATATTATTTTGCGTGAGGTATCGTTATCACAAGTCACCTAGTGACTTTCCGCTTTCAGCTGTTTAGAAACGCGAAAATAAATGCAGATTTTCAAAATGGCTCGAAATCGAAAGCGGATAAGTGAGTCGTGATAACGGTTTCTCATGTACAATAATATTGTCTAGGGCGCTCTTGTTCCACATTTCGATTATCTTTTATCTATTTAAAGATATCACATAATTACTGTAAAATTAGCGGTATTTTAATTTCGCCGGGATGAAGACTCTTTAAGTTGACTACGTAAGTAAATTTTCTCAGATCGCGACATCGTCAACATTATCATTAGAGAGCGGATTTTAAGGTGCAGCATCTTTTCGATTGTTATAACAACGAAAGTTCAAAATATGTATTTCCGGGCATAAAACGAACTGAAACGAACCCACTTCGTTGCACCTTTTTCGCTAGATTAATAAAATTTCCCTTTTTTGTACTTCTTTTAACCTTCAGCACCTTTATTGTCCCTTTTCTCTTTTTTTTTTTTTTTTTTTTTTTTTTTTTTTTTTTTTTAACTTTGGACAGAACAGTATGTTTTATTTTCAATTTAGTTTACACATAACATTAAATAAATTTAGATGTAGTCTTGACTTATTTGCTAGGGATAAAATCTGAACTGAAACCGGACATAGAAACCTTTGCAACATCAACTGAACTTCCTGTTCATGTGCTTACGAGATATGAAGCACTAGTTTCCGTTGATGTCGAAAGAAGTTTCTCCACATACAAGGCTCTCCCGAGCTCCAAGCGACAGAAACTAACATTCGAAAACATAAAAATGATAGAAATGTTGTGCATAGTCAAGTATGACCAGTTTCTGAAAACCCAGTAGTATGTAACGCTTTCTCAAGCCACAATATTGCTAAATCAAACTTAAAAGAGTTGGTTTTAACCACAAATTTATTAGAAGAGTGTTGAATGTTGTACAAGTTTAGGATTAAATAAAACAATTTCGCAGTTTATGTCCAATGTTTAAAGCCAAGATTTTAAAAATATTTGCTGGTGTAATGAATATGGAATGTTCATGTAACTGTATACTATAGCACTTAATAAAGATATCCTATTAGCAAGTATTTTTTTTTTTTTTTTCACTTTTTGAATGACTTTTCAGCCCCTTTTGTTCCCTTTTTCCTACCACATTTTTGCACCTTAAAATCCGGTCCCTAATTATCATATATGATTAAATTTAGAAATAATAATAATAATAACTTTTAAAACCGTCTCCACCATCCTCATAGCCGTTCACTGGTGTGGTTTATTTTTTTATTTTAATACAGTATAAACTAACTTACTTACTGTAGATATTATTGAGTCAAACTTCCAGTACTTGAAATGCAATAAAACTTTAGCCCCAAACAATAGTTAACCTTCTGTGTAAGTGTAAAGAGGATAATTCATCTGAAGTAAGAATGTATTTGGCCGACTATTTTCTTTAACAAACTGAAAGCATACATTTTTATTACTAAATACACACCTGATATTTCAACCATGTCACCAGGAACGATCTCTCTGGCACGGATTTTCTGAACACCAACTTTGTCTGCTCGTACTACTTTACCCATTTCGGGCTCGTACTCTTTAAGAGCTTCAATGGCAGATTCAGCATTACGCTCCTGAAAGGACAAAGAAAATTAACTTTACATATCTTCTACAACCGAACCTAATAGGCAAGCTGCTAACAATAATAATAATAATTTTCACTAAATTAACAACTGATTTATATATAACATGCATATTTTTAAACATTATTCGTTCTTTTGTTTTCTTGGCATTCAATTTAAACAGCTGTAGAATAAACGGAAACTAAAAGCAAGAAAAACAAGAGAAACAAAGTAAAGACAGACCTGATTATTACATGACTTAACTCTCTTCACACATCCTGCTCATTTTGGATTTCATATGTTTTCAAGGAGCAGGAAACTATCTAGTATTTGCTAAGAGTTAGTTAAAAATTTTATATCAGGAGAAAGAAAGAAGCGTCAATCACTATACAGTGAATTTAGCTTCCATTCTTTCTGTTCATCCACAACAATATTTTTGTTTTTCATTTTTAAGTCTCTTTGATATTGTTAATTGACAATGACTAAAATTTAAAAATATAATAATAATAAAACAACGTTTATCAATTTACCGCCCGTCGCACTAAGCACTGTGCCATTTAATCTTTAGCGCTTATACTAAGCACATGTGTCTAGTTTTGAGCTATCAACAATTCAAGCCCTTTTACATGTCAAGATTTTGGAGTAGTATTCAATTCATAGTTCTATGTAATGAATAGGGGCGGAAGTTTATGAAATATCATCTTTTTCTGGTATCGTCCATCAAATACCATAATATTACACTTCGTTCTGAAATAAAAAAAGTAATTTTAAAGGGCATACTTTTGCATGATTTCCAATTTTCAGCATTTAGGTCATTTTTTAAAGTTTCGGTGACTTTTTCGTCATTTTTCGCATGTTTCAATATTTTTTTAAAATGATTCTTTTGATTTTGGCAACATGCTCGAGACACTGCACCAAGGTAAACACACTTTCTCATAAGATGACATGGAAATACACCATGCTACACAGTAAGCCAAAATGCGAGAAATAAGTGCATTTTACACTGAATAATTTACTGTATTTGTCTTAATCACTAAATTGTTTAAATTTACATTTTATTTGGTTATTTTCATTTAAACAAACTTACATATTTCAGCTGAAGAAGTTACCTTATATTTTGTGGTATCACGGATATGATGCCCATCATTTGGTATGTTTGTTGTATTCTTTTGAAGTTAGTTACAAATTTAATCGTTATTTTCACAATTTTTAGGCTATTCTTCCATGTTTTTAATAACATTTTATAGGTCATATATCTATATTTTTTAGGGAACTTCAGTCCCCTAGTAATAAATATCACTTGGCGAAAAGTATATATTATACTTGAAGGTGGTTCATCTAAGTTACAGCCACTGATTTGCAAACAGAATATTAAAATAAAATGTACTCAGGTCGTTTCTCCGTTTTGCGTGACAGTTAACAAATAAAAGGACTAACTCACTCTTCATTTACTTAAGACATTTTGTCTTCACACAGAGTCAGTTATATGTCTAGCTTTCTAGGACCATATCAAGAAGGAACCTGAAGATATTTATTGAAGACGTCTTAACGAAAAATAATATGGTTTCGTCGCATTGAGTTGGCCGTGGCTGGTATAAGATTAAAAGAAAACAACTGGTGAATTTTTCAAAAAGCAAGCAGAGTCTAAAGCACCTTTGGTAATAGTAAATGTGAAGATTCTAACATTTAATGCACGTGAAGTTCAGGTATATACGATTACGAATTAACGACTTAAAATTGTTCTCGTTTTTCGGCCCCCTTTTGTTTTCCAACAATGTACTTCAGTAAGTAAAATTCATTGTAATACAACTAAAAGTATTAAAACCTGTACTTAAAAAAAAAAAAAAAAAAAAAAAAAAAAAAAATAAGAAATCCAACTCTTCGGTATTTCTAACATTATACAGAATTGAACAAATTAAAAGTTACTGATTGCGACTTACCTGCCATACACCGACGATGGCGTTAGCGATCAAGATTAATAAAATAACGAAAGGCTCGACGAAGGCCGTAAGTTGGTCCTCATGCTCTTCAAAGATGGCTAAGACCTACAACGAAATGAAAAATAAATAAATAAATAAAAAAATAAAAATTGCTAACAATGAAATTATGGCAACTTCTTTATTAACAAGACACAAATTTGTACATTTACACAGCAAACTCTTTTCAAAGGTGATCAAGGAAAGAGGTAGATCAAACTTATTAAAAAATGGTTTATATATATGTTAGGGAATTAATAATACGCCAATTTTATTCTCGCCTTCTGAAATGAAATCTTTAGTTTTACGTCCCACGGTTATGCCGGTTAGCCTAAAGGAGACGGTGAAGATGAGAAATGAAAGCAATGGTGAAATGAAGAAATTGGGAGGAAACGGAAGAACCCTGAGAAAACCCACGAGCACGGTGTTTGTCCATCACAAAGTCCACACGGTGCAAGATGGGATCGAACCAGGGACCCCAAGCACCGGAGGTGAACGCTCTACCATTGAGCCATCGCGACCCCTCTCGCTTTCTGCTTAACAACTTTGGAAGAGTACTCAGAAAATTGTGAACAAACGTCAACAGAAAATTATTTCCTATGCTATGCGTACCATTACTGATCCCTGATACAATTTCCTCTCTGACCGTGAGATGAGAACACGAATTTTCCAAAGATACATTGACATTTTTTTTTAAATATATAATTGGATAACATTATTTTTTAAATCTACTCATCCAGTTTTTATTAAAAAGCTCTGAACTCCCAAACACAGTCATTACTACTATTGTTATTGTATTGAACATTTAACATATATCTACAGCACCAAGGCTGTATGACCCTTTAATAGTCATTTAATACGACGAGATCCAAACTGTGTGTGTTCTCATCGAGAATCGAGCTATTGAAAGCTGTACATTACATGTAAAAAAGAAAGAAACGAAAGTAGATAGGTATCTGTTTAACATTACAATTTTTTATTTATAACTGAATACGCTTAAATCGGATCTTAAGTCCAATGTTGAAAAATTACGTTCCTCTAAGAAGAAACAAAGAGTAGAGCGAGCTGAAAAAGCTACCATCCCAACAGCTGTTCCTTGCATATTTAAAATAACGGAACAAAAATTAGCGTGCTCCGCGGTAACTGAAATACGTTAGACATTATATCAACTATAGAAATGTACTTACTATTAAGCTAGAAGTAATAAGGCGAACAATATTTGTTTCTTAAGTAAATAATTTAGATTAGTCCTCTCAAAGATCTCATTTCCCCCTCAAATTACAAAAAATTTGAAACTTCAGTTTCCATTCTGACTAATGCATGGTACACAACTCTAGAAATACAGTCAACTTTCAAAATAACTAAACTCAAGTTTCACTTAAAGATCACATTCTCACAACCTATGAAGGAAATGTTTCAATAATTTTTGACTTAAAAATCCCTACCAGTTAAAGAAAAGTCATATTTGATTCATTCAGTTCCGTCTGAGGATAAGAATACAGGACATTTCAAACACATGCGAATGGCCAAATCACTGTACTTTTAAAGTTTTTCTTTGTCGTACACAAAAAGACCACGTGGCATTTAATAGAAAACAATACCACAATTACAGAAATCACATTAATTTGTGGGCAATACCTCCTTAATCCAATCCGGGAAAAAATGAAATGAAATCTTTGAGTTTTACGTCCCACGGTTATGTCGGTTAGGCTAAAGGAGACGGTGATTATGAGAAATGAATGAAATGGTGGAACGAAGAAAGTGAGAGGAAACGGGAGAACCCCGAGAAAACCCACGCACACGGTGTATGTCCACCACAAAGTTCACTTGGCAGGGGCTGGGATCGAACCCGGGACCCCAAGCACCAGAGGTGAACGCTCTACCACTGAGCCACCGCGGTCCCCTTTAATCCAATCCGATTATTAAACCACTTTATGTTTGAAAATATACATATCACACACACACATAGCTATATAGCACTACACTTGCAAATAGTTTGAGAGTAATGCAGTGACAAATATTTGGGTGACTGACAGTATTTGAATATTTTGGAAACAAATCATAGTATTTAGTGAGAAATTTAAGCGATGACAATGTAAATAACAATAAAGAATTAAAATATATATATATATATATATATATATATATATATATATATATATAACGATTAATACAATCTAATGTGTATCATTTGTTAAAAGTTATTGTTCCATACTCCCAATAATTTTGTTTTTGAGTACAACAAGATCTCGCGAGTACCAAAATGCAGACATACTTCCACTTAGCTAAATCTACTTAGAATGCATTATCCTTACCGAATTAATATGCTCAACCCATAAAATAAGAGCAATTATAAGAAATACAGAATCACACTGAGCCTAGCTCTAACAATTCAAGTTTTTAAATATGACATGTTGAGAAAACAATATGGAAGATGTTCGGAAAGCATTAAGTGTTCGGAAATTTTTAGTCTCAAAATGCGGGTATATGGCAATCTGGTCTAAAAAGCAGCAACGATAATGGTGGTAAACATAGTAAATTCAATCTATAATACTCTAGACTTTCAAAACGCTTGGATGACTTTAACAATTGTAACATTTTTCACTCTCTCTTTGACAAACACATACAATTTTATTCCTAAAATATCTCAATGCATACATATATGTTAAACATTAGAATATATCACTGTTAAAAGTACAGTTGTTAACAAATACAATGGTATCCACCTACATTAATTTCATCCTTCGAAAATCTAAGGTGTTAGCGATTTAAATAAAATTGTAAACTGACATAATCTTATCTTTTTTAAAATTATAGAAATACGCATTTAAATACTTCCCTTCCCTTTATTTTAGTTTTTTTTTTTTTTTTTTTTTGTCAAGCGCCTGACATGGAGTCTCCAGAGAATTAAGAAAAGAGTACTTCACGCAGTGAAGGTAGAATAATAAAAAAAAGAAAGAAAAAAACTTTTATATATGTCATTTATAAAGGAAAGTGTATCAATGATTAATATTTCAACGTTCTCCACTGCGGTTGTCCCTCGAGTTTTGCTAGTGACGTCAGAGGCTGGGAAAAGCATCAGTTGTGGTTAGCATATAAGGTCGTACAGTCATACGCAAAACCATCCACGAAACATAATCTACCCATAAATCTGTCCTTCCTTTTGCTTCTAGCTGCTTTCATGTCAAACGAAAACAGTATTGAGGACAGACTCTTCAAACATATGACAAGCATTAACCATAGCAAGACAGATGTACAAGTTAATATTATTTCCATGTTAATTTGCTCCTCATAGAGATTTGACAATGTGTACACTTCGAAGACTTTTCAGATATTGTGCAAGAATTTGAGTACTGGACAGAACTTTCATTACGTACTATTGGTGCCTACAGTTAAATTAGTTTGATACTGTGAAAGATATACAGGGTGATCCACTGTTTAACGGCATTTCATTTTCTTGCTACGAATGTTCCTACTACACAATTTAGCGTCAGAACGCACTGAGTTGCATGATCGCCTAAAACTATCAACGCTATTATGCTTGAGTGACAAACTTGAAAACTCTCAACACTGAAATTATCATGCATTTATCCCAATTATTCAGTTGCGTAGCTGCATTTTTTTTTTTTATTCTCTATTCCAACCATAGGGAAAAGAACATTTTACAAAAGTTTTTAACTGATTAAATTATTGAGTTCTAAATTTCAGTATTTCCATGAAATGCTTGCAAATTTCCGCAATGAGGCTGCTTTTTTTTTTTTTTTTTTTTTTTTTTAAAACACGAAGTTGCGCTATATTTTGCGAGTTGAAAACAAGTATTCATTCATTTCTTAGATGTTCAGCTCTTGCTTGAGCAGCCATTTCGTATAGGCATGTTAACCTATTTTACTCTTTACAAACACATACTGTAAACATTGTAGCTACATTATTTTTGAAGTATTGATTTTAAACAAAAATCATTTGAAAGACAATTAAATGTGCAATATTTTAAGTCAAGTGCCCATTTAATACCTTTTAAAAAATGAGATCTTTCAATTTTACGTCCCACGATTATGCCAGCTAGGCTACAGGAGACGGATGAGAAATGAATGGAATGGTGAAATGACTGAAGTGGGAGGAAACGGGACAACCCGAGAAAACCGACGCATATGGTGTTTGTCAACTACAAAGTCCACTTCGCGCGAGCTGGGATCAAACCAGGGACCCCACGCACCAGAGATGAATGCTCTACTACTAAGTCACCGCGGCCCACCTTTTAAAAAGTGTTGAAAGTTTACAAGAGGAAAATGGACATTTTAAAAATAAATTTTAAAAAATTAAGATCTGCCGTTACTTTTTTTTTTTTTTTTTTTTTTAAGACAGACTTCGTGGTATACTTCTTCCTCTTAAAAAAAATTGATACCTGATAATCTAATTTCTTTTTCATGAGTTTTTGAACAATGCAATTTTTCGAAAATATGCTATATTCAACCTGAAATATCTCAAAATGAACATGTGGAAAATCTCAAATTTTAACAAGATTAACAGTTGTAAGAAATGTTTAAAATCTGATCACTGAGACTTGACTAGTTTTTCAGTTGTTTTTTTTTTTTTTTTTATGTGGAGAAATCACACGAAATGTCGCGCATGCTCTGCTAAAAAAAAAATGTCAGCAACCTCATTGGGTGATTTTAAATGGCCTGACCCCTAGACGAACTTATTTGTTAGGAAAATGACTTAAAAAGCAATTTCATTTTTGCCGCCGAGTTTTCACGTTTACTGACAGGCAATATATGTACTATCACCGGGGAGAAAAAATTGTCATGAAGACGTGAAATATTTAAGCTCCCGTAGTATATTTTGCATACTTAAAAACCAAATTAGAATACTTCTCGGAAAATGCAAAAAACTATCTTGAGACAATGTGTTACTCAATTTCTGCGAAGAATTCTTAACACTAATAACGATTTTTCTTTTATTTGAGGAATTTGAGGAATTCCCAAAACAATTATTTGGACCTTAGGCCTAAACGGACTTTTTGTAAAATCTGCTGTACATTAACAGTACATCTTGATAAAACCGTTACCTGCATTTAAGAAAAGCTTTCACTTCATGAGGAAATATTGGCATGTCCCTCTAAAAGTATTCTTATCCTTTAGTATAAGTAGCGTTACTAAAGGTCAATGGAAGACAATACTTTTGCTACTCAAAAGAGTAATGTATTGAGTATTAAAGAGACAGTTTATCATAGCTTCTTTCGTGATCGAAATTTACTTATATTTTATCCATTAGATTGATTAGAACATCGATTATACATAAAACAAGGGTTCAACAAAAGAAAATTACATTTTGAACATTGTTATTTATTTATTTTGTAGTTTTAAGATCTCAACGTACACCTATGCAATGGAATAACTTCTTCATACTGTACCCGCTTAACTGCTTTAGCCAAATAAGAACTGTACCCGCCTAACTGCTTTAGCCAAATAAGCAAGAACACACACCTTCTTGCATCATATTCAAATATTGAAATTAAATTACACCTTTAGTCAACGTTCAAGTTGTGCCCTTTAGACTACAAGAGACGGTTAATTAATGGAAAGTGAATGATTATGGAATAATTAGTTGTATGAGGATATGGCGGGAACCCGAGAAAATCCACAGATACGATACTGTCCTCTATGAACTCACATAGCCTGAAATTGAATCAGGGACAATCGGACTGGGGGTAAGCATTCTAGCTCTGATCCACCGAGATTCATCATGTTCAGGTAAGATCAGAAACTAAGGTTACACGGCCGATATTTCTAGAGTTTCGTCTGTTACAGAGGAATGAGGAGTGTACGGGAATTTTAATACATGGAGTTCGCCACTGTGCAGAGTTTCAGCCACCTATGGCGTTAGTTATAGGTAAACACAAATGCGACTCGTTTGGAAAACTGGTCTTGCGAAGAAGTCCACTCAGTTATTCGATACCTGACGGTTATTAGAGGTGGGCGAACATGTAAGTACGGCTGAAATTCACCGACAGCTGGTAGAGGTTTACGGAGAGACTGGAAAGTCTCGTCAGCATGTCGTAGATGGCCCAGAAGACCACCACGCTGCTCAAGCAGTATCGCTGGGTCATTATCAACCACTCTCCCTACAGCACGGACCTCGCTCCAAGCGACTTTCACCTGTTTCTGCACTTGAAGGCGTATCTAGGAGGCCGTCACTTCGCTTCAGACGAGGAGGTGAAATACTTCATGACAACGTGCAGAACACGGAATGACAGGATTTTTTTACCAGGAGTGAATCTTCAAACTCATCCCACGATGCGACAAGTGTCTCAACCGATATGAAGACTATGTCGCTATCTGTTGGCTGTATTGGTTGTATGAAATAACATACGCATGTTTCACTGCAGGCTTGTAACCTTACTTTCTGATCACTCTCGTATATCTCAATATGAGGAACACGGTACTTCGGGCTATTGGAAACCAAAAGAAACAGTAGGACTGAATAAACTGGTTTGTTGGGCTGGAGTTTAAATGTTTCTTTCAACACATTGGTTACATGAGACGTGGACTTACAACTTAACGTGGGGTCCAAACCACGTCAGTTTACAGCGGAAAGCGATCACATGTCTTCCGCACCACACGCGCGTACGTTAAATATAGCTGCAAGTGAGCTCAAGCACTGGGCAAGACAAGAGTCGACGTGATTTCCTTGATAGAATTCAGGAAATACACAGCAATCAGTCAAGGTCATCAGCTTTACAAGGTGTGAATTTATTAAATTTCTAATTCCTTCCACATCTTAACCAATCATTCCAGTTCACTAGTAACATTCCTTTAGTTGCTAGTGGGATATAAATACTAAAGCGAAGGCAGTGTTGAGCACGCTTAACAATAATAATACTATGAATGATTACAACTCAGAGATGGGAATTACACAGCAATAATGAAAATTTTGAGTACACAACACTTCAATAATTAACAGCAACTACTAACAACGAAAGAGACCCACAAGTCCTAGACTAATACGCAATTTGTCACTGAGATCGAATAATTTACACAATCCACTTTTAATTCTGCTACCATTTAAATATATATATTATTGCTAGTATCTTTTCAGTACCAAAAAATAAAATAAAATAAAAAAATAAATAAATAAAATAAAAATAAAAAAAATTATTATACTTACGAATGAGATGATGGCGGCTAACAACAAGATTTTTACTAGCAAATCATCGAATTGCTCCAGCACCAGCTGCCAGATGCTCTTACCTGTGAAAGAACAAAAATATTTATGGTTTAAGAAGTATTAAGGAAAAATACTTTTCACTATCTTTAATTTAACGTCAAGTTTCTTCTAATATTGGCGATATTGGTTAACTTACGTGTAAAATTATCGGGCAAAACAGAATGTCAATATAATACAAGCTACATTTAAATTCATAATCTGATTTAGTTATTTAATGCCATACCACAGCAATACATACAAAAAGACCTTTTACTGATTTTTGTGGATTTTTTTTTTTTCACTTTCAGTAGGCGATGTAAAAAAGAAAAGAAAAGAAAAGAAAAAAAGCAATGTCAAAAGATAGCGCACAATGTAGTGTATTATTAGAAAGTGTTATAAGGTTTATCCTTACCGCTTATTCAGCCTATTCTGCCTAAGGGCAGCTATGACATATTTAGCGAATGGTGAATATTACAGACTGATCGATGCTTCATGTTTCAACATTGCCTTTGTTTTACCATTATATTGAAAACTATAAGTATAAAAAAAATGATACAAAACTTCTACTTTTACGCTCATTGAAAGCGGAAGATTATGAAAGAATCAGTGGAACAATAATGTAGGAGGAGACGGGAACGATCGAAGAAAATTCACTGACTTGATGTTGTTCACTACAAACTCACCTAACTTGGGAATGAACTAGGGACATGTCGCACTCTAAAAGGTCTTTAACAAATGGGTGAAGGAAGTATCGAAGATCCTTATACATAGTCTAGCTAGTCGCTTTTTCCAATATATTGCGAAAGACAAGTACAGTACTACAAAATTTACTTCGCGGTGTTTCGTGTTTTCGGTACACTGAACATTCCTCAGAAACATATTACCAAATCAATTAAGATATCAAAAACTTCCAATACAGGGTTCAACGATAAGCACTATGTCGGATCATAGTGCTTTGTAGCGAGATACACGCGGGTTTAGGCTGCAGTTTTGAAACTATGTAATGGTATTTCTGGAATGAAATTATTATGACTATCTGTCAAAAAGTTCATAGCATATATCCAAAATGTTTCACCATGAGAAAGAATGAGACAGGATTTCTAAAGCGAATAGGAGTTTTGAAATTCGGGATTCATTCAAGTAAATTAGCCTTCGGGGCAAAACTTTGGATACAAGTTCAGTTTCGAACTGGGCCTCCTACTTTTCATTCACGTGCCGGGTCAGGCTGAAACATGTGGACCATGCAGAACTAACTTCGCAGATATTTCAAAGTAACAGTGAAAAACGTTTAATATTGATATACAGGGTTTGTTCACAAACTTTCAAGACTGATGTTTTCCTGAGTATAGGCGCGCGCGCATTCCCGTTCAACCGACAGGGTGAGGTTGTGGGGGGTGTCAGCTAACGGAGCGCACGCGCGCCACTTGCTTCCGAGACGTTGGAGTAAAAAGATTGCTAGTGGAGTGAGTGCGTGTCATTGACCTCCGTCGAAAACTGGTTGCTAAAGGACTGATCCACAAAGAGTTTGTTCTTGCCGGACAGAGTGTCACAGGTCAGTTTTACGCTGGAGTGCTCCGCCGTTTGAAGGATCGAGTCCACCGCGTCCGCCCAGAGATCAAAGACGATGGGGTTGTTCACCACGACAATGCGCCCTCACACATCGCTAGCCGCCGCCGAAGTTTTGGCGAAGTTGAACGTGGCAACACTGCCGCAAGCCTCCTACAGCCCCGACCTCGCTCCCTGCTACTTTTTTTGTTCCCCCAGATTAAAAAAGTTCTGAAAGGGAAGAGATTTGATACGATTCCAGCGGTCCAGGCAGCTTCAAAGAGGTCCCTTAACAGCCTTGCGCGCGAAGACTTACAGGGAGCCTATGAACAATGGGAAAAAAACGCTGGCAGCGGTGTGTTGATGCCCAAGGATCATATTTCGAAGAATTTTAGTTCGCTGTACAAAAATGTTTAATACATTTTGTTTCTCAGACCAGTCTTGAAACTTTGCGAACACACCTTGCATATTTAAAGTGAGACCGAAACTACTGAATGTCTTTAGCCCAAGTAGAGAAGAAAATTGCAGAAAAAAAAAGCGGGAAATGACTGCTTGTACAGTGCTACCTAGAGACAAGGATTAGTATCTATTTGTTCCATTTTTCTTTTTTCGCCAGAGCTTATCACAACCAACTTCTCACTCGTTTGTGCTTATCTCGTCGTCTGAGGTCACAATTATTCTAGTTTTACTACAATTTTATCAAGTCTCCCGTTTGTACTAGTTCACGTGCTTCGCTTTCTCTCCATTATTGGTTAATACACCAGTATCACATGTTAACGTGAACCTAAAGAGACTTGCGTGTAAGAAAGTCGATAACGTGTATAAATAAGTTTCTTTTTTTTCTACTCGATAAGCAAATTACGACAATGAATGAGATTTCCTCCTCTCCCTCTTGCAAGGGTTTAAAGTTCAGTATCACTGGCTATCGAGTACGTTTTCTCTATTTCCCGTACTTGACGGAAGACGTAATATCTAATGAACAAATGAATCTGAAAGATTTAAGACAAAGAATGTAACTATGCTATAAGGTATCATTATCGTACTCTATATTTCTTTCGTTTCTGTGGTACATATGTAGAATAAAGATATAAACTATCACGATCGTTAACTCTGATATGTCTATAAGGAAAACTGAAAATTCAAGTGTAGCTTTTATTTAACCTACCACTTCTTAAAACAGTTCAAAATCTCACCTCGGCGAATGACTATCATTCTGCCAGCTTAATACCATCTCGCCTAAAATCAGTGACGTAACCAGCGGAGTCAAACGGAGCTTGTGCCCCGGACGCCAAATTGGGAGGGCGCAAAATTGGACAAATATTTGGGAAGCATTTTGGTTAGGTTGGTCAGGGGACGCTAAGGTGAGTTCTTGCCCTGGGAGACAACTAGCGTAGTTGTGTCGCTGCCTAAAATGGTGACGCGGATATTTCAGTACTAATCAGGGAATTTCTGCACTCACTATAAACATTTGAAAAACTTCACGCTATTTATTAATCGCTATCCGAGACCGTACATTTGAAATTAGGTTATCATTTTTACATTATTGTCAATTTCAGTTTGTTACACTGTCAATATGAAGAATTGGTTTCTAAAATATAAATACAATTACTAGATTCGTAATTTTCATTTTACTGTATATTACTCTTTTTCTTGGAGAAAAGGATGAAAGACTGATAAAAACACCCTATAGAATTTCATGATAGTTTTACAATTTGCCATCCAGCACGTATGGACGATCAGAAAAGGAGACAAATGACGAACAGACAGAAGACATCAAAAATTACTTTTGCAGCATGTATGGAGCATGGATTATGTAAATCGGTTGAAATATCATATTCGATTTTGTTCACTATAATCTCTCCTGTTTTAGTTCAGATGCAGAAAGGGGAATTTGCAGTATGTTGATTGAGATCTTAGAAAGACTACAAGTTATAATGGAGACTATGGACAAACCGCTGAAGACAGTTTTTTTTTTTGTTGTTGTTGTTGTGCAGGACTGACCAACTTTGATACTTTTTTTTTTTTTTTTTTTGACGGTCTTGGAGAAATTTGCTGTTTTATCGCTACCTAGATAGTGATGTTGAAGTTGGAACAATAGTGATGGCTGAAAACAATGCGTCATGTTGAAAAGGTTCTCGTTTATTGGCCGAACACAATGTCCTTCTAAACTTACCAAATTTATGAAGGAAATAGAAGATGAAGGGATCATTGTGTTTCTAGATATGAAAATAAGCAAGCGGGGAGACAAGTTTTATATTTATCCTTTTATATATATATATATATATATATATATATTTATATCCCTCTTGTTTGTTACAGTATCCGTTGAAGCCAATATCTTCAGTAGTTGGTAAAACTGTTACGCATTTATTATTTTTAAATAAACGTTGCTTTACTCAGCTATTTGAACCGGTATTTCTAGTTTAAAATAAATCTCCTTAATCATAATGTTTAATTTCATTATATCACTTACTGTGTTTTTAGAATAAATCTCATATCTTTAATTACAGTTAAAACTAACTAACTCTATGGCTTATGGAACCCGGAGGTTCAATGCCGCGTTCACAAAAGCTCTACACTGACTTCTATCCTTAGTTAATTGGATCCAGTTTCTACTTTGTATTCCTATCTCTGCGAGATCCATCTTAATATTGTCCTCCCATCTGCGCCTAGGTCTTCCTAGTGGTCCTTTTCCGATTGGTCTTCCAGTTAAGACTTTGAAAGCGTTTCTACTTTCTTCCATTCTAGCTACATGACCGGCCCACCTAAGCCTCCTAGACTTGATGACCCCAACAATGATAAATTATGTAGTTCCTCGTTATGAAGTTTCCGCCATTCCCCATTCCCGTTCCTATTGGATCCCAATATTCATCTCAGGATCTTGTTCTCAAATACTTTCAGTCTATGTTCTTTCCCCAGAGTAAGCGACCATGTTTCGAAACTATACAAAACAACAGGCATGATTATCGTAATTACAGTTAAAACAAGGCACAAAATTTCCGGTCGCCATTGGCGACTAGAAATTTAGAGCTGGCGACCAGTGATTAGTAGCAATGGTTTCTGCCTAAACTCACAGGGCTGTGCAGTGTCAGTTCCACACGAAAGTAATCGTCCCTGAGTGAGACAAAACAGGGAATGTTAAGTGTTGAAAATCTTTGCATTTGGAGTGGAAGAAATAAAACTGCTTTTTAAATACTTGCAACCAGATGTATATAGTGAAAAAGTGGAGACCTTGTTTTAGCACAGCAGGCAGGATATAAACTTCTGTTTTCTTCCTTGACGCTGAATCAGACACTGAAAAAGATTTACAGTGGAAACTTCATTACAAGATTCCCAAATTTGCTTCCAATTGTCACATTTTGTGCAGCTTTACCTGTGAGTACTGCTCCATGTGAGAGAGGCTTCAGCAGTCTCAACAGAGTTAAAGACTGATTACAGGAATTCACTGAAGACTGACACACTGGATGATTTGCTGACAATTTCAATCAATGGCCCTTCACTTAAGGATTTTGATCCGAAAACTGCAATTAACAACTGGCACTTCAGTGCAGAGAGAGCGAGCGTTACACAAACGTGAAGTCTTAAGGTATGATATTTTTTAACATGTATATGAATTGTCCAATTCAAAATTGATTATCCTGAATCTAGTTGTCTGGTTTTGAAATTTTATGCCCTAATGTAATTTCTTTCTTTGTCAAATCCGCAGCCGAGGGAGGAGGGCTCCTCTCATAATTTTTACGAGAGAGAGATACTGGCGACCATCATCACTTTTGGATTGGCGAGTGCGTCTGACTTTCAAATTTTGCGCCCTTGGTTAAAATATTCAATTTCATTATGTATGTCAGTTATTGTGTTTCCTAACTGGTCGTATAAAATCATCATCACATTATTTTTTATGATTTATTTGGTAAATTTTACAATTTAATCAAAATAAACTGTGGTGGGCCGGATTGGCGGTGTTGGTGGGCCGCAGTTTGGAGACCCCTGATATAGATGACCGTATTTGAGAAGGTGTATACATTAATTGGATATAAATAAAGATGGTTCTAAATGTGCTAACAGCAAGGTGACCAGAATTTTCACTTGCGAAAACGGGACGCATACGAATCGGCTACGGGGGGGGGGGGAGGTATCTGACTTTCACATTGAATTTTGGGACTCAGAGGTGTTTTCAATTTACAAAATACACAAGAGTGATAACACACCGTTTCTAACTTTACGTGTACCACACAACAAATAATGGTTCCCGATTGCAAGTTCTACCCAACAATTCTTTTAACTAGTTGAACACTCAGAATTCCCACTCAACCCCACTTGAACCACGAACACTCAATTCCCATTTGAAAATTCAGAAGTTCTAGACACGGCTGAACCTTGGCAACGAGTGTTGGTACGGAAGAGAGTAGAATTTGCATTGACGATTTATATTTTGAATAATAATTACGGGACACCTAGGTCATTTTTACTTAAAAACGGGACATTTAGGCGTCCCGTTCGAGAATCAGAAAAAAACGGGACAACGGTTGGAAAAGGGGACTGTCCCGACTAAAACGGGACATCTGGTCACCTTGGCTGACATATATGATTTGTTATATAAGTTATGCTTAAGTGGCTATACATATTATTTAAGTACAATTAAGAGCCTATGCCACTACCTCTATGGATGAAAACGAGGAAGCCTTTAAAGATAGCGCCTTTATATAATCAACATTAAGAACCTTGAAACCTATCTTTATCTCGTTATCCTTATGTTCCCTTACGATTACAACTACCATCTGAGGTCATTACTGGATTCTGCATAAAATAATAGTTTTAAAAATAAACTTACGTAAATGGAAGAACTTGAATTGTATGATCTACGGTCAAAGTGCTATGAGATAAATGATACATTACGTCGACTAATGACCTCGATTTTAACACACACCTACGTATACAACTCATTTTTTTCTTTCTTTAATAATCATACCACTTACATGGCAGAAAATCGTAATATAATCTCAAAGATTTCATTAACAATATTTTGTACGGTTTACCTGAACAAAGTTTTACAAAACTGTGAAAACTACATCTTCTGATTTAATTGTTAGCCATTGTATGTCAATAACTATCATCTTTCCAGCGAACTTCCGTCTTATCTCTTGGTATAAAAAAGAAAAATTTATTTATGTTAATAGAACTGTGACGTACGACTTGTTATATTTACATAATGACAGTCTCGAATAGTTTATATCCTCAGAGGAGTTAATTATTTCATTCCAAAGACGAGATGTATAATCAATAAGCCTCTTAATTAATTAAACCTTCTGGATTATTCTTCTATATAACTGTTTCCACATCCGGAGATAAACATGTCAAAGGAAGCAATCACAGTATCTTCCTGTATTTAGTGGTATTATTGGGAGAAACTTCACGCAAATAGATTATGAATTAAACCCCTAATATAGGGTCTAGCATCCCTTTTCAGTACCGAGGGTATATGAGACGTGAACCCACAGTTTTATGGTGGACTCCGTACCATGGTAATGCACTCAAAGTTCGCAAGGATATTCCACCAGGAATCGAAACCGGGATCTCGTGCACCAAAGGCGAGCGTGCTCTAGCAACTAGGGCAGAGAGGAGAGCTTAAATCCTTAGAGTTGCAAATACATAGTGAGCTAAACTCGCTGATGCTACAATCATGGAAGGATATGGCCGGCCACAATTCAACTACGCAATGCCTGGTTAGCGTATCGAATCCTTGCGCCATTATTTCTGACTTTCAAGACTGGAGTTTGTTACATCTTAATGCAAATCTTGGCTTTTGAAATGTTTTAGTTTTACGTCCCACACTTATGCCGGTTAGGCTAAAGGAGGCAATGACAACTAGAAGTGAATATAATAATGGAATGAATAAAATGGGAGGAAACGGGAGAACCGTGAGAACACCAACGCACACGGTGTTTGTCCACCACAAAGTCAACTTGGCGCGAGCTGGGATCGAACCATGGACCCCATGCAACAGAGGTGAAGACTACCAATGAGCCACCGCGGCCTTACATCTTAATGTAAGTTGACTGACTCACAATGCTGAATCACCACTGAAAAATTGTATTCCTACTGGAAGTCGATCAAAAATTTATTGTGTCAAAAACATTTAAGCAAAATAGGTTTGATCTGTAATATTAACGTATCGTCTTATAAATTATTTCTGTTAATCTATTTATATGCGTGTTCCTTTTATACATTAAAAGTTGGTCTGTTACGTAATTTTATGTCCTATAATACTAAACTTTATTTTAGTTTTCTAAATCCGGAAACAATTCATGTGGTTTGGATCCTACATAAAGCTGTAGGTCTGTGTCTCATATAGCCTCGGTGCTGAAATAAAACTTCCATTGAACCAACCAAACCCAGAGGGAGAGTGCCACAACACGGATTTCAGCCTCATTTCATTAAATTATACACGTTGTAATGAACCAAAAATATACAAACAGGGACTCGGTTCTTAAAAAAAAAATCATCCCATCACCGAACTGAATCCCATGGAAATCACACGCGGCACCCTACAATTATTAGACATATAATTTCAATGTGTGAATTAGCGTTTATGGTGTTTCCTGGTAAGAAATTAATGACATTCAGTTTCTAACCCCTCTCGACTGGGTTCGTATAATTAGCACAAAAAAAAAAAAAAAAAAGAAGTTGTTCTCAGAAGAAACCGGTTTCGTTTTTAGCTGTTATTCTATCGTTTTCTTTATACCCAACGACAGCGAATTTTCCTCCATCTGTCAGAATCACCTCTCAACGATTATCCTAATAACATGGAAAAGCCCAGAAAACTAAATGAGTATTCCAACATAAACAAGTACCTGAAATACCATTAGCCAATTTATGCATTTTTAACTGGTTTTTCCACGAAAAGCAAGCAGCTATTGGACCGATTCCAAACTTTACGTTAAGAATAGTTGAATATATATTTTAAATAATTTCTTATTTTAAGGTTTAAATTATACTTTGTTTTTTACTGCCACTCACCTAGCACTGTTATTATATTTTATTTTTACTGCTGAAAATACAATCACTGTTCTCTGGGTTACGTAAATACGTTACGCGCTTGCTAAGCCTACGTCAGCACATGAAAAAAAAGGCCTTTTTTTCTTCATTATAATCTCTTTACCAGTATAATGTTCGTCCGGTCTAAAGGAAGGAATACAGTACGCATTGTGGCACATTTGCAGCGTTCACTAACAGTAAGACCCTGATCTAATGTCACATACTGCTTTAGATTTTTACAAGCTGGAAACTGACGAAAGTCATTCTCAGCGATTTTTTCGTTCATTCAGGACAATATAGTTTTTTTTTCTTCTTTTAAATGGATATGCATTAAGTAAGTTTTTGTGTCCTTATGGAACACCACGGTTATGAAGAACAGAACTACTATTAACGCGGGCCCAGAACCAGACACAAAAACAACCTTCACAGTATAGGCCGTTCCTCACTATACTACCTCGCCTCCAAGAAAGTTGTACAGGGTGTCCAATATACAATACAACCCAGAGTTTGGGATAGTAGAACTTTTCAACCTGAAGTGATACACAATTAATGATTATACCAAAATGAAGCTTTGTTCATGCATATATTTTTAAACTAGGAAGCAACGATTGAAGTACATTAGGAACTACACAGTGTTGCCAGATGTAACCGAAGGTGTAAATCAATTTTTTGCAAAACATGTAAATTGACTCATAACTCATACGCATGGATGTTCTGTCGTTAATTTTCAGTTTGTTTAGTTGGAGTAGCTTGGAAACTACAGAGCAAAATAAATAAATAAATAAATAAATAAATAAAAATTTCATTTCCACCGATAACTAACTGGATGAGGCCTCTGTAAGGGGGAACTAGGGAAATGTAGTTTTCATAAATTAACACTGAATTGGCAACCTTGCTGTTTCAGTGCATCAAAAGATGTGTTAAGGATCTGTCTACATTACGCAATTCCTGAAAACAATGAAAAAACAAGCTTTGAAATTATCGTGATAAAATTTTAACTAACCACTATTCGTTTATTACTTCAGGTTCAAAAGTTCTACTATCCCAAACTCCGGGTTGCATTGTATATTTGTCACCCTGTATTATACGACCACATCACTCTCCCCGGGCGAACAGTTCAAGTTTGGTTAGCGAATTTGAATCAAAATTAGAATATTTTCACATTTCAAAGTAGCATTTAAATAACGAGTAACTCCGAATGTACGACCCTGGTTTCAGTACTGTTAGCCGGTCTCGCTAAACGCTTTATCAACGAGTAACTCCCAATATAGTACGATCCTGGTTTCAGCATTGTTAGCCGATCTCACTAAGTACTTTATCAACGAGGAACTCTTAATGTATGATCCTGGTTTCAGTATTGTTAATCGGTCTTGCTAAGTACTTTAGCAACCTGTGTACTGACGATCAATGGTGAAGTAAACGAGCGGATTAATGACCATCTCTACTATGAAAAACATCCAAATCCAAGAATCAGAAATGAAATTATATATTTCGTCTTAAAATAGATAAACGATAAAAGGAACTCAAAGTTGCTGCCACAAGATTTTATGGCATATTAACACTCTTTGTGCCAGAGTTGAGTGCTTCACTACTGGGTCACCATTTTCTCCTGATTGATAAATCATTAACGAATGAGGGAAAAGAAAAATCTATACACCTATTTGTCAATTCTAATACTAAGCTGCACTTGAACTCGCGAGACCTTGGGCCGACCACTACCACCAAGGTAGTCTAGAATCAAAATTTAATACGGAGGTGACCAATTCACACGAACACTTCGGGACAGTCACCACGTTTTCGCAAATACTTCTGAAGAAGGGAGCAGCAGTTCTGATAAAACAATTATTAAGAATTAATTGTCACACTATGTTAATCTAAAAAATTACCAACATTAATTACCCACGCTACGTTTAATGTGCCTAGGTAAAAATCCCCTTTTCTCAATTAATATCATATATTTATTCGACGTCCTTCCACTTCAGTTTGGTAACATAAATTTATGAATGGAGAGAGACGAAAACAAACAAACAAACAAACAAACTACCTCTCCATTACCAAGTTCTGCCTTACATGGAAAATGCTAATAAGTTTCTAACTGCTAGTACTTCCAGGTCCTCCGAAAATGGTCGACGAGCTCGGAAGCAACAACCGGATGACAAATGACGCAAGTAAGGATAAGCGCACATGCCATTATCACTGATTTATGTAAGCACGCTTTCAAAGATATGCCCAATATACGTACAATGCATGGCAACGCTGATAAGCATTTTATTCTAAGCAACAAAATGTTGACAGCTTACAATTTTAAGTACTGATCCTACCAAAATTTATATATATACACTACACAAATTGCAAAATATCATAGATTCTGCATTTAAACTGTAAACTAGCCTTTGCCTAGCTGGAGATTTCGTCCCAGACCCATATTTCCTTGGTCTGCGGCCTCGCATCTCTTATGTCAGCCTTTGCTTCCACTCTTCGCACAGCAAGAATTATTTTTAAGAAAAATTAAAACCCCTTTCCTCTATCAGAATACACACTTCAATAAAGATGAAATGATAAAAATCCATGTCGGCCCAAGTGTTAACTGTGTCCAAAAATTGACTTTTCTCATGATGATGACACTGACAACCTCGAAGTAATTTTTAGGTACAGGTACTAAAAAAATAGAAATTGACCCCCTTCTTTTGTTAAAAGCAGAATTTCCGGAATCGCTGTAACAGAATTTCCAAAAACGCTGTTTTCAATAAGGAGTTTATAACTAACTTTCATACCTCTAATAATGTTCCCTAATGTCTCTAATTTTAAGGGATTTCGCGATATGACATTAATTATAACAATTGCAGCCCCTACCCTTTTTCTTCCTCTCTAACGGGAACATCAAAAAACGCCGAAACGCGTCTTTATTTTAAATTTAAAGCCTACATACTCACTTTTGCGCTGCTTATTGCCTCGCACTTCTTATTTCAGTCTTTGAAATATCTAAATATCAAATTTCACGTTTCTAACATAAAATCCCAAAGCAGGGCGGATCCTGGGGGGCGATCGGGGCGATTGCCGCCTCCCGCAAGAAGAGGAAACTTTCTTATTTTATATATAAATAAAACCCATCCCACAGTTTGGAACTCTTAAAAGTAGCTCTAAGTAGCAGTATTACAACGCACCGCCGACCCCGCAGAAGTCCGTCCTGGATCCGCCCCTGGCCCAAAAGAGTATTCCCAGAGCTGGTAAAAATTTAAGCATCTTAGGAAATAAGGGATTTTGAGATATAGCAGTCTTATTTTAACAATTGCAACACCCATTCTTTCTTCCTTGTTAAGGGGAAGATAACATACGGTGAAACACGTGTCTAATTATTTTAAATGGGAAGTCCACATATCAAGTTTCACGTCTATACCCATCAGAGATACGGATATTTTACTATAATAATTGTCACACCCGTTTTTTCCCTTTCCTCGTCGAATTTTCAAAAATCCTTCCTTAATGGTATACAGGGTGTCCGAGAAGTCCTTCCCTGATTACAGAAATTGATAACTCAGGCTAGAAATAAGATAGAAATATGAAACTGGTGTTGAACTGTTTACAAACTATAAAAGTTTTTGTCTGTGCTAGGTTTGTTCTGTTTTACCTCGTTCAGGCCTTGTTGCCCGACGACGGTACACGTCGATATGACTTTGCGGTCGAAATGCTATCACGTATTGCGGACGATAATGGTTATCTCAGACGAATTGCCTTTTCCGACGAAGCGACATTCTTTGTCAGTGGAGTAGTGAATCGCCATAATGTACGCATTTGGGGTTCAGAACCCCCTCCCCCCAGGGAGGTCAGGGAGTTCACCAGAGGCAGTCCAAAGGTGAATGTTTGGTGCGCGTTATTGCACGATCGAATTATCGGGCCATTCTTCTTCGCTGAGGATATCATCACATCTGCAGTGTACCTGGATATGTTGCAGCTGTATGCTGTTCCTCAGCTGCTTCAGTATCGCCCCGATGTCGTTTTACAGCAAGACGGTGCACCACCTCATTGGGGTTTGGACGTCCGTGCCTATCTCGATAGGACATTTCCTGGGCGATGGATTGGTTGTGATGGACCAACAGCTTGGCCTCCACGCTCTCCTGACATAACCCCATTAGACTTCTTTTTATGGGGTTATGTCAAGGATGAGGTCTACCGAACACGTGTACCAGATCTTGAAACCCTGCAGCAACAAATAACCACAGTCGTTGCATCGATCCCTCCAGTGATGTTGGCTAATGTGTGGATGGAAATTGAATATCGCCTAGATGTGCTACGTGCTACCAAGGGTGCTCATGTGGAAGTGTACTGATGTAACAAAAACTTTTATAGTTTGTAAACAATTCAACACCAGTTTCATATTTCTATCTTATTTCTAGCCTGAGTTATCAATTTCTGTAATCAGGGAAGGACTTCTCGGACACCCTGTATTACGTCACAAATCATACGCAGTCAAAATTTCAAGTTTCTAGCTTAAGCGGTATAGCCTGTTCGATGATCAGTCAGTCAGGATTTCTTTTAAATACAGAGATTTTTTCAAATTGACTTGTTTACATTGCAATAATTAAACACGAGGCTACATGGAAACACTTCTCTTTGGAGAATATGAAAACCTAATATTGATTTTGTAAAACAAATAATAGAGATGATACTTCTAACAAAACCAGCAGAGAATGATTAAGATAGAAGAATATTCGTACTTACCCTCTTCAGCGGGCAATTCTGGAAAATAGAAAGAAATATACATTAGTAATTCATCTCAGAACGTTACAAAGTATTTTAATTACATACAACCAAACCTTCTCACATACCTCAACTACTCATAATTATTTTGTACCTAATATTCCCTACAGTATTATCCATCAAGTATCAGAACAACATATCACCATTCTAAGTTACTTCTTTCAACAGGATACACATGCAATTAAAGTTATAAATATTACGTATACCATACACGCACCTTCCTTTAAAAAAGGAAAGAACATGAAAATAATTAAAATTTGAACACTATTAAAACAGAAATAAAAAAAAAAATCTACCTTTCAAAAACAGTGCCTATGCCTGGATAAATTGCCAATTGTGCTTGTTATATTAATTTGAGGATACCGAATTTAGTGGGACTATTTTTAACTATATTCGAATCGGGGTCGCGATGAAGAATGACAGCAAAGTCAGGATATTTATATTTGCTTATATCCCTAGTTTCAAAGTCATTTTTGTCGCAACCCCATTTACGCATATGGTTTAAAACAGTTTCAGGAAATAAAAGCAAGGGGGGGGAAAAGGCTCAAATTTTCCAAGCAATCCAACTAACTATTCAAAGTGGAAGTCGTAGACATATATTATTTTCAGTTCAATATTGATCACCATAGAAAAACTGTAGTATACAACGAGATTTTTTTTTTCATACGGATTCAGCATCTCAAGAGGTTTTATTTCAATCTTTACTTCTCTATTAGAACTGGAAGTGGGAGAAATGTACATTTTCTAGCTTTAACACATCGATTTACATACAGCACAAACGCTTTAAAATAGCAAGAGCTGCTGCTTTAATGTTTTTTTTTTTTTTTCTCAAATGGATTTCGCGTTGTGAAAATAGGTTCCATCTCCACCGTTTTATTCTATTGAAACCTGACGTGGTAAAAATCTAATACCACTTCCGGTTTCAATAACAATTTCTATAGAATAACTGTAACAAGGTATCACGAAACTATTTCCTTGAAGATCCTAAGAATATATCCAGATACAGACGGTTTATCAATCTCTTGAAATCGGAAGTGGTACAAACCTACTACAATTTCCGGTTTCAATATTGATTCACATAAACCAACAACTGTCTGCGACAGCAGGAAACTAGTTATGATATGTTTGGCGTTCCAAGAACAGGTTTCACCTCCTATTTTATCAGTCTATTGAAACCGGAAGCATTAGTTTCATTTTCGATTTTATCCGTCTATTGAAATCGGCAGTAGCAGTGTTTCATCTAGTTTTATCCCACTATTGAAACCGGAAGTAGTAGGTTTCACCCCCGATTCTGTCTATTGAAACCGGAAGTAGTGGTTGATCTCCGATTTTATCTCTATTGAAACCGGAAGTAGTACTGTTATCTCGAGTTTTACCCCTCTATTGAAACCAGAAGTAGAAGAGTTTCACCTCCAATCTTATCCATCTTTGAAACCGGAAGTAGTTGGGTCTCATCTCCGATTTTATCCCTCTACCAAAACCGAAGTAGTAGATCCATTACTTTCAGTTTCAATATTGAACCTGCATAGTTTAGTAGTCTACTGTAGTATCACAATGTAAGAAGAAATCTACCTGTTTGCCTGTATGACCATGGACAATCATCTAGTTAGTCGAACTACTAGCAGAGCTCATCGCTAGATTTCGCAAGCTCGGTTCGACAGTATGTCGTCACAAACCATGATTTTCTGTGAGAAAAAGTCCTCAAAAGTTCCGGAAAGAGCACTTGTACACAAAGCCCACACGAAAAGTGGACAAATTGAAAGCGGGCTGTGAGAGTCGGAAGGAACGTGTTTAAGTGACAGGATACATGCATGAGAAACAGCTGCCATTAGTTAATAAAATGTACAAAAGCTCTTGCTCATTATATCCAAGCCGACAAACAACTACTCTCCTTAATCACCACTCAGATTTTTTTTTCCTGCTCAGCGGAACTTTTCAGACCTAAGAGAACCACGAAAGTATATACTATTTCTGTTTCTATTTTATGTATTCTATCTAGAACACTTAAACTTTCTAAATCACTGGTTAGTTTATATATTTTCAGCATTCAGCCAATAAGGAATACAAATAAAAAGTATGGTCGTATTAAGTTTTTGCACCAATAATTCTTGATTGATGCAGAAAATGTACTGAGTAGGAAGTTTTAATGAAACCAAATTAAAGAATGCTCCGAATCCTGAGTTTAAAATCCTATTAAAATGCTCTAAAAACTTATTTAAAAGTTTGCCTGGAAATGTTGTGCCCAATTTTGGAATAAGTCTATACTTGATGGCAGGGTTTGAAAAAACCCGGGTTTTTTTGAAAAAGCCCAACCCACCTGGGCCCATATGGGTTTTTTCGGGTATTTTCGGGTTTTATTGGTTTTTTTCGGGTTTAATTGGGTTTTATCAAAATATTTCAATGTCTTTGGGGTGAAAGTGTTACAATGTGATTTATATTTCAAGATTATCATTGTCACAACTTGCAACAATTTTCTATTCACTGCTGTTTTGAAAAAATGGCCGCCATTTTGAAATTTTACGTTGGATCATCGCCAAAATATGTACAGTTAATTTAGAGTATCTCGTGCTTCTACTCTAAAAATTTCGACTTAAAAGACCGAAAATTGCGCTTTGCAGCGTGCATGCCCACTATTTTGAAAAACATAAATTGTCACCATTTTGAAATTTTACGTTGGTATGCCGCCAAAATCTATACAGGAAATTTAGTGTGTCTCGTGCTTGTACTCTGAAAATTTACACTTAAAAGACCGGAAGTGATTCCCTGTAGTATGTGTGGTACAATCCGCGGCAAAAAACTTGCAACATGAGGATGTAAGTTTATTGTGAAACTACGCCCAACAACACAGGGAATGAACATAACGTCTAAGTGGAACGAATCACGCCAGGATAAACCTCGGCCTCCTCCCGTGCACACTTATTTTGGAGCAAAAGACTTCGTCATTTCACAATAAACTTATGTTCTCATGTTGCAGGTTTTTTGCCGCGGATTGTACAAGCAGACGAATGAACAAATGCAGATTGAATCATCCCAGAAGCCTCAGTGACGTTTGCCAAATATGAACACCAAATATATTAATTTAACAGCGTAAAATAGTTGGTTTTTATTGTTGAAGTTCACTTTCGATACGTTGTGCGTTCAATTACGGGAATTTCCCGAGCACTTGTTGCAAGAGGGATCTTTCCAGAAAGTTAATTTAAGACCATTAAGAAAGATATATACTAATTCATATTTTATAAAATAAACTAGCTTTTGGCTAGCAGAGGCTCTGCCCCCGCGCCCCCGAGTTTGCTCAGCCTACGGCCTCATTTCTCATCTATCGCCCTTTGCATCAACAGTGAATTTCGTGAGCTTGCTCTTTATATTTCCTGAATCTGTCCATCCGGGGGCATCGTCCACCACACACTGTCTTTGCTCGGCCTACGGCCTCGCATCTCTTGAACCCACAATTCTATCATTTCTTTTCCTATTTCAACTATTTAAAAGATAAGATTTTGTATCCCAAGAAAACTCCCATTTAAATAACAAGGGAATTTCTTCATCACCCTTTAGACCCCTAAAAATATTAAAAATATTCACTTTTGGCTATTTTCCTGTCGGTTAGTCCTGGAATGCTATAATCATGCCAAATTTCATAATTCTAATCATGCCGGAAGTGCCTAAACATTTTGGGGTGTAGAAGACGTCCCATATAAATAACATGGGAAAGATTTTTCAGCTTCCCATAAAACCACTCTACGGTTGGAATTTTTTATTTCTGATGTTTCACTTAGGTAACGCTTATGAAAACTTATAAGCATACCGAATTTCAAGATTTTATTCCAATTCTAAGTACATAAAACATGAGATTATATTGGAGAAATTCTTCATCTAATCTTTAATCCTCCTCAATATTCACTTTTGGCAATTTTCCTGTGGGTTTGTCCCGAAAAGCTATAATGATGTCAAATTTAACCATTGTAGCCCTACAGGAAGTGCTCAATAATTTGGGGGTGTAAAAGGTGTTCCATATAAATAACATGGGAAAGATTTTTCAGTTCCCTATAAAACCACTCTGAAGTTGGATTTTTAAATTTTTACTGATTTACTTAGGTACTGCTAAGAAAACGTTCAGCATACCGAATTTCAAATTTTTATTCTAATTTTAAGTACCTAAAACATGAGATTATAGGTCCAAAAAAGACCCATTTAAATAACATGGGGAAATTTTTAATCCCCTCTTTAGACCCCCTAAAAATTAAAAATATTCACTTTTGGCAATTTTTCTGTCGGTTAGTCCCGGAAAGCTACCATCATGCCAAATTTAATTGTTGTATCCCTACAGGAAGTACTCAATAATTTATGTCAACTCATGTAGTTTTATATATAGTTAGGATGTTTCAGAATGTCTTAAATGAAATAAAATATCTTCCAGCATAAAATAAATAGTTTTATTGTTGAAGTATTCAGTTTCGATGCTTTGTGCGTTCAATTGGCGGAATTTCCCAAGAACTTCTTTCGGGACTTTGTTTTTCTCCTCCCTCGAAAACGCAGCTCCCTTTACTGTACATCGAAACTTCCACTAGTACGAAAGTTCGAATTCAGCACTTGAAATAGTAAGCGGTACGTAGTTCGGAACTCTGAGCATCGAGTTTCTTAAATTTGACGAATTTTTACGCTTTTGTTGGTGTTGATTCTACAGAATGCTTATTTGAAGAGTACCTACAAATAACTGCACTAAACTGTTGTTGTTGGAAAACTAAATTTTGTTGAAGAATATTTGTGTTACCATCAAAGGTAAGAAATAATACTAATAGTTTTACTAATGCACTACATGTTTACTGGTAGTACCGGCATCTATGGCTTTAAACGCGTCAAACGTATGAGGGACAACGTCCCTCGGCGTCGCCGAGCTGGCGAGCACACTATTCACGGAAAGTATTTTCTAAAATATAAAATTGCATTTTTTCCCTTCAAATAGGCTATAAGCATAACCCATACATTAATTTGCTACTTAATTATCTCAAGCTACAGTAAGTTTTTTTTTTTATTTATTCAGTGCATTCAGAACTTTATGAAGGTCTTATATTGAATGTTGTATATCTCAACGGGAAAGCATTCAATTCGCCCAAGGGAAGTCCAAAATCTGATAAAAATCACTTTCAATGTGACCACCTTGGTTGTATCAATAATATATTAACAAAAAGCTCAAAAACCCAGGTGGGTTTTTTCAGGTGGGTCCAACCCGAAAAAACCCGGTGGGTTTTTTTCGGGCTGGGCCCACTTGGGCAAACCCTGCTTGATGGACGGTATCGTGGGACATGGAAGCTTCCCTATTGCGTCAAATGATCTGCCAATAGTGGCAGAATACCTATGACTATGGTGATGGCCATAGGTCTCCGACACATACAACGAACTGTTTCAAATGGCAAGTAACGGTTTGAATTTTTTCTATAATAGTAACATACTTCCTTCACATATACAATATTAAAATTAAAATATACCAAAGTAAATGGAAGTTACACTAGTAATGACAAACCATTTTGGAGATATTTAGGAACTGTTTCGAATATCTTGATTGACTAATCGTTCAACATTCTTCATTGCCTATTCCGTTCTCCATCGAGGAATGGGATGACATTACTCGTACAACTTCAATTTACTCTTAAGTATACTATTCGATTGCACCATTTAGGTTTTAGAACACGAATTTAATGTAGCAATGGTACTATTTCAAAAAAGAAACTTTTATCATTTGACCATTTTACATTAAATAAATCAAAAAGTATAATAAAAGTCCAGAATTTCTACTTGAAACCTCTTCAGTACCACGAGAGATTGTCTCCTTTGCACACATTTTAACGTTATTGCCGTCAGTGGCGGATTCAGGATATGATCAAGGTAGGGGCTAAACCATAATTTGCCGTTTTATCCAGTGTAAAGCTGAATTGAAGCCCATTTTATCCAGTGTAAACCTGAGCGTCAAGGGGGGGACTATAGCCCCTTAGCCCCCCTTGATTGCCGCCCTTGGCAAATTCAATAAACTGGATATGGAACCAAGATTATCTTAGAACCTGTACTCGCAAATCGGATAGCTGATATTCCGAATTTTATTACTTATCCAGATGTACCGGGTTAAATATATATATTCTATGACTAGCATGTTCGCCTTGGATGCACATGATCCCCAGCTGAATTTCGGCAAGGAAACAATCATGATAGGGACAGTGAAGAAATACTGTATAGGTTTTAAATAATACAAGTAACTAACTAACTTGAATCATGAAAATTAAATAAATTAACTAAAAAAATCGTCCCACACTTGGGCATATCTCTTCTTATGAACACAGACACTATTTACGTCTCGTACTTAACGTCTAACCTCAAATTACCATTCCAATTTCCCTTATTGTTCTAAACAACAATTAGTGATTTGTATATCAAGGTCTATCTCTATGCCAAGTTTTGTCCAGATCGGATGAATTTTGTATCTTACGTGTATCAAAGGATGGCCCAGAATAGGCATATCGCACAGTTCGCAGCAAAAAACCTGCAACATGATCATGTAAGTTTATTGTGAAACGACGAAGCCTTTTGCTCCACAATAAGTAAAATGAAATCTTTAAGTTTTATGTCCCACGGTTATGCCCGTTAGGCTAAAGGAGACGGACAAAATAAATATACAGGGGAGGAAGCCGAGGTTTCTCCTGGCGTGTTTCGAGCCACTTAGACGTTATGTTGATTCCGTGGGCTGTTAGGTGTAGTTTCACAATAAACTTACATGCTCATGTTGCAGGTTTTTTTGTTGCGGACTACTTTAATATGGGTTACCAGTATGTTTGTAGTGTTACTTCCATCCCATGTATTACAATTTAAAAGTCCTCTCAGGGAAAATCTGAAATCACCAGTGTATACTACTGTCCTTGTGAAGATCGTTTTCTTTCTTTCGGTTCGATTCCAGGTGGGGGCACTTGGTCGGAAAGGTTTAACAACTTTAAGGTTTCTCCTTAGATGGCTGGCTGAAAAAGTTGTTAAACCTTTCCGACCAAGTGCCCCCACCTGAAATCGGATATTTTACTATAATAATAGGTTTCTCCTGAGTTTTCTTCATTCACATCAGGCAAATGCCAGAATAATACCTAACATAATGCTTCCAGGCCGTTTCATTCTTTCTCCCATTTCATTTTTATTTCCCAAATCCCCAGACATGTGATCGCCGAGGGACATCATGTCATACATGACGGGGGCTTAATAGTAGTACTTTCCTCCGGTGCGCGAGGTCCATGGTTCGATACCCGGCCAAGTAAGTTTGTGGTGAACAACATTGTGTCCGTGGGTTCTCTCCAGTTTCCTCCCACATTCTCATTTCACCGATTTTTCAGCCGCCTAAATCATTCGTATCCCTTAGCCTAACAGTCATAATCGTGGGACGTTAAACTGGTAATTTCATTTCATTTTTCGTCATACATGACGGGCTAACATGGCCATAAATACAAAACCAGTAATTTAAATCCCTAATTCTATTATTTTTCTTTCTTCAGAAATATCTAACAAAGGACGAAAAATACTAGTAATACCCCGATAACCTGGAAACAATTTGGGACGACATAATCTGGCCACTTCAAATAATAATAATAATAATTAAAAAAAAAGTATATAGTGTTCTACCCTAATCTTCAGTTTGCTTCTCCCTCTCGTCTAGTGTCTTACGCGTGCCCCTTTGTTACACGTAGTCCTGGGTTCGATTCCTGATGGAAAAGCACAAAAATTTTAATTTCACAATAATTCACTTACGTTAATCATCAGTCTGCTTTAGCCTAAAGGACATACGTATGGGACATTCAACTTTTAAAAAAATCTTTCATTTCACAATCTTCGCCCAATTACGATCTCAAGGAACTTCACTAATCCATTTTAAACAAGATCTTTAAATGACCTGCTTTAATCTACCTTACAATCTGTCACATAACACAATCACCACTATTAGATTTTTATTGATGGCTGGATCGATACACAACCAAACAGCATTTTAAATTCTTTTGCGTGCAGACATTAATTCACGTGCTTTTATCGGGTCTTTCGTGTCTGTGAACAAAATGAGGCAGGACTGGAAAGTCGTCAAAGACACGTAAATACGGAACGAAAGATCTAAGTTAACTATTATTATGGATATCACTTCGAGTTGGAAACAATGTTAACACGTGAAGGTTACAATCTATTGAGGCACGCTACTATTTTGTAAACATCTGATCGTGAAAGTGTAAATAGCTTGGATAAATCAAGTGGCAACGGTTCATGAATGGTGACAGAAGTGTGTTCAAGTATTATTTAAACTTCCATGAATATGGTACTGCGAACTATAAACGTTAAATCAGCATTTTGTTTTCGTAACACGACTATACTATACAACTTCAAACTCTTCCGTTACCTATACATATAAGGACTACGGAGACGCTACATGGTTTACCCTTAAAGAATATTAATTAAAATTGCATAAGCTCAAGGACTAAAATTGATATTCGCGTTCAGAAAATCTTTATCTCAATATTAGAACTAAAGAAAATGAATGTAACAAATGATTTTATTTCTTTTTAATTTCCTTTTTCTATTTTTTCCCTTTATTTGAGTGCATTCATGTCATCTTCACAAATATTCTACTTTAATCATTGATCAGAAGCCTCCTTGGACTACAATTATACACTAATCTATTTACTTTCACATAAAATAAGCACTATCCTAAGTCTGTCGTACGAAGGTAACAATTCGTATTCGGACGTCTGGACGAAATTGAATTACTGACAGTAGGTACATCATATTATCATGGGGCAGCTACTAAAAAAAGCAGGAAGCAGTGTTTATAATACTTTCGACATTATCGTAGGTATAAGCCTTACCGACAGTGGTATTATTCTAATTTTTTAACCATACACACACACATATTATATATATATGCAGAGAGAGAGAGAGAGAGAGAGAGAGAGAGAGAGAGAGAGAGAGAGAGAGAGACAGACAGAGTAGATAGATAAATAGTCAGATGTAACTCTCTTAGTAAACAAACCATATAAGGTAGAAGAAAGCAAATTTTTAACTAGATGCCACAAGTGACAAATAGAGACCTAAAGAGCATCCTAATACAAGTGTGACGAAATTAGGTACCACTGTGACTATCTTGGATACGAATTATCCACGATTGACTTTTGTCAAAGAGTATTGGAAAGACCTTAATCCAGCAATGGATCGACAATTGTTGATAATGGTGTGTATGCGTTTCAAATATAAATAACTCTCACTACCACACGAACCCAATTCACATTCTTGATATCTGAACATTTAAGACAAACGCTTATACCTTGTTCTGAAAGATCATATGTTTAATTCTGTAGCTTAAAGAATTTCTAAAAACAAAGATGGTTAAATAAAATTTACAGTTCCTGGGTATAACTGGATAAAATTTATACTGTTGTGGGGGTATAACAAACGGTTCTTAGAACTCGACATATTTTAACAACCACTGCTTACCGAGGAAGTTTTATGATACTTCGATAAGATTAATGTAATTGAGTTATAGTGTGTAGATCTAATACGATATATATTGTAATTTTCTAAGATTGATGGTCGAGTCTAAACAGGGGGCAATAAAGAGCAAAAAGTCGATGTTCGTGTTTTGTGTTAAGCCTAATAGATTACGCTTAGCTGTCAGTTGTAGTTTATGTTATACATTTCTCGAATCTTAAATTAACATATTAATTCGATGTAATTTGTTAGAAAAGATTCCTTTAAATTTCGTACGTTTTTGGTTATAAATCTTAGCTAACAATTGTCAGTAGAGTATTCGTTGAAGAGAACTCAAAAGCAGTCCACATATTCGAACGATAAGCTTAAACCGCGAGGCACACGACTGTTTGCATTGACTATGGCCTAATTCGAGCTTGTGTATAGTATATTTTCTTCAAGTGGACACCTAAAAGTAGTTGGCAGACCTTAAGTAATGCGCCTTGATTTATCACTAGGCAGTTCAAAGCAGTTTGCAGACTGTCTTTCCTTCAAAGCAGTGAACGAGTACGCAAAATAATTTTGTAGTGTGCGGGTGCTCAGACTGAACTCCCCCACCTACGCGCGGGCAAGAACGTAATCAATGAATCGTGTCGAATGCTGAGTAAAACAGCTGACGTGGAAAACACTCTCGTTTCCAAGGACAAGCTGTCACGCTACAGATGCAACGTCACTTAAAATACTAAAGCAAAACTCATGATTACATCAACAAAGCACTAGCTCAGGAACAATATTAGGCTGCTACGTAAATAGGCATTTTATTTTAGCATAAAACAGCTACGTGCTCCAACCCAAGACATGAAACAAGGAAAGAACACGCTGACTTTCAAGTTTAGTTCTTTTGAAGAACAGTAATAATAAGAAGAAACTTTAGGCATTCTACAAATAGCGCAATTGGAATACACTTCTTCGCGTAAGATACGTATGTTACCGCATTGTCAAACATTGTTAATTCCAAACTTATTCATGTCTGCTGCAAATCATTACGCGAGTAACTTAATGTTGCGCAATAATGTCCTGTAGATTAAAGGAGACGGATGTAGATGCAAGTTAATGATGAAAAATGGGGATATTTAGGACAGGGTTTACAGTTTAAAGTAGGATCAGAACCATGTAGTGCGTTCCACGCTGTTGCACCGGAAAACGAACCCGGGACTTCATGCACCAAAGGTACGTATACTAGCCACTAGACGAGGGGGAAGCCTTCTGGCCATCCCTGGTTGAAGAACGCTAAGAAAGGGGAAAAAAACTGACCAATATGATAGACTACTGTTCAAGACCCAATCACTCAGAAATAGTGATATGGAAGATTGATTTATTGATTGGGCTTCAATGCTTCTTTCAGCACTGCGATTACATACGACAGGACCTACTTAAAGTGGTATCCGAACAACTATTTGGATTCATATTCAAAGCAAATACTTCATACGGGAATCGAACCCGGCACAAAGCGTAAAAACTGATGGAATATTGGCCTGGGAATCAGAAAACAGAATTATACAGCCAAGTACATCTACATGACAACTGTAGATAAGAATTCCAGCTATAGATAGGAATAAAATGCTTTGTAAAAAGAAATGGGTGGCCAGATATTTTTTTCTTTTTTTAAAGGTAACTTTACATACTTTTCATTTGATAATGAAGATATGCCGGATGCACTCCACGTTACAGTTATTCTCATTATGGCCGTTTTAAATAAGGAAATCAATCTCAACATCACACTAAGCGAAAAGTGGCGTCTACGAACAGACTTTGCCTACCAATCCCAAGATCAAATTGACAATACTTAAGGAATTCCTTTTTTTAATTGTTATCTAAAGCGTTTACTCTTGAAAGAAGCGACAATCAAGGTCTTGAGATACTGAATACAAAACGTCGAATGACGACAATCGTTGAAAAAAAAAAAAAAAGACAATTGTATCACTGACCTTTGTTCGGATATTATTTGCATACAATTAGATTTTCTGAGATAACAATACCATTCAATCTGAAGTAAAATCTTATCAGTGGTTATTACCTTCTTGAAACGTTCCTTGAAAACCCACATAAAACGATTAGTGATAAAACTTCAATTATGAAAACAGAAAAGGGAAACTTGTAATGTTGTTGATAATTTGTCAAAAGCAAGTGTTCATAGTTTTAGAATAAAAATCAGAATAATAAAAAAGCTATTCACCTCAGCAAGTTCTTGGAAGCTATCTAGAATAGAATCGACCGTACGTAACTTTAACAAAGCCTCTGTAATTAAAAGCCAAAACGTATTTAATTGCCTAGGAAGAAAAGACTGTAAAACCATTTTAGTATCTTAGATTTCTGAAGACCTAAGCGAGTATTACAAACAGAGAACTTACAAAACAAATCCTTCTTTCCTATAATTAGGATATTAAGATCTTTTCTAAAACGCTCACGCTCTATTTTCTACATAGCTTAACAAGTAATTCTAACGAAAACACTTCTTTTGGTGTTACATGGCATCCCGGAGAAACCTACGCTCAAAATATTTTCGTGACATTCAAAGCCGATCTGACGAAACAAATCGACCTGGGATGGAGAGTTTCACTGATCGTTTTGTACTTCTCGTACTCCAAAACTATTCCATGTTTGCGTACCAGAAATCTTACAGAACGGGTATATATCCGTTCGTCCATCTGACAAGTATCAGAGAAAAACGAACACAGTGTGAAAAACTGTCTTCGGTACAGATATAGCGATACAATACTAGGTTCCACTTCAACCCTGACGGTTCGTCATCTGTAACTGTGACGAGCATAAATACAGTAAAGGCGTATGGCATAAAACACGAACCATTTTGTACTAGGTGGCCGAATGTTATGCAACCGAGTCAGGGAAGAGCACAGCAGGTGGGCCCGAGAGGAAGCGAGGAACTGCGTCCGTAGGGACAGATCGCGTCAGCGATGGTGGGCATACGCATAAACGAAGTGGTTTACAACGCCTCACTATAAGTCACAGTACTGGCCCCGAAGTCGACGATGGATTTGGGGGAGATACTAAATGCCACCCAAGAGTACAAATATTTTAATTTTAGTGGCGAGATAACAGTACGTTTCACCTTTGTTTTCCCATTATAACACGAAGATCTAATTAATTACTGGATTCTGAAGAGAAAATCAACGAAAATCAGTTATACAATAGGAAAAAAAAATGCAAACTAGCGGAAGCCGTGGCCTTTCTAGTTTCAAAAAACTGTTTATAGTGCTAATACTCAACGCTCAACGACAAAAATCTGCTAGTGAAAATTTTAATACTGTTAACAATAACTAATAGTAGATTTCGTTGAATAAAATTTATAATTTTAAAAAATATGAATAAACTAAAACTTTATTATATCTCAAGGCGAGGGGGAGATTAAAACACAAGTTTCTTATTTCAAAATTTTTTGACACGATATAACAATTAACTTTGTTAACTGAACTCTCTGAAGCTCAGAATAAAATGTTTACCGAACAGAGAATGATTTTATGCCAAAACAAAAATCGTTCTGCATCTGTTTCTTGGTTTATGGTACTTTTTTTTTCCTTGCCTGCCAGATTGAATTTAGGCAACCAATAAAACACACGTCAAAATGTGGAACTTCTAGGTGCTTGATAAGATGATTAGGCAACCAAAACGACACTTTCGATTAGTGGGTTGCATAACTTATACATTTGTCGACAACAACCCCAATGTCAGTTTGAAAACCAATCAAGACAGTCAGTCAGTCCTGAACTGAACAAAGAATTCACAAGTTCTGTATGTTATAAATGTAATGCATTTCTTAATTGCAAAATGCACTACACGGAAACGAAAGTGGTACTTGAACAAGAAAGTCATTAAAAAGTTGAGAAGAAAAAAAAATCGAAACTCTTGTTTTCTCCCCTTAAAAAAAACTAGCTATTTATATATAAAAAAGAACTTCATCCCACATAATGACGGATTTTTTTTTCATCTCTAACGATCATTCAATTTCGGATTTGATCTCCCAACTGAAACCCAAGTTGTATAAATATGAATATTGGACCATATAAGTTCGGAAGTCTACCACAGTATCCACAGTGTGAACCAAACTTCACTTGCTTTTGATACTGTCCTGAGTGATATTGAAGAAAACCGATGAATAAGCTTAAAAATATACCGAAAGGCAACAGAACGGTTCAACATATGAAACCACTGGCGTGGTTGCTAAAGAAAGTCAATGTAAAGTGACACAAATTACTTGTATGAATTTAGTGTGAACGTGTGAAGTAAGTCATCTGTTTAATACATTGTCGAGTAGGAAGAAAATAAAATTAAAAATGGAATTTTATTCGTCAGGGAGAAAAACAGTTATTTAATACAACTTTTTATTTGTACAGCATCTTTAGATAAAAAAAAAGTGCTTATAAAAATATCTCTTTCTCTAGTCTTGAAATATTTTGGAACAGCAAACTGGCTGAAAGTTGCTTCCTTGTTGTATAACGCAATCATATTTTCTTAATGTAACATGACGGAAATCATCCGGTAGGCTAATGTAAACGTGATTCTGGAGTGAAGAGAGCTTATGGAACATTAAAAGAGCTAACATGTTGCTTTCTCGTCCCTCTCCCCAACTTTCTTGCGACTTTAATGTTTTCAGATGGCACTCATTCCACAAATGTTATTTTTGGAGACATTTTATGTAAGTTCCTGGACTCAGCAGCGACTGCGTAATTCTCGCTATGTAGACATTCTTTTCCTCCTTTGCCTCCATTAAGAAGCCTCTTTCCTTATCATTAACAAAGCCACACATACACATCGTTATTAAAATAAAGGTAACAGCTTAACAATATGAACCTTCTACATTAACGCGATGTTGGATCAGCTTTATCCAGTAGTACAGTTTGTACTCCTCGCGAAATTGGGACTTATAGCTCATGAATTATTTCCAGCGAATAGTAGATAATTCCTTATTCAATCAGCAGCAATGACAAAGGAAGAAATGTGTGCTGAACTCGCTAACTCAAAACTGAAGCGAGCACGGTGGTTTAGTGGTAGCGTGCTCACCTTTGGTGCTAGGGGTCCCTGGTTCAATCCCAGGCCAATTCAATTTGTGGACAATCGTGTTCGTGGGTTCTTCCCTCTTCTCCCATTTCACTAACTATTTCATTATATTTACCTTCATTCATCTGTCTCTTTTACCTAATGGGTACAACCGTAGAATGTAAAAATAGAATTTCATTTCATCTGAAACTGAATCAAGATCTTCAATAATATTCAAGTCGGGGGGTTGAAAGGGCCAGGGTCATCCTAATGTTAAACAAACCACACCTAAAAAGGTCTGGCTGTGTGTATTAGCACATTTTTATCTCGGAATCATTTGTCACTATACGGTACACCTGGTCACCTAAAATGTTCACAACTATCAGACAAATACCGGTAATTAGTTTTTTTTTTCTTAAAGTAATAATGGAACCAACTGAATGTCATACAAATACGAGCCGAAACAAAAAGAAAAATAAGAAAGAAAAAACAGAAAGAAGAAAATGAAAACAGGGAAAAATTCTAATCTTTCACCATACTTTTAAAATAATATAAACATCCGATTTTTTCATATAGCAGGGGAAGTGGAGATATAAAGTTTGGGCAAAGACTGCCAGGGATGAAAAGACGGCGTGATGAGAATGGTTACGCCACAATACTTTCATTCAAGAATATTTTCTAATATTTAAAAATAAACTCAACGTTTCATTTTAAAATACTTAAAACTGCATTTTCAGGAGAATTATTGCGTACCTGCAATCTGAACGACTTTGAAATCTGAGAAGTCACAATGTGCATTACCGACATCTGGCCTACTGGAAAAGGGATGCTAAATTTCATCAAAAACAACAAAACTAAATACTTATTCGTGTTACGCAGTGGTGGCTTTAGCGGGTAGGCCGGGTCTACCCAAAAATTTTGAAAAATATATAAACGCTAAAACATGCAAAAGAGTAGTATATTTTCCACTATTTCTATTAATGGTAGATAATTATTTAACAATTAGCATCAACCACTACTGTAAAAGTAATTTTCTACTGTCATTAATTAATCAAATGTGTATATGTCCATAAGCAAGGGAGCGGGCCTAGCCAAAATTAAAATACTAAAGCCGCCCCTGATGTTAACCCCGCCCCTATACTTAATGCGTATAATTTTGATAGCGTTTATTACAGAAAATTCAAAATTTCCTATATATTGTAAATTACATAACGAAAAACATCTTAATTTTATTTCAGTGTTCAAAATAAAAGAAAGAAAAATGTATCAAAACTTTGTTCTGTTCTAAGAAAAACAAAATTCTAGCAGTCAGGGGTTAAAAGTCTACGCAAGCATATTATCCATTCAACGCATAGTGTTGTTAATGCATTAATTAATTTTGGAAATTTGGCAACAAAGAAGTCTTCATACCTTTAATATTAAAAGCAATCAACTTACATAAGAAATACTCTGTTCAACATTCTGAGAGAATATTAGTTCTGTTACTGTCATTATACATTATATACTTTCAGCATAGTTATTTAGGTTTCACAAGATTTACTTTTTCTGATACGAGGTACATATGATTCTGAAAATGTTGTTTTTATGGTCTCGACTACAAATATATTTATTTGAAGGAGTACAATGATGGATTTTCAAACTAACTGCATATCATTGGATGAAGAATTAGAACATAAATCTAGAAACATCAGAATTGAAATGGAACATAAATTACAAATATATATCGCACATTCACGTTTATTGCTTCAGTCATTAACGTAATGACAAATTAGCAATCACCTGTAGTTACAGAAAGGAAATCTTTTGAAATGAAAACTATGCTGCAAAGAAAAAAAAAAAAAGTCCTTGTAAAATACATCCGAACAATCCTATTCAAGGCGGTGGCCCACTCCACAAACAAAAACAAAATCGCTAGAAATCGATCCGCAGAAACAAGGCAAGTGCTCGCTCACAGATGAAACTGTGACGTCATAACGTGCCGCGAAACGACAGCTGAAAGCAGGTATGACGTAAACAGTGGTTCAAGGTGACGAGCACAAGAGAAAAACTGATGCAAAAATCTTCTGCTCACACACAGTCGTTATCCATGATGACCCTCAACGTTTGCCTGTTTGGATACGAAAGGTCGAATAAAGAAAGAAAGAAAAAAGAGAAAGAGAACAAAAAATCAAAAACAAAACTAAGAGCGTTTATCTCACGAATTATAAAGACACGCGATTCACGTTACCAAACAATGAAAAATTATTTACGAGGCTATGAAATATGCAAGCACGAAAATCCGACAGTAAGAGTAATGACGTCAAAAGACATTTTGTTTTCTAGCATGGCTGCATTCGAAGTATCTTGGCAAAAACTATTTCCTGTCCTTTATTTCCCTGTTCTTCCATATTGCAGTCCAGTACAATGGCAAGTGAAATCATACACGTGATTTTCTTCCATTTTAAGGTTTTATTTCTAAATTACAACGTCATTAAAACGGCTAAAAACGGAAGGTCGAACAGTAAAAATATTGCACAAAGCTGACTGATTACCTGAATAATCTGATGATGTCACTATACTAACTGATAGAAATGCTTTACTTCATCCGATACAAGTAGTTATACAACACCGTAACTTCTGATTATAACTGCCTCTTTAATGTAATACAAAGGTTATAAAGAACGGAACCTATTAATCAAGAATGATATCCGGACCTAATCGGGTTTTACATTTGTGGCATAGTGCTATTAGCAGCTTTTGAGCCGCAGACGATATGCATAGGATATGTTCTGGGTATAAGGCTACAGAAAAATTCAGTGATTTTTTTAGAAATAGATAAACTTAAATCAAGAGCATTTTATAATAAATCAAGAGCATTTTATAATAATACATCCGAGTTTTAAAAAGAGTCATCCGATTTCACAAGGTTATAACGTTTACACGAATAGAGACAGAACCTCACAGTAAATTTTAAAATACACTTTAAAACTAAAAGTTACCCTTTCCGTTGATGCCAGTTGCTACTTCAAAGTTCCCGGTTCACGTGATTGGCGGTAAACTTCGATGCTTTGGATACACAGGGTGTCTCAAAAAGTCCTCTGACATAGGGTAACTCTTATTACCAGAAAAATGAAATGAAATCTTTGAGTTTTACGTCCCACGGTTATGCCGGTTAGGCTGAAGGAGACGATGACGATGAGTAATGAATGAAATGGTGGAATGAAGAAAGTGGGAGGAAACGGGAGAACCCCGAGGAAACCCACGCACACGGTGTTTGTCCATCACAAAGTTCACTTGGCGGGGGCTGGGATCGAACCAAGGACCCCAAGCACCGGAGGTGAACGCTCTACCACTGAGCCACCGCGGCCCTCTTGTTACCAGAGTTACAACAAAATGTAAGAGGGAAAACCATCTCCAAATATGATATTTTTAATCTATAGTGAAGGAATTTTTTTAATTCGGACGAGTCGTTTGGGATATACACTCTTTATGTGCCCAATGTGAAATAAAAATGCAAAGTTGCCATTAACTGAACCCACATCATAAGTAAATGAAGTTATTGTTTGAAATGGGGACTGGTCATCGGCACGTTAGCGTAGAAGACAGAAACTTCATTCCCTTATGTTGTGGGCCCAGGTAAATGGCAACGTTGCATTTTTATTTCACACTGGGCACAGAAAGAGTGTACAGCCCAAACGACTCGTCCGATTAAAAAAAAAGAAATCCTTCGCTTTAGATTGAAAACATCATATTTGGAAATTGTTTTCCCTTTTACATCTTGTTGTAACTGTGATAATAACAGTTACCCTATGCCAGGGGACATTTGAGACACCCTGTATAAGACTCCTTGACTGGAAGCTATAGAAGTGAATGGGAAACGAACACGGGCCAGCCAAAGAAGTGGATAGATTGTATGAAGAACGATATGATGCATTTTGGTGTCACAATGGATATGACAAAAGATAGAAACAGGTGGAGGACAGCAATCCGAAAATATCGACCCCAAATAACTGAGGAAAAGCTTTAGAAGAAGAAACTTAATATATATTAACCAACCTTTACATATGAGTTTTAAAAACATGAAATGAAATCTTTGAGTTTTACGTCCCATGGTCATGCCGGTTATTCTAAAGGAGACGGTAATGATGAGAAATGAATGAAAATGATGGAATGAAGAAAGTGGGAGTGAAAGGGAGAATCCCGAGAAAACCCACGTACACTGCCTTTGTCCACCACAAAGTTCACTTGGCGCGAGCTGGGATCGAATTAGGGACCCCATGCACCAGAGGTGAACGCTCTACCACTGAGCTACCTCGACCCCAAAATCTGACAAGCGTCTAAACAGTAATGTTCTTTACCTTTTTCTCTTCCTCTCCCTATCTGATGAGTCTTAGCGAAAAAGATTAAGTGTACTTTTGCAGTGTTACGACTGTCTTCACTACTTTCTGCTAAGTAATCCATTATAATTCGTGTCCCATTAAGAGCGACTAATTTAATAGTCTTAGTAAGGTACTGCATAATTACAAAATAGTAAATATTTTTTTTTTTTACACTATTGCAACCGATATATATTTTGATTTAAGAATGGAAGATGACACTCGGTATATGTCCTCCATGACTTGCAAATGCAGAACTTCACTCTCCCGATTAAATTTATAATTACTTTTGCACACATTTCTTAATTGATGTAGCTTGATAACACGTTCAATTTCCTTAATTTCTTGCACTATTCGGGATTGGCTTGCATAGACTTGAGACTTCCCCAACAAGAGATTTGAAAAGCCCCAACAACAAGTAGTACCAAGAAGCAAGGTCACATGACTAAGCAGGCCAGTTTTGGTCATCAATTATAAAGAACAAGTGGCCCGAGAATTTATCACGTAGCAAAACAATAGTCTCGTGAGAAAGTTGAAAATGAAGGCAAAATCAGTAATTACTGTCTTCAATGAGATAAGAGTGAATGCTTTTTCCCTATTCATGAATTCCCTTTGTACTGTGTAAATGCTTCTTTCAGAATCTAAATGCTATAATTTTTTTCTATATATCTTTAAACTTTAATATGAATAAAAGACGAGTGATTTAATTGTTGTTTAGAGAAATGTACTACCTTCATTAATCTGTTTTCAAAACGCATTTTCACCTATTTTTCTATCTTTTTTTCTTTCTTTAATCCATGCTATGTTAACTTCTACTTTACTTATGAGTCCAGGGTTGGTAATAAAACCTAATTTTAAATTTCTTAATATGTCATATTATATGTAAGAACTAATATTTATACGAGGACCATTTCATAAGTAATTGTAAATGTACTACAGCCCCGAAAAAGCTACAGCAATGGAAATCCATTACGTGCGTTTGAAGGCTACACGAATATGCTTTTCTATTCCATCAACAAGTGGCGTCTGTGTACGGAACCTGACGGGACGGAGAGGACAATAGAAAAATACAAACGTGTGAATTCATTGCTCGATCCAACTTTAATACAAATGAATACAGTAAAAGAAAAGAATGGTACGAATGTACCAGACAATTAACACCCTTTATATAGGTTTCCCAACGATAGGGAAGGCGTTGACACGTGATTCACATTGACGGATCACACAAAGCCGACGATAATTAACGCCTTCCACTTCATTGGCAAGATATGTCGATATATGGGCAACTATTTAAAGGGTGTTTGTTGTTTGCTACATAAAGATCGTACTTTTCTTTGTACCGTTATATCTCAATGTCATTTGTACATATTAAAGCTTGATCGTACAATGGATTCGGATGTACAGTCTTGTTTAAGAAAAAAAGAAAGAAAACAACGTGGCCAACCACCTCTTTTTGAAAAGCCCTGTGAACTTCCTTTGGCCAATTGAGATTTTTATTCATACCTAAAGTATTAGAATTTCCTACCTACGGATGCCAGAATATGACCTAAATCAAGATGAATGGACACAATTCCTTTATCAATATCTGTTATCAATTTGCTAGTCTTCGGAGTTTTTCTCGTTTTTGGAAGCTCGAAGAAACAAAGAAAGCAAAGATTTTCGATTACCAGTATTAACCAGGCAAATGTAGTAATATTCCTCCTCAACTTAACTTAGTTATTTCACCTTTATATTATAATTAGATACTGAACAGAAGTCCGATACGTTCAGACTATGAAAACTGGTAGTTACAATGATGAACAAAGGTAATAATAATTTTTATTGTTACTGTGAAATTACAAGCGGAGTAAAATGTCTCCTAAATTTTCGGACATTTGTGCCTCCGTCCATAATCGTAGCATTAAATAATAATAATAATAATAATAATAATAATAATAATAATAAATAAATAAATAGGAACTTCCCGGTTTTCTTACCCTCTTCTCTGTAATATCTAAAGAACTTACAAAGGAGAGTTTATTAACATACATCAAACTTGAAGTAATTCTAGAACTTATTTCTTTAACTATCGAGGAAATGGTAGTAAATTTAAAGTAATAAGTTCAGTTGCTTCAAATTTAGCGTATACTAATGAAAACTATTTTCATACAGTTTTATCCATTATAGAAACCAAGTTTCTACTCTTTGTCAAGAAATTTAGCAGACCTACTCAGAATGTTTACAAGAATGCAAAACAGCAATTGTTATATTTGATCGCGCACAGCATCACTTGCTTATAGCACTAATTTAATTAAAAATAACGAATAGATATATATATTAAAAAAAAAAATAAAAAAAAAAAATAAAAAAAAAAACAATAAGATTATGTAAGGAAATAACTTACGTATTTGTGCAGAGATTTAATTTATCAAAAGAATTGTGTCGGTTATCCATTTGCATCCCATCTCTGAAGACGGTTGAAAACTTTTTTTTTTCTTTAATAGTTTAGTAAAAAAAAAAAAAAAAACTAAGTGGAAAAGTGGACTAGAAGTGGAAAAACCACACTCTCCTTCGCTGGTATATGCTTACATGTTTAGATTTTGTTCCCAAACACGTATGTTGCAAAACCATAATTTTGACAAGTGCTATTGCTCAATAATAATTCCTGGTATTCTTTGGTACAAAGGGGATACAATGAAAATCTTTAATCATTAAGAGCCTGCCATACTAAAAATAATACAAAATTTGCCCTTCTTCTTTTACTTGTTTCTCCTAAACTGAACGCAGATAATGAAATGCAACTTATAACAATCATAGATAATGTTATTCTACAACAGAAGATATGAACCTGAAGAATTTTCAGTGTTGCCATCCACAGAAATTAGTGTTGCCAGAATAAACCCCGAAATCTAAGTTAAGGCAGCGACTAGAGGAACGAACTAAACTGGATCTGATTACGTATTATGTTGTTTTGGTATCCTGTAAACTACTTTTTAAATAACATTATTTAATTTTAATAACTGTATGTTAGAACTATTTTGTTTATTACAAACTAAATACAACTATTTAAAAAGTAGTCCACAGGATACCAAAACAACATGATACGTAAACAAAATGCACTTGAATTCGTTCCTCTAGTCGCTGCCTTAACTTAGATTTTGGGGAAATGTTATTCTGGTAACACTGTAATTTCTATGGATGGCAACACTGAAAATTCTTCCGGTTCATATTTTCTGTTGTAGAATAACATAATCTATGATCGTAGTAAGTTGCATTTCATTATCTCCTCTTAACTTATGAAGAAACCAGAAGAAAAAACGTTAAATTTTGTATTATTTTTAGTATGGCAGGCTCTTAATGACTCTATACACAACTATTAATCCTGAAATGCCATTGTTTGTTCGGATTTCATGTATTAATTTTACTCTGGACATTTCGTTCCAATATAATATTGTCGTTTTGACTACCGTAATAACGTCACTGATAGACTACAAAAATTACTACGAGATGAATTGGTGATCTTACGGATTTACGAAGTAAAACGTGATTGCGACCAAACACATATCGCTTGACAAAAAGGAACATAGAAACCAGGAAAGAGAGATACGTAAGGCACGTTGAAGATAATTACTTTTAGGTATCAGAACTATCGAAGCATTGGTTTGGTTCTAGACATTTCATTAAAAATTTAAATACTCCCAGCAAAACCTTTACAGTTAGATGGATGGAAATTATGCTATATTTGAACTGAAAATCTGAAGTTAAACTTGGATAAAGGAAATCTCGATAAACAATGAAATTACACAATTAATACTATCTATAATCATCAATGGTGAAAACTTTTTCTCTGAATTTCCCTTGTTCAGAAAATTATCAGGGAATTACTAATAACACGAGCAAAACATCTTTCACGATTATGGATTGGAAATATTGTTTTTTTCAAATAGAAGGTTTAAATATGTAAACATTCTACCAATGAATGGAAGTGTGTCAGTTTCCCTTCACCCTCCCTCTTAAATATATACATATATATAAACTACAGTGTAATTCACGATTATAAGTCACACAAAGGATAGTATCTGCGCAAGAAATGAAGTAAACTTTGGATTCAAACCAACTTCTGAGATGGGTCTGTAGACAGTTGCAGGTAGACAACTGAACCAAACAACTACCTAGTTTTACATTCATTAAAGGAAGTGCGCTGCGGGAATTTTAACTTTTGACGTAAATCATCACATACCGCTAGAATTAAAACCCTAAGTATTTGCCAAATAGCCTCTGAAAATAGTATTATTATACAGAACTCAGGGGCTAAAAAAGTATTTGGACAATGAAATACAGAGTTCAAGAATCTGACAAAAATCATATGGCAATTGTGTAAAACTAACTTACACCACGTTAACCATTTCTGTGCAAGGCATTAGAAAAATAATTTGTTTCTTTTGAATTCATCAATTAAGTTCATTCATTCTTCTTTCCTAATGCTTTGTGGAAGGGTATCGTGTCAAACGCATCGGATGCCAAGTTCGATCAATACCATTTTTCTTCCTAACTACACTTAATTCTTTCTTGCTTGTTTCCTTACTTTGTGAATTCAATAGTAATTACCTCGACTCTAAATCTTTCATTTTATATAGCTGTCTTCAAATAGTAAACTAAGGAAAATATTAATACATGCAATTGGTTGCGTATATTACTTTGTGTATCACAATATCTGCAACTTGTAATTTCGTACACAAAATTCAGATGTCCTTCCAGAAAAACACTTTCTATCAACATCAATAATATATCGGCAAATGCAAATTGAACCCAACGGATAATGCTAAAGACGACTAGCTAACAAAATATCTCGAAAAAAAAAAAAAATAAATAAAATAAAATAATATATATATATATATATATATATATATATATATATATATATATATCCAGTAACAATTCTACTCCCAATTTTTACTGATGGATGCATATTTAATATCCAAAAAAGACAAAGACAACTTACTTTGACATCCTAAATTATAACACATTATTTATTTAAAGATTTTTCTCGCTCTTTCCTCGATGTGTCTTATTCCGCTGCTTTCCTTAACTGTTGTCACGATAAAAAGATTTTTCAGTCTAGAAAATCTCGAAATTGGAATAAAACACCCTTTCTAAATGAATATCTATAATACAGGGTGTATCAAAAGTCCGGGGACAATTTTGTCATATGATACGAAATAATGGAAGGTTGTTGAAAGTAGGTGGCTTTCAATCTGAAATGATAGATCTTTTTCCAATCGCAGTAGCCATTTGGGCTCCATACTGATAAGGTGACGTATGTTACATGAGAAGGCAACATTCTTAGTTTAATAGGCTATTCTCTTGAACTTCTCATTATACCAACAATACAACATTCTTGGGAACGGATTTGACGTGCTTTACGTTCGCCTCACAACACGATGTGCATGTTCACGTGGCATTTTTGCGTACCTCTACATTTTGTTCGAACAGCCAGCTGAACTGAAAACGTTGTTTCTTCATTTAATATGGGACGCCTTACCAAGACCAAAGGGCTGGTGCGATTGGAAAATTTAGCCCCATTTTACATTATAAACCGTCCATTCCCAATTACTTTCCTTTCTTTTCAACTTTTCAGGCATAAAAAGTTGGCCTATGGCCCCCAGTCTTTTAATATATTTGGTATTTCATTCCACACCTCATAATTATGATGAGCAAAAGTGCTCAAACATTTCACTTGGGTCATTCCACGTCAAGTTAATCAAATTTTCGACCATCTTGAACTTGACCAATTCCGAATTTTGCAATATTTGGCATGTACAAAGTACTCCTAGAGATAAAAGAAACAGCAAAGTTTCAGATTTTTATATGGCATAGCTGTCCAGTAGGAGTACTTTAAAGCCCGAGAAAAAAAAATCTCTCAACATGTAATCACAAAATTAACGATTTCTCAGGCCAAGGTGGACATGGAAGGATGAAAATTGTACCAAATTGTAGCTTTAGTAATGAGTTTTCATTTCATATGACTACTATTGAAGAAATTTTAATTTCAAGGTCATTACGGTCAAAATTTGACCTTCAATTTTACAAAAACCTATCTCAAAGAAACTTTGGAAAAATACTTATAGAAACATGTGAATTTCGACATTATGTACAGAAAGTTTGACCCTAATGACCTTGAAATTAAAATTTCTCCGAAAGTAGTCATGTCGCACATCAAATGAAAACTCATTACAAAAGTTACAGTTTGGTACATTTTTCATTGTAGCCTGCGAAATAGTTAATTTTATGATTACATGTCGACAGAAAATGGCGGATTATTTTTTCGAGCTTTGAAGAACTGCCACTGGACAACTATGACATATAAAAATCTGAAACTGCTATTTCTTTTATCTCTAGCAGTACTTCATGCATACCAAAAATGAAAGACATCAAAGTATTTTTTTTTTTTTTTGGTGGTTTACCTGACGTGAAATGACCCATTTAAATAAACCAATACTAGATAAAAAAAAAAAAAAAAAAAAAAAAATCACAAATGTTTAATGCATTGCAAACATACTTCAATTATTGTACTAGCATTTAAAATGTCTAAATTGTAGGAAGTCCAGTTCCACATTCTAACCATTAGTGTATAATTGTGGCGTATTTCCAATACATTTGTGAAACACTTTTTTACCTAATAGCGTTTACTTCAAGAGAAATAATTTAGAACTTATGTTGACCACAACCACGACGTGTGGAATGAAATGGTATAGGCTTTCGCTTAAAAAGGGTATTTTATTCGAAATAACAGGGACTTCGAAACTGAAAAATCCCTTTATCATGTCAAAAGTTTAGCAGCGCTGCGGAAGACACTGAGAAAAGGGTATGAAATGCCTTTAAAAAAATGCCCATGAAATGAAATATGCCTTTATGCTGTGTAGGCTAAAGAAGATGGTGATGAGCAGAATGAATGAAAAGATAGTATGAAATGGGAGGAAGGGAGACAACTCAGAGAAAACCCACGCACACGGTATATGTCCAAAACATCCCACGCCATGAAACAATATGTGTTATAATTTAATATAACGATGTAAGGTATGATGCTTTTGTCTAGATTTACATATTAATTCCACTTGCACATAAAGTTATAAATTAGAATGCACGTTGTTTTGAAGATTACATGAGAATAAGGAAAATTTCCACATTAATCCCTCATTTGGCAAACAAGTAAGTCACACGTAAAAATACAAAAAAAGAAAGAAAAGACTCACCATTAGGACCATATTTTTCTTGATTCCTTTTTACTTGGTCCGGAGAAAGTCCTCTCTCTGGGTCAACATTGAAATAGTTAAGAACTTCTTCTACCGTTTTAGTATGGGCGTCATCCATGGTTAACGAGTTTCTACCTCCAGGTTACTAAAACTATACCACACACCCCCCTTGTTGAGTTATGTCTTGCAACAACTGAAAAACAAGAAAAAGATATCGATTGAAAACCAATGAATAAATATAAACAATAAATTTTAAAATGTTACTACTCCTTTAAATGTTACATCCTTACAAAGTATAACATGGCAATGAAAGATCTATGCTGCTTCCAACCCATTTTTATCACTTCATAACAAATATTCTTGTGAAAATAATATACGGCAACAGTGTAGCCATGACAGTAACTACATGATGTTTAACCGGTTAACCCCTTCGTCATGTTAAGTGCGTCGCTAGCATTGCATCAGGTGCTTTGTATTGAAATATTGGATACACAAGCTGTGGGTGGTCATTGCAGATAAAGGCACACTGATAGAATCAACCATTATTAAACTAGATACAAACAAAGCTACAGCGATATCCTTATATGCTCAGAGCTTGAATGGTTAAAATAAGTTCTAATACATTTTCGAATTTCTTCACTCCTTTAAAGTCATACAAGTGTAAACACAATATACCCTAAATTTTAACCCTTTCCTGTCCTATCTACGGTAGAACTTCTCAAAACGGGAAAACTTCCCTTTAATTATCTTGCATTGTCATGTAAACAGCTCAAGTATGTTTTACCGTGTTCTGTGATTCTAACTGGTTTCCGCGCGTCAAAATACGAGCGAGTTTTAGTCTAGGATGGTTAAATAAGCAGATCATGTGGCCAGAATGAAAATACGAACTTTTTCAAAATTTTAACTGCAAATCCAACCGGAGAAGCCCATTAGCAAGATGCAGGCGCAGATGCGAGGATAATATTAAAATGGATCTCACAGAAATAGAAAGAGAAAGAAACTGGATCAAGTAGGTTAAGGACAGAAGAGAATGGGGAGCTTTCATAAATGCGACATCAAGCCCTCGGGTTGCATACGCCATTGACTTAGTAATTTTCTGTGCAATATTTCCACGGTCTCAACGAGAAAATCCGGCAAATAATTAGAAATTGTAACAGATTTAATATTTACGCATGGTCTACAAAAATGATCTATACGTATTGTTTTAATGTTTGCACGGAACTTAAATTCAAGAATTTCCTAACTCATGATATCACTAATATAATGGTAAAAAAGTTGAAACACTTTTCCTTTTGAAGCAAGAATTGAATATATTGGTAGTTTATCACACTTTTAGCTACTTCAAATTCTTTGAGCGATTAGTGAAGCCTGTCCTAACTCATTTGATTGCTGAACAATTATTACAGCTTCGTTTTACAAGGACACAAGCCCTTGAACAAAAACACTTACGAGAATCTTGTACCCACAGTACAAAAAATTTAAATAAAAGGTTAACTTTCAACAGGTCCCACCGCGCCAAACCAATGTAAGTGAACAAAACCAAACCAAATGTAACCTAATCTAACCTGACATAATTAACCTAACCAAATACAGGCCTAACCTACCTACTTATTATTGTCATGTTGGACAGCTGGCAGAGGTTAACACTTTCAATCCTACTGTAGTTTCAGAACGACAGGCTGTAAACTTACGTTAAATCCGAGTGTCGTTCGGGAACGACACGTCCATTTAAAATTTAAAATAAAAATCAGAAATGAATTTTGTATGCTCTTTTATTTGAGAAAGTAATTTTGAGTGCTTTGTAAATTATCTATTGGCAAATCTGATTCAAGAATGCCTTTCAGTCATTGTAGAAAGAGAACTAAAGAAGGTATATCATTATCATTCATAAACTCCAACATTATTACTTTCCAATAAACACAGTTATTGTTCCAGTGATTTTTCAAATATCTCTTGTTTGGAAACTGGTATCTTCTAGTAGATTGGTACTTTTTCTTTTATTTCTGAAAGTTTCAACCGTTTAGAGTAAAAACTTAAGATATGATTTTTCTTAAAAATAACCCTTATTTTCTCCAGGACACAGGACTGTCACTTTAAATACCCCTAGCATTGAAAGTGTTAACAGAGTACACGCCTAAATAAAACAAAGGGAAACTGACCTAAAATTGCAAATTGGATTTTCTGTGCTATTTTTATAAGGAAATTATCGTCCTTTCTTATCTTCTTGTTTTATCCTTCTTTCTTCCTATCCACACCCATTTCTCTCTCCCTCCTTTCAGAAAAAAAGAAAGAAGAAAAAAGAAATCACGGGCCCATGAATACACATTTAATAATGTCGTTAACTATGATCAATGCAACTGAAATAGCTGTTGGAGTTAACATAAATCTATCACCGGTATTGTCGGCAGTTACAACAGCAGTTTTCACATGTTATTACGCTTCCCAATTTATTTGAATTTTCTATAGAATTAGGCCTACATCAAAAGTGTTAGCAAATGCTAAGTTATCAGGTAAACTCAAGATGACAAAAATAGATGAAACGGTAACCATGCCATTTCCTGTACTTTCAACTCAGCGACATCCATGACAAAATTTACTCTCGACAGTCTCACAATGTTATTATTAAGTTAGAAATGAAATGAGCTAACGTAACGAAATACTGATCAATTAAATTTAGAAATAGTACCATATGCTATATTTATTTATTGTAGGCCTATAATGGTCCAACACACTTTCATTCTCTTGATACACTACTCATACTTCCCCTCCTACCTATTTCAGGTAATAAATATATTTTTCCTACTTACAGCTTGAAAGGCAAAAATATTTGGTAGATAAATTTTCTCTCTTCAATATAACAAGTACCAACAAGAGTACGGTACTTCAATTGATCTGAATACAATAAAGGGAATATCAGAACTTATCATCATACGATGACTCCGTCAAAGTACCAAAATGTAATTGTTACTAAATGACTAACTATATGTGGTGTACGTCATGAAGCACAAAATATAAACATCTGAACTTGATACAAACTATGAAAATTTATTTACAATCCCAAATGGTAACAATTAAAATATACGATACGTCTTACTCGTGATCGCGAGTTCTGAGCAAGTTACTAGTAGTTTGCTACTCAACGTGTAGAGAATAACCAGCAAATGCAGATCAAAACTTACTTAAAATAGAAGATGGATAATTTAAATAATTATAGAAGAAAATATCAAAATCAAAAATTATGAAAACAAACGTTGGTGTGCATTTAAAGCTTCCTTATTACTCAAAGGATGCTAAGTTCAAATCAAAGTTCTTTTCAGATCTGAAAACAGTTGTTTCCAGAAACGGAGTGAGATACAAGTTCCTAATACCTTCACCGTGTGGTGGAAAATTATTTCATCCAAAAATCCCTTCAGAAAGCATAATTTTTAAAGTACCGGCACATAGTAAGAATACAGTACAACCACACGAGCAGATTCACGGGGATAATTTATTGTTATGTTACGATAATAGAAGCTGGAAGAAATATATTTCACCTAAAATATTCAGAAAAAAAAGTAACAGCTTCGATGAAAAAATTGCGTAACGTTCTCTGGACTATGCTACTTATAATCTGTTGAACATTTCAATAATATAGTGTGTCCTTACACTTCAGAATCGGATAGATAAAGTTTAACGTCCGTTATTTTAGTTTGATGTTTTGCATGTGATCTATTCGACGATAATCTTCGGAACTGAATTTAAGATAAGTAAAATTCACGAACTGTGCGTAAATAACACGGGCATTTATTTCGAAGCTGGTCATCCGCTTGGACTTCGACAAAAAGTGTAACAACAGCTACGAAAATTCAAAAATAATAAACTTTTAACACCGCTTTGAAAGGGTATAACAGATTAGGGTAAGGTAGGATAGGGTCGGGTTAGGGAACTTTGGACTCATTTTGTTAAAATTAATAGAGTGTAAGTCCTCGTCTCTGCAAAAAGGATACCAACTGGAATGTCTCTGTACACCTGCAACCATGTTTAGAACACAAATGCTCGTTACTTTCCCACAATCAAACCGTGTGGTAACTTTCCCGAAGTAGATCCTTCCGCTTGCCAAGTATGTCCATGTTTATAACCGCTAAAAGAAAAGGGTTAAATTCCAAAGTTGGGCGTCCGTTTCCAGCGAAATTTTTAAAATTTACAGGAAATATATGGATAATTTGATCGTTTGTGTGCTTGATAATATATAAGAGTCTCGAAAAATCTGTTTATTTCTTATATATAAGCGGTTATAAACATGGGACTATATGGCGAGCGGAGGGAACTACTTGGCGCAAGGTAACCGAACAGTTGCATTGTGGGAAAGAAACGAGCATTTATGTTACCAACATGGCGAATGTACAAGGGCAATGAACTAGCAGTTTTAACATTTGTGAAGGAATACATTGATAACGAGCAAAATCTTTTAAAAGTTTGTGAAGAGCACGGATTAATGAACCTAATAACAAATTGCAGAAAGTGTGGAAAGGAGATAACAGAAAAAACTTGACGAAAGCGGACGCCCAACTTCGGAATATATGCCAAAGAAAAATAGTAAACACAACTTCCGATCTCCATACATATTATCAAGCACACAAACGAGCAAATTATCCATTTCCTCCCGGTAAATTTTCAACATTTTGCTAGAAACGGACGACCAACTTTGGAATTTAACCCTTTCGTTTTAGCACCATGGTCACATGAGACGTGGACCTACAGTTTAACATGGAATCCCAACCACCATAGTATGTTCAAATTTCAATCATCTCCCACCGGAAACTCGTGCACCACAGGCACGCGCGCTATCTACTAGCCAGTGGGGAAGGCTACTATATAAACGCAATTTGTTGTATTTATTATATCGTGTATCTCTCTCTCTCTCTATATATATATAGGTCCTTCAAAATTTTCTCCATGGTTAAAAACGCTGGCGAATGTTCAGCAGAAGAGGCCTAGAAAATGTTACAATTTCGGTGATTTCTGTTCATATTAGAATAAGTTAGTGTAGGGGTCCAGCCTAATTTTCGAAAAAAATGATACAATTTCGCTTATTTTATATTAATATTAGGTTAGTTTATGTTAGGTCTAAGTACTTGAATTATCCATTTCTCCTGGTATTTTGTATGTACTTCTGGACCCCTTCTCCTAAACATTCTCCATTGATTAAAAAAAAAAAAAAAAAAGTGCTGTATAAAACTAGTGATGAGAATCTAGTGTGTCAAGGTATCTCTAAAACACTAATGATTATCAGAACGAACACCGAGAATTACAAAAAAAATCAAAAATAAATACGACGCACAGGAACAAACCACATCGCTGCATCCCTCTTTCCCCTCCCCCCTTCAAAAAGCATGAATTACTGCTGTGTCACCGGACCACACGATAATAGAAAAATAATGATAATATTAGTTTCTCCCCCAAAGTACTAGATTGTGACCATGATACACCTGGTAGTGTTTACTGTTTGAAATACAGCATGGATGTACGGCATAAAAAAAAGTGAATAAAACACGAACCAACTTGTGCTAGGTGGCCACTAAAAAGCACGAATGCTAACCGAGTCAGGGCAGAAGCTTAGCAGGGGGCCCAAGCAACACCGAGAGGATTACAGCATCAAAAGCAACTAACAACAACAAGTATTTTCTTAACTTCAACTATTTCCCTCACCTGAATTCCACTCACTCTACTTCACAAACCAAAATTAATTCTCCAATTCACCTGGTAAGTTTTCTAAAATTGGTCCGAAGATACAGTAGTTAACCCAAAAAGTTTTGTTAGGACAATAATTTACTAGTAGATTTATCTGTAAATCCATGCTTTTATTTTATTGAACATGTAAACCGAATCTAACCGAACTATCTTTCTCGCAGCTTCAAAGTTGTGAAATATTCCGAGTTAGATGTCTTGTTGTTATAACCTAATAAAAATATTTAAGAAAAATCATGATAGATAACATCATCCCAAAAAGGAGAATAAAATCTCAACCTTACATCCTATACATTGATTTCTATTTTTTTGCAAATAAACAAAAGTGAATAAAACTTCTTGCCATATCCTAATATTTTTGATCACAATTTTTGAAACCGGTTTGAGTTAACTGGTTGTTTTAATTTATAACATAGTTTCAGTTTAAGAACGGCTTCTCGAATTATTCACTTTCATAAATGAATTGCATTTTCTCATCTTCGTGTCAACGTCCTTCCCTGTGTTTAACTCACACTTACCTTGTATAATTATAATATTCAATTATAGGCCTCTTTTAAAATTTCATAATTCTGTATTCACAACACAGTTTCTCTCTTCCATGCCACGTGATTTTTTTTTCTACTTATGTACATTCATCCATAATTTTAACTAAAACAACACTGCACAATCACTCTTCCTTGCTATCCATACAGCACAAAACTTGCCAGAATAATAAACCGGAAGTGTGCTTTTGCTTGCAGCTCCGACACGCTGCAGAAATTCGCAATTGTTCTTTAGTTCAAAATATTGCAAGTTATATTCACTATCGATTTCTTTTCATGCCTAATTTACAATAATATAAATAAAAACCTAACAAAACTCATAATAGAACTAAATCTGTCACAAAACCACTACACGTACGACACATCATGCACTACCGCACTCTTTCCCATGCTCACACACTTCGCTCAAGTCTTGAATGTGTGCGTGTCTATGCTGTGTGGATTACGCAGCTGATGATTGATTGTTTATGACGTAGTATTTTCATGCGCGTAGCTAACTTTAAATTAAAATTCACAAGGAGTATGTATTGCATTAAACTTCTCTAATAGTTTATGCTTCCTTGGATTTGCGATAAAGCTACACGTGTGCCACGCATTAAATGTATATATTTATATCGTTTTGCAATAGATTCTAATTTGACTCCAGTTCACAGTGTTGCACAATACTAAGAAACAATATACTCTTCAATGAAAAATTTTAAAATATGTAAAATAAAAGTATAATTAGTATTTTCTTTTTCACACCACATTAATCTATTTCTCGTACGAAGATAATAAAAGACAAGAATTATTATTACTATTTTTATCAAAGATTATTCATTACATACATTAAATAGCTCATGTTTTTAACGAATTGTAGTATGGATAATGTGATATTAATCTATTAGAAAGTTGTGTGATTAAATGACTTATCTAAGAATTATTGGTCTATGTCAATTAATTATTAGCACTCTTCTTTTACTTTTTCCTTTTTTAAAAAAAAAAACAAAGAAATATCATCATTCTTGTTTTACTTTGCACCAGAAATATATTGCAACATAATGGCAACACTTACTATCATGTGGTTTCTTCTGATTGGTCTTCAGCTACATCTTCAGCTAGCTACGTAGCTGACGGCTGACGGCTGAAGCGTGATCACGCTGTTTTAGAAGGCAATGAGAGGTGCGAAATGCCAAGTAATTTGTCAATGATTAATCGAAATGTTTTGTGGTTGCTTTGACCTGCTATGACGTAAAGAATTGAAGATAAGAGGACAATATTCCCTTACCGGAAGATAATAAATACATTTGCACATTTTTTCTGCTAGTATTTGACATGAAATGTGACGAACCCTTCAAGCAGAAATATGTTTGTGTCTTTGGTTTTCGTATCCTCAATGAAGACAACCGAATTAGGTTCTTGATATTGAGGGAGATAAAATTATGAAATTATGCCTAATAGGAGACAGAGGTCTGGAGGTACAGTAATGAGGCAATGACCTCATCCTCTTCCTTATGATTATCTATAGGATGTAATGGAATGTATACAGTAGGTAGTATACGAGGTATTAATTTTACGAAACAACGAGCATATAAGTTGTTGGGTATTTTTGAAAACGGTCGAGTGTATACTGTGACCTACTATAAGTTCCAGCATTGTATCACTGATTATCTGAGACATTAGTGGATCCAGAATGGTCGTTTGGAGGGTCGGATCGCTTCCTGGATGATTTGTACTTAATGTAGAAGAGTTTTACATCAAATCAGAATAAAGTAGTGCAATATTTTATACGTATATGATCGTATAAAATTAACCTTTAAGATGGGAAGTGGCCCCACTGTCCTCCCGTAGATCCGCCAGTGTACTGACAATAGTAATAAACAAGAAATTTATTAAATCAAGATAGCAACAATAATTAAGTATATTTGCCTGAGATAGCCGTATCTAACTTCTCCAAATGTTGCCTTCCCTGTTGGTCAGGTTTACCAATCATATGATTATTTAAGCCTTAATGCTATATACCGCGAAAATAGGTGAATATACGATGATTTTAGAATGCACATGTTTTTTTTTTTTTTGAATGTGCAATAAATAATTATAAAAACACAGACACTGTGTTTTAGACAATCGTCCCCGCTAAAACTAAATTAATAAAGAGTTGAAAATAGCAACCATGCATCTATTCTTCAAATTCAACTACGTTTACTAAGGAGTGAAAATATTGGTGTACAGAATACTTATTAAGAATTAAAAAAAAAAAAAAAATGGTTAGCACAGTGATGCCGATTTGGAATTCGAAACTGAAGATTACTTGATAAATTTATTGTATTTTATTGCTATTATTTGTAGCACTATACTTGTTTTTACAATTATCACATGCATGATGAATATATGATAATTTTACAGATAAAAATCGATATTTTTTTATCTGAAGTTGGCAACTCTGCTGTTGGTCTAGATGCTAGCGTGCGTGCCTTTGGTTCCCGTTGGGAGAGTAATGAAATTTAAACGTGGTATGGTAGTTCGAAATTTCACCTTAAACGGTAAATGTATTTTACAGTGTATATGTACATACAATGTAAGAACTTTGTATATCCATGCATCACTTCATTATACGTAGTTAGTAAGGCTATAAAATAGTCATCCAAATTCATCAAAGATGAACTGAAGGGTATGAAGATACGATTAGAAGTTGGCAGCTATAGACATATTAAAATAGGCAACGGTGAAAACAGGGGTTAATAATGTGTACATTGTGGTAGTTAGCTGTGAGCATAAAATTAGAAGTCAAAGAGACAATTTACTCTTTTATTTCAGAATACAGTTAGCGTATTAAAGGACCCAAATTTAAAAAAAAATGACAAAATACTCAAACTTTTAATCACTAAATGTTTGGGGGAAGAATAAGCATTCTGAGCAGGAATGTTTCAGGTAGTTTCCCTCATAGCAGCGTCATTTCAGATTTTGCTTGGGGAGGAAACAAGACCCCCCGATGTAAGTTGAGTTCAAGTTTTTCATTGGTATATTATCATCCTATTTATTAAAATGTATATGGTTCTCAATCTCAGGAGGAAATTGAGCTCCCAAAGTACGCCGCTGTTCTCTCACCTTCCTCCTGGTTATTCGCACACTGAAGACAACTATAGCAGTTATCAATGCTTGAATACCTATACACAAATAACACACATGTGCATTTTTTTTCAACCGCATGGGTTTCTTTCACTTATTATGTTTTGGAGTGCCTGAGAGTGAAAATGACCGCCATTTTTTCCCATCACGTATAATTTACTTGCAAAATAAGAGAGTATTACACATTGATTTGCAAAAAAAAAAAAAAGTCTCATTAACACGTAAAATAAAATTCCATTTTCCATTTTCCATTTTTGACATTTGTGATTGATAAATGTTCAGTAGTCAGTCTGTTCACCTGTAAAAGCTTTTCTTCTTTTCTTTTGTACTTCTCCTGGTAGTCTTTGAGTTTCCGACTAGTGCAAATTCCCTTTCCCCCACTGTATCCATATTTCCTTATCCCCTTCACCAGAAATTTTCGTTCGGAGGGGTCCATAGCTTTCTGTGGTCCAATACTACAAGATGCTACGTCTATGTAGTATTGAAGTGGTGTTATTCTACATCCGAAAAGACAATAAGTACTCGTAATTATTAAGTATTGTCAATCTATATCATTAGAAAAATGGCAATACCAGATAGTTTTTGTAAGAAAAAAGAAGAGAGTACAGATGAAGTATAAGATCAAATCTTTAGGTTATGCTTGGTTTAATGCCTTAATGCCTTAATGCTATATAGGATATACGATAATAGGTGAATATATGATAATTTTAAAACGCAGAACTTTTTGCAGTTTTTGAGTGTGCAAATAAATTGTAGATATGCATTAAATAATTATAAAATACACACATTGAGATTTTTAACAGTAATTCCGGATAAAAAATAATAATAAATTGACTGGCAAATTGATGATAATTGGCAAATGGATTTCTACAATTATCGCGTGCATAACGAATTCTGCAATATACGATAATTTTAGACGAAAATCAATAATTTTGTTTTCTGCGGTTGGCAACTCTGATCCCTTGTCCGGTTGATTTTTGAATAGGATTATTTTCGTCTATTCTGTAATGATGAGCTTCTGTAATAAGCTACTAAAATGTTTCTAGTTTTATGAGAACTGTATTTGCAAATGCAATGAAATAATACATACAAAATTTTTACGCATTGGTTCGTAATAAATTACACCCAAAGGAGGAAATAGAATATCTGCTAAATTTTCATATTCAGAGACAGCACATTAGATTATCAACAATATTTATTTTTTCACTATACATCAATCATGATAATTTAATTTTTATTGACAGAGTTTTAATTGTAGGACTCATTATATAAACATTGCCATACCCAAGAAAAATATTATGGGTCAGAAGTCTCCTTTTTCTAATACTGAAATGCACAGTTGACATTTACTCTTTACACCTTAGTGGTTATATATACAGACGCAAGAACAATAATTTTTAGTAAAGAAGCTAGAAATACCATACACCCAAACAAATATTTCTATAAATTTGAAGTTATGTTATAAATATTTCATCAGGATAACATAAATAAAATTACATGGATTAAGTTACGTCTTGTTAACGCTTATTTTATACAAATTATTTTATGCGTTTGTTATTGAAATTAAAGTAATTCTCGTGCAAAAAGTTAAGCGTCAAAATTATCTGATGGACATTTATTGACAAATAAAGCCGTACTGAATTGTATTATTATCATTTTGTTTATATGGAGTAAGCTGGACAATGGGAAGAAATAACCAACAGATTCATAACTAATCATGAGTCCATGAACCAAAATAAAAGTCTCATTGTATCTGAGTGGTTTGTACTACTGCTTTTGGTGCACAAGAAAAGAAGTTGATTCCCGGCGGTGACTTGGACCCTAAGTTAAAGCCACGTATCATATAGGCATAGCTTTCATTCTGAAAGGAAACGTAGAACTTCAAAATGAATAAACGAACATAAGTGAGCCAAAAATAGATGACTATAATATTTTGGAAGGTATAAAAGTTAGTAAAGCCTAAGTTAAAGCCACGTATCATATAGGCATAGCTTTCATTCTGAAAGGAAACGTAGAACTTCAAAATGAATAAACGAACATAAGTGAGCCAAAAATAGATGACTATAATATTTTGGAAGGTAACCAATAATTGGGGATTGAAAACATCAATTTACATAATGTAAAGGGTTTTGCAAAACAACACCGACAACGTTTGGGAGGTAATTCCTGAGACCAAAATAAGACAAAAAGTATAGATCAACTTGAATGCATAAATGCTTCCTTTCGGAGTTATAGGCTGCCGAAAAAAAAATGAAGTCTAAAGGTCCATAGCTCCAAAACTATGGGACCTAACGTAGTCGGGTCAAGACTTCACTTAAGAACGAATATGTGCGCTATCCAAAAATACATATTTCAGAATCCTAAGGTACTCACACAACAATTTTTATACAGGGAGTTTGGCTACGGTCATATATTTTGAAGTACTCACCAACTACCTCTATAAAAATTGTTGTATGAGTACCTTAGGATTCTGAAACATGTATTTTTGGATAGCTCACATATTAGTTCATAAGTGAAGTCTTGACACGACTACGTTAGGTCCCATAGTTTTGCAGCTATGGATCTTTAAAGTTAATTTTTTCATGTTTTCGGCAGCCTATAACTCCAAAAGGAAGCATCTGTGCACCCAGGTTGGTCTATACTTTTTATCTTATCTTGGTGTCAGGAATCACCTCCCAAACGTTGTCGGCGTTGTTTAGAAACACCCTGTATAGATGAAGCCATTTTCTGATCTGGGGTGGAATATTTCGAAATTTATTTGATTCAAATTATTAGTTTCTGTTTGATGCATTTAAATAAATCATAGCTTAAATATAAAAATATGAATTACATAAATAACATTGTAGATTAACAATGAATTTACAGCATATGATCTCAGTAATGCTCGTATTTCATTGGGATTTAATGACCACGAAAATCAAATGTTAACATTGCAAGTTTGAATTAGTTTTAAACGTTTCCAATACATATATATGTGTGCAACAGGAGATAATTTTTGGCAAGATAGTTTTTCATTAGTTACGAAAAGATGGCAGCAGAAAAGATTTGAAGAGGAAAAACTAGATGGTATTTTGTGAAATTAAGGACAGGCTGCCAAATTGTTTTGCCACTTTTAGCCCGTTTGCTTGTCCTGGCTGGCTGGCAAGTAGTCAGCGATGCCAGCGTTAAAACTAAATTCAGAAGAAGATAAACTGGCCGAAACAAGTGGAGGACGGGATAGGATGAAACTAGCTTGGTGTCTATTCTCGGCTACAACCGATTTGATCCCGCCAGCACTATGGCAAACGGCATACATAACATGTTAAACTTGGATGCCAGGTGAAGTCCTTGTATCCCATTGGCAATTGACACTCATCTGTTAATTGCAGTAGCCAAAAACAGAATGGAAACTGATTCGTACAAGTAATTCCAAGGACCTATTCACACAAAGTGACATTTAAGTGTGTGTGTGTGTGTGTTTTAAATTCAAGTCTTCTTTAAATTTGGTATTCATATTGCAATGTAATTTGAGATCCTAGAAGCAGGTGACTTCTTGATATTGTAAAGGTACAAGGGCTGATTAAAGGGGATCACAATTACGACAATCACCCTCTCAAATGCCTACTCCTTATTTATTATTATTATTATTATTATTATTATTATTATTATTATTATTATTATTATTATTATTATTATTATTATTATTATTATTATTATACTGGAAGAGTACTTATTTTTCTTTCTTAGCATCAATTGAGGATTTATATCTTCGGGTGCAGATGTAGATCCCAACTACCTATTTAAATAAGTTTTGCTATACATAATTGCTTTGTAGTATAATAACTCTAATGTAAAAATTTATATAAAGATGATGAATGATGGTTATAAATAGCGTAAGAATCTTGATCTCGAAGAGAATTATTAATGTATTAATTTTTTTAATTATTGAATTCTACATTAATTTCAGTATTTAATAGAGACACGAACGACTATTTGTTAACTTTGTAGTAGCAAATGCATAAGTATTCCATTTACATGTTAAGATTCTGTTTTATAAATAAGTATACTTTTCATTTTGAAGGTGTAGTGTTTACTCAACATTTTTTTGAAAAAATATCACCTAAGAAGAATGAACAATAGCAAGTCTAAAGAGAATAGAATTTTAAGAAAGGAGTACTGGATAAGTTCATAATGAGGGTTAAAAAGAGTTTTGTATTTGCCACTGTAGAGATCGAGGTTATACTGAGTGGTGTGGATATGAAATTATTATATTTACAATTATTAAAATAGGATTTTCAATCATTGCCCCTAGTTTTTCTAAGTCAAAATTTCGATTTTCCTCCCCTCTGAATATTCCCTTTCGTTATACGATGGCATGCAGCAATTAACTAATAATGAGCAATGTAACACTTTAAAATATTTAGTGTATTCAGATTCCCACTTGGCAGTTTTCAATAAAGTTCAATTCGTTAGGCAATCAAATACAGAATTAATGTCTTTACACGCAAGCTTTATCGTTATCCAAATGCTCGTAAGAAGTCGTGTAACCAGTAACTTCACAAATAACCACTATACTGTGAATTAAAATAACATTAGAGTTGTTTCTGCAATTGACTAAAAGATATATTCTCGGAGTTCTCCCGTCCTCCCACTTTCTCATTCCAAGTTCTTTCACTTTTCTTAATCAACCGTCTCCTTTATACTAAAGAGCAGACCCTAGGACGTAAAAGTAGGCATTTCATTTCAATTCATTTACTTTGTAATAATCTGGCATTATAGTTGTTTCGTTTATTATCTTTTTTTTTTTTTTGTCGTGTATTTTGAAGTTCCTAGTTATTATACATTTAAAAATCACTTTGTTAAAAAATAAATTAAAGACTTTCCTCGTGTTTGTGAAACGAAACGTACTTTCCCCTCATGAAGCAGAATTTTAAAATTTCATTTTGAAGAAAACACTTTCTTAACTAACTCTATGGTCTATATGGAATCCGGAGGTTCACTGCCGCATTCACAAAAGCTCTCCATTGACTTCTATCCTTAGCCAACTGGATCCAGTTTCTACTTTGTATTCTTATTTCTGCGAGATCCATCTTAATATTGTCCTCTCATCTGCGCCTAGGTCTTCCTAATGGTCGTTTTCCTATTGGTCTTCCAGTCAAGAGTTTGAAACCATTTCTACTTTTTTCCATCCTGGCTACATGACCTGTTCACCTTAGCCTCCTAGATTTGATGACCCTAACAATGTTTGGTAAACTGCATAAATTATGTAGTTCCTCGTTATGAAGTTTCCTCCATTCCCCATTCCCGTTCCTCTTGGGTCCGAATATTCGTCTCAGGATCTTGTTCTCAAATACTTTCAGTCTACATTCTTCCCCTCAGAGTAAGCGACCATGTTTCGCAGCCGTACAGAACAACAGGCATGATTATCGTTTTATGTATTTTGAGCTTTAAATTCCTCGACAGAATTCGCGACGAAATGTCTTTAAAAATAATTTCTGAAATTTAAAAGGCAAGTAATGTAATTTACACAAATGTATAATTAAGATTTGAGACAGACACATGACGAACGTTGTGTATAGAATAAGCACTGGTACATAAGCGTAGAAGTAAACGAGTTCGTTCCTAGTTAAAAGATTCGAATTCGATCTCCGATTAGAGCATACTATATAGTATCTATATTTCAAAGGGGATGTTAATTCCTAATCAAATAACAAATAAAGGTAAGAAATATTGCTCTTTTAAAGTTTAAATAATTGTACATTCTGGGCATGTTGATACAAATATACTGTTTCTACAATTTGATTAAATTTTGTTTGTGATTAACATCCAAATGATTGGTATAAACTAAAGTGCATCAGCTTATTATATCATTTTCTCTTTAAAACACAGAAATCTATGTTGAACTTTCCCAGGAAACAATGTTTCAATTGAATGCCTATATTTTTTCAGCACCCGCCAGTGTTGCCAGATAGTTTGCTATTGATTAGACAGTAGCATTGATATTAGATACTTATTAACACTGATTGAAATGCTTGCATTTTTGAAGAATGGATATACTATCAACTTCCAACATGTGATTTATTACCATTTGGCTTATTTCTACATTATGAAAATTTACATCCTTTAAGATCGATTATTCAAATAGCTATCTTTGCTTAGATACCAAGTAGCCGGAATCATTCCCGCCATGTCAACGGTCGCATTGAATACTGTCAAGCGCATGTCAAAAATTGCCACATATTTGATCACTAGTACATACCATACTTCATTTTGTTAGTCCCAATTGTTCTCTGGTTACACCTCTGCGCAAGCAGTAGCCATGTGGAAAGTCAAATGGAACATCAATTTGGGAATGGTGTAAGTTTCTTTCTTAAGTGACTGCTTATCTTAGCATACCAATTTATTTTGGTTTATGACTGTAAACTCTGAATCTTTAAATATATACAGTATATCGAAGGCCAATAATCACAGGCTGTTAGATCTGAAAATCTTGCAGACTATTCTTTGGACTCCTCCGCCAAACTCTATTTCTTTGGCGAAGCACGATCTACATAGTTCTTCTGTTTCCCGAATGTCGAAGTGGAGACTCACTCATTGTCTTAAAATGATGAAAGAAATTACTATAGCTTATTTTCAACATTTGACTTTCAAATACCACAATCTTATTCCCGGTAACACAATTCGTGTCAGCACACCATGTTAACGAAGATGTATTTATATAACTTGTTCACACTGAATATGAATCTCTGATGCTATTAGGGTCTTTAGTCTTTGTATGTTGTACGAAACAAAATTAATTAAAGGGAGATCCAGTTTCAAATATAATTGTAAATTGATGTGGTTAGTTCGGGAAGTTCAATTTTCTGCACCTTCCTTGTGCTTATGTGTTTTTGGAAACACCGTATTTGTATTACGTACATATATTGGCGTCAAAACTTAGATCTCACAGAGCTTAACTGTTCAAGTGTCAAATTATGATATTCATATTAGAGACGCTGGACCCCTAAGAAGTACTTAATTTAGAGCTTAAGTTTATAGCTTGCCATATTACGTTGTATATTCCAATGGTGTACTAGGATTTGTTTTAGTTTCTAGTTACCATGAACTTGCGTTATGATATCCACTTAAGCAATGTATGTATGCATCAGTGGCGAAGCTTTAGGGACAGTAACACAACCAGTCTTTACCCTGATTGTATAGATTTAGAGCAGTTTCAACTCTGTTCATAAATGTAATCAATATTTGACTGGCTCGGAGGAACACAATGATACGTCACGTTTCCTAACTGGGAAAGAAGATTGAACATTCCCATGCAATTGAAAGCAATGACACATATGAAACAAGCTTTCTCTGTCATCTGCAGGAACATTTTCGAAATAAAACTACCTACATATTGTTCTGTGGTTGCATCCTAACCCATTTCACCTAATAACTTAATTTCACCGGAAGTGGCGCTTACCATCATATTTCCCCAAGACGCTCGGGGACATGGTGGCTCACTGGTGGAGCACTTATCTCTGATGTGTGTGGTCCCTCGTTCAATTCCCGGCCACGTAAGTTTATGGTGGACAGCATTGTGCTCGTGGGTTTTCTCAGGGTACTCCCGTTTCCTCCAATTTTTCATTCCACCAATTCTTTCATAATCATTCACTTGCTTAAATCTTCGTCTCCCTTTCCGTAACAGGCGTAATCGTGGGACGTTAAACTCAAAGATTTCATTTCACTTTTCCCCCAAGCCGCTAATTTATTTAAGGTTATATTGTATACACTGCATTATATAATAATAATAATAATAATAATAATAATAATAATAATAATAATATAACTGAATGACTAATTTTCCGTATCAATATTCAAGATATAAAGTTCCCACTAAATTTAAGTGTCCACGAAATTGTCATTAGAAATCACTCTAAACTCTGAGCACATAGTTCTTGTTTCATATTTCAAAGCAGTCTTCGCCACTGATACGATTGTATTCGTTTTGGACTTTTAACAAAAGTATTCCGCATTCCCGTGTAAAAAAGTGTCATCGTATTTTACGACGGCACAACGAGTCTTTCCTCCTTTTCTTCTTTCTTTTTCTTTCTTTTCTTTTTTTTATGTTTTATTATATTTACTAGAGAAGAAAAAGTATCTGGAGAATCTTTACGTCATTGTACACAAATAGAACTAACATAGCCGAAGCACCCGCGTTCTCGCCGCGGAACCACATATGATATTATTCAGTTCGTTTCCTGTGTGTTACTCGTATGATATACAAACTTGTAACGTTTAAATTTGTTGAAACACGAGTTTGTTATGTTAGGAAGTTAATAATCTGAGTCCAAAGAGTAATTTTTTTGTTTCTAAACGAGTTAACAAAAGCACGCACAACAGTAGATTTAGTTATAAGAAATGCAAGTAGCTCTAGCTTGTCTTTTCAGAAAGCCGCCGGTTGAGTGGCTCTATTGTAAAATGCTCCTGGTTACACGTACCAAAGTAAACATTCAGGAGCTTTTCCTTTCCTATTTCTAATTTCGATTATGTAACATAACGTCACAAATAAACTGATAAATTGCTAATAGATAACTGGTAGAATTGGAGTTCAGCATCGAGGCTATATTACACATGGACCCAGGGGTAAAAATGAACGCAGGGGGCGTCGTACACCCACTTCCAAAAAATATCTATGGCGTCCCTCCGCTTCCTAAAATAATTATAATACGCAAGGATAGACACAGAAGACGGTGTGACATCATGCGTCCCGCCTAACTTTTCAGATCCACTTTTACCTCTGCATAGACCTAAAGCTTAACATAGCATCCAAACTACATGAGCTCTAACCGATAATCGAACTGGGTCTCCTGCGTCTAGGACATGCATGCTAATCATATAAGCATAGAGACAATGATAAGAATAGCTTATTTGCGTAATTACGTTTTAAAATGGGGAATAAGAGCAGTTATTTGTAGCTTCCATTTTGGAATATGTAAAAAACAAAGAATATATATATATATATTTTTTTTTTTTTGGTAAAATACATTTGACTTGAATTTCATATAAAAACTGATAATCACATTCCATTCGTTGCAAGAGATCCTATTGATCCTGTGTAAGTTTATGGTTAGTTAATGAGTCTTCTAGAGATTCTCGCATTATGTTCATCCTCCCAATTCCGTTTCTTTTATTTGCATGTTTCATCTGCCTCTTTAGCCTAAAAAATATGACCAAGGTGTCAGAGACCCGGGTTCGATTCCCGGCGGGAACTCATGTGGTTCGGATTCCACGTTAATCAGTAAGTCCACGTCTCATATAACCTCGCTGTTAAAAAAAAGGACGCTAAACTCTAAATGAACTCAACTCAACCAAGGTGCCAAATTTAAAAACCCGTTTCATTTCATTCCTACAGCAAACACATGCTTTTCTTATCTACTTCTTTCCCCATTTCGTATTAAATACACCATAATCGATTAACATACATTATCTATTTATTTAGTCAACTTTTCGCTACAGACTATAGGAGCAACTTTACATTAGGTTTACTAACAGGCAACCACAACCGTAACAATAACAGTGAGAAAGGAATACAAGGAAGTCAGCCAAGGTGTAATTTAAAGGTGCATCCTAGCATCCGCATGACTTTGGAAAACGCTTGGAGAAAACAGGACAGATAGCCAGCGGAATCGTACCCAAATCCTCTAAATAACAAGGCAAGAATGCTAACCACTTATTTATGCCCGCTAAACAATTACAAAAATTAAATGAAAAATTAATTATTATCATTATTTTACATTCTAATTTTATGTTTTGTAGGGAAGAATACGGATAATTTGCTGGTTGATTGATTTTTAGTTTAATGTCCGTTTTCAACTCTGAGGCTATGTCAAACGCGGACCTACGGCTTGACCCGTGAAGTCCGAACCACATGGACTCCCACTGCGAATCCAACCTGAATTTTACACCACTATCCCAACCATATGGCCACGGATGAACTCATGAATGGGGATGAAATAAGAAAGTGTGAGGAAACGGAAGAATTTCTAGAAAATTCGAAGTTGTCCACAAACTAGCACAATATCCAGGGATGTAACGAGAAACCCGTCGCATCAAGAAGTGATCGCCCTGCCACTAAACAACCGTACCCCACATTCCGCAGTAATTAGATTTCGATTTCATTGTAAGATACACTATATACAGTATATGTGTGTAATTTATATATAGACTATGTTCGTAATGACTCAATGTTCAACTTTTGATTGGTGGCAATGTCAGAATGATTGAGTGTTTAATGGTCTGGCTGGGATTACAGTCGCAAAATAACTGAATATTTGATTTTCATTTCCACGCATTATCTACTGCCTTTGGTAACGAACGTTCACAACTTGTATCAATACTGCAGTGTTTCTCCGTCCCCCCCCCCCCTTCTCTCTTCTCGACCTACTTGCTACAAAACTGTAATCTTGCTTTGATCACAATTTGGATTTTATTCCAGGATTTCTTTCTTTCTTTCTTTTTATGTGATCTGGCTCCTGTGATTACCTTACTTTTTATCGCCATTGTTAGATGTTCTAACAGTAAATCCATTTTATGGGTAAAAAGATTGGAATCACTGAATCAAAGTCGTATATTTGAAGCTTCGATATATTTCTCCATTAATTCAGCTATGTCATCCAATAAAATTACGACAAATTTGATCAATTACTTTAAAGTAAAGTAAGCAACCTACATATTCTAGATCACATTATTATTATTATTATTATTATTATTATTCACAATATGAGTTTCAAACTAAAATAATTTTGGATACCATTGGCGAAATAACATTTGATTTCAAAGGATATATGGATACTTAAGATCATAAAAAGCTTTTGTAATATAATCTATTTGGATACAATTAATAAAAAAGAGATCTTTAAGTTTTACGTCCCACAAATATGTCCATTAGACTGAAAGAGTTTATGATTAATGAAGATCAATGATTATGAGGAGGAAACGGAGAATTCCGAGAAAATGAACTCATACAAAATGTTGTCTACCACAAACTCCCATTGTCTGGGATTTGACCAGGGTTCTATCGCATTAGAAATGAGCGCTTACTACTGGAACACCATACCCCAGATTACTTGCGGGACAAATGCATATCTAAAATGTTTTAATCTTCCGGCATCTTACTTCGAAATCACTTCTGCCACGTAACTCCAACCCTTTGTAATCTATCGTATAATTGGTATTTTGAATCAAAATATAGTTTGTAATGTTAACAAATTCTATGAATTTTTTAATTTTACGTCATACAATTACGTTCTTTAGACAAAAGGAGACGGGCCATTAATGAAAATGAATGGTTATGAAAGTTGGTGGAATGAAAACGTGAGAGTAAACGAGAAAACATCGACAAAGTATATTCGTATGATGTCCAGCACAAGCGTACATGACCTGGGATCGAATCGGGGACCCGTCGCACCAGACATGAACACCCTAGCACTAGGACACTGTGTCCCTCCTGTAGAACAGTTTATCGTTTTCTTCATTTACCTTGAATTTGAAGTGTATAAATTAGTAATTACTACATTTAGTTCAATAATAACAGCACTATTCGTATCATCACAATCTGTAAAACCAAGAAAGAAAATTTAATAATATTAGAGTACGCTATTTTTATGTAGATCACGAAAGTTGATTTCCTTCTTATGGTATTGACTTCAACAAGCTTGATTGAGTTGGGATTTAGTGTCCTTTTCAGCAGCAAAGGCTATACGAGACATAGACCTTCAGCTTAATGTTGGAATCCAAATCACATTATATCCTGCCGAGAATCGAAATCGGGTCTCTCGTACCGAAGACGTGTACGCTAACCATATAGCTACGTGAGAGCTCTTGGATTCAACAAACATAGTTCTTTTTTTTAAAAAAAAGGCCAATTTGAGACTAGCTATAATTAACGTATGTGTAAAGATACTGATATAGAAACAAACGGAGGAAAACAGTAGAATGTATGGCTCACCGGCACGTTTCGAGCAGTAGTTTGAACGTAAAAGATATGGTACAATATCTTCTGATACAATGAAGAAAAAGGAAATTAAGTTAAAAGATTCATTTGTATTGAAGATAATCAAATTTCAATAATACAGGTTCATGCATAAACATTAGATGTAGATAAAAGTGGTTATCATAGCTCAATCATTTCAACTAATGTGCTGCAAAGTACTTGTTTGGTATCCCTCAAATAGATTATAATGTCAGTGAAACTAAGAGGTTATAGTTTCTTAATGTAGGAAGGCACAAAGTCACAGTAGTAAAGCACTCCACTGTCTTGCGAATAGTCTCGGGTTCGATCCTGTTTGTGATGGACAACATTGTATTCGTAGAATTTTCTGAGATCCTTCCGTTTTCTCCAAATCCTTGATTGTCATTTATCAACCGCTTCCCTTAGTTTATACGCATAATCCGTCTCTTTTAGCATCAACGCAAAATCCGTCTCATTTAACCTCAATGCACCGTTTCCGTTAACCTAAACACGTAATCTATTTCTTTTAGCCTAAACGTACAATATCTCTCATTTAGCGTGAATGTGTAACTCATCCTTTTAAGCCTGAATGCATAATTCGTCTCTTCAGTGTATAATCTGTCCACTTTAGCCTAAGTGCATTATGCATTTCTTTTAGCATGAACACATAATCAGTCTAATTTAGCCTCAACACATAATCCGTTTCTTTTCCTAAATGCATAATACATTTTTTTTAACCTACATGTATAATCTTGCTACTTTAACCTGAATACATAATTCACTTCCTGTACTCTACACTTACAATCTGTTTCTTTTAGACTAAATGCATAATCGCGGAATATTAAATTAAACATTCCATATGAGTTTTCCCCGGAAGAATTTTGGATTATGGAATAAGCAAGATTGAAAGTTCAAGAATATGTTATTATTAGTAAATAGTACCAAGTATAAGTTACTTTTGGATTTTATTAATCTGCTGTGGTACCTTAAATTAGAACTCGTGCCATAGATTTAAATTAGGGGTTTAGCATGTCACGAGAAAGAAAAAATTGAAAATTGTTTATATAATCTGAGATAAAACAGTCACATCAGCCTTCTGCACTTAATCTATATAACGGTACAATTTGGCGTTCCCTTATAAGCGAATGATTAGCACACTTGCTTTTAGTGCTCTTAGTTCAGGGGTTGATTCCCGTGAATACCATTTGTAGTGTTTATCCGCATCATAATGTAATTAGAGATCTTCTTGTATTAAGAGTTAGAAAGACACTTGTCTAGAAAACCAGAAATAACGACAATTGAAATCGTTGTCCTGACAGCACATCAACCAACTAAAAGCTGTCTGTATGAGCAGAGTTTTTCGTAAGCTGTAATGCTAGAGAGCATGTAATTACTATTACACCAAAATTTAATATTTGCTGCTTGAAATATAGCTGTTTCATGAGCGGTGATTTCATGAGCAAAATTTAGGCCTTCTTGATAGCCAGAGGGCTTATCAACCACTGATTGCAAAGTTAACCTTAAGGGATAAACATATTTGAGTATGGACAAACGTATACAATATTAATCACTACACGCAACAATTATATTCCTGAACTAATTCTGTTATAAATCTACGCCTTAACTGTTATAGTTGTTTATGAATGGATAAGATACAATCAAATTGGCATGTCTTTGCGTGCAAATACTCGTTCGTGCGTTCACATTAAATTACCAATGTATATTATAGACATGATTTGTGATAGCATGTATGCTAGTATAGATAACATTTGTTTCCCAACAATAGAAACTTTGTTCATAAGGTAACAGTTTGCCAAATACTTGAAAAAAGAAATCTTCCAATTGCTGTTCTTTGTGTGTAAAGAAGAACCTTACTTTAATTATCTATTCATTAAGCCTTGTCTACATCTATTAAACTCAAATCGATAGTATAGGTACAATGTATGGCAAAGTCATGAGAAACTTTTTACTTCAATTATATAAAGCAAATTTGCTATGATGATAATATTCTAACGTAAGAATAAGTAGCATTTAGTATTTTATGGATTTAGGAAATTTTAATACAAAATTATACTCAATAATACCGCAAAGAAAGTGTTATTTTTTGTAGCAATTTTAAGATGAATTTGATATAGGTAAATGATAGGACTTCAGTGACTGAACGACAATTTAATAGAAGTTGTCTGTTTCTTTTTCTAACTTCGTAGTTTGTTTCAGTAGGAAAAATGACCATGAGAATCCGGTCAGCTAAGACGTTAAAAATATATTTATTTTTTAAAAGGAAAGGAACAAGAGTTTTTAACTGGAACAACTTCTCAAAGTGGCTTTGCAGCTTTCTCTATTGAATTAGAAAATTATCAGTCATTAGAATAGATGAATTATTCTTAGTATGTTAGTTTATTTTATATTGAAGTAATGTGTCTGCTTTGTACAGTACAAGATCGTATCCAGAAAGAGAATCAGAGCTCCATTTTGCGACATTCTCATCTTAATGATACATAAGAACGCATCTCCCGATTTTTTTCTGGGTACGGCTTTAATATAATAAAAAAAATTTGATTACAAAAATATCTTACTTGCTCATAGTTACTGCTGTAGTATATTTACAACCTTTAACGTGTTTAATTATTTATAATTTTTTGTCACATTCTGAACAATTTTTGTAGTCACTATTTCGATTATCGTATAGACAGTATTTTGTTTTTAAAATCCATATTTTGAGTGAGAATATTAGTTTCGTAATGATTAGATTTCAGGCATTTTCTTTTCTACTGAACACGGCGTTAATGAAGAAAAAAAAACATCCTAAATTAAAATGGACCTAAAAGGCATCATTTGGATTTAAACTAAATATGTGTTAACCTGAATCTGTTAACAGACAATCATTTTATATAGTATTACAAACACATTTGCTTTTCAAGTTCGATTTACACTCTCGTTTCTTATATGTATTTTTATTGATTTCAACTTCAAGCCACTAATTATTTTTTTTTAAATAATTATACTTCGTATTTAAGCTTGACTTTCCCACAATTATTAATAATGTAAGATTCAATTATTAATTATATAAAGTGTTTTATATTAGGAAATGTATTTATATTTTTTTATTTAGTGTTTTATACTTTGAAAGGAGAAAACGTTTAATAAGTTCAATGCTTTGAGTAAATGAAAATAGCCAGTTCGTAAGGTTAGGAAATGACTTTTCAAAAACATGTCCTTTTCAGTTATCATGACATTATTCTTTATTTTAAATTAAAGCTTTATAAATTTGTTTTAAATTTAACTTTTTAGTATACAAAAAAGGTTGTTATTTGTGTGTTAAAATATTATGATAGAAAAATCATGTGAATTTTTGTTGTTTAAAAAGCATGTTTTTGGTATGACATAACGTATTAGCACTTGATAGACTCCGAAGGCTAGGAAATAATTGAATCCTTGAACAAAATACAACATCTACTTAAGACATTCACCCAAATGTACGTTAATACATTTTTATTTATTGATTTATTTATTATTTATTTATTTATTTAGGGATTTAGTAGTTCACATTAACAATGTATAACTGATTTTGGTTTATCAGCTATAGTAATTCATAATTAGTAAGTTGCAGACGATAACTGTTATTAATTCACTAACTTCTCACTGTTTAGAACTGGTGTTTAATGCGCATGGCTCACACCAACAGAGGATGAAAAATTCACCACTAAAAAGGTAAACAACGAAAGAAAAAAAGTAGGCGGCAGTTGTGGTGATGAGAAATCCATGTAGAAAAAAAATTGTCACTACAGAAACATGTTATCCAATGCAAACGCACGCACGCACGCTTGACACACGAAAATCTCACATACACTGCGTGTATTGTAATCCAGCTTAATCCTGATCCAAAAAATATTTTTTTTGAAGGAGTTGAACGGACTTGAACACGATATCACTTCGAGTTGATGTCGGGTGTATATCCACCTTGTAGCAGTGGCAGATATCCTGGTTGGTTCTACAGGGATGCACACTAGATAATCACACTGCACTAATACAACTAACTTTCATTTATATAAATATGTATATATATTATTATTTCATATACACTTACCAACTTGCACTTAAAATGAACAGAAAATTACACTTGGTGGTAATAAACAAAAAGAAACAAACTTAATGTCCGTATATGCCCCCTTGTTTATTGCCTTGTCCCCCTGTTCATAACACAAAAAATTAACTAAAAAACGCAACGCCTGCGCTGCTGGACGAAATGGGGCACCATTACCTAACACTCTGGGCTTAAATAACCTGTGCTTGTGGCGACGTCTGTTGCTAAAAATCAAGAACAACTTCCCAATCGGCTCTGGCTGACGGGCACCTTGCCAAGACCCCTTCAACACCGCTTCACTAGTACCGTCGTGCTTAGGTAAATTCGTTGGCAGAGGAGCTCAAAAGTAACAGAAAGGGCCTAAGCTTCCCTTGGAATTTTTGATTGGCTAACATAGTTGGCAATGTAGCCCTTCTTTGTAATTACGTTTTATGTATGTATATACATGTATATATATATATATATTTGCACTGGACAGGAAGATGAACTATGTTACATTAGCTCTTCTATTTCCCTCCTTCTTTTCTGAGTCCGTATTGTACGAAAATGTGTGTGGTTGTGTGTGTGTATGTGTGGATGCATGTGGTGTGTGTGTCTACATAGTTAAAAATACCTTTTCAGAGTCAACTGAAGTCAGCTGATTGGTACGGAGCCTTTTACAACCAGCTTTCCCGAGAGATTTATTGTAGTTACTTTGTTATTTTCGAAGAACGGTATTATTACTTTCTATTGTCAAGAGGCTTTGCGAATGGTGATGACATATTTTCTGCACGTTATGGATTTCTCTTACTTTTCAAATCTATTTTTAAAAAAATTCAAGCAGTGGCACAATTTGAAATAAGAAGATGCATGTATGTATAATGGTTTAAATGACGTTGAATACACTTTCTTAAAGAGGAGTTCTTAAACTTGCATTTTGGGCAAATAAGTTGCAATGTCAGCAAAAATATCCACTATGCATATTGGGATCAAATCATCGGTGCATTTCTTTTTGTTTTTCCTTTCTTTCTCCCATTTTTTTGTATTTAATAGATAATATTGGTTTTTCCAGAGTACATTGCAGAGGAAGATGCCTTCGTCTTTTATTTAGAACCTGGGATGAGCCCCTGCCACTTGTTCTCGGTTTTCGCCGCCTGCGGCGACTCGCACCATTAACTACGCACAGGAAGGCTTGCACCCTATCCCCAAACTTCTGATCGTATTAATAACTGCAGATTCTTCAAACCAGAGACTACAAATTTGTAATGTGCTGCGGGCCAGGATAAAATAATAACCATACTTGTGGAGGGGGTCATTTTTCGTTACTATTCACCCTCTAAGGAAACTATTCGCTGAATTTGCTTAAGTGACACATTTATTATTTTTTTAATTCTTTATTCTATTCTGGGTATCTTTCTATTTTTTTCTTGTGTTTAGGCCAATTAGAGCTTGAGATACAAACATTTTAAAGTAATTATTGGTGTGTGAAATCTGTATTTTTTTTTTCCTAAAGATCTGCCCGGTACCAACGGTCTTACCTTCGAAAACAAAACGTGGTAAAAAGTTTAAAGATACCATTCTCACAGTTAAAGGTGAAGTTTCGATTCAAGTATCCCATGATGGCCATCAGAATTACATGTACACCACGTCAAGTAGTTTGGTTTCTATGCTGCGATATATTTTTTCAATTAATATTGAAACTGGAAATGGTAATAGAAAGATTAGAATGGATATGTAATATATAATTTAAACCTTAATTGATTGCAGAAAAACGCTTTAAAGAATTCTTGTGACGCTTAATCGATTGTAGCAAACTGCTTCTTGCTATCTATTTACCGTTTTATGTTCTACAGTGATCAACGTTAAAGCCGGAAATTGTTGAATTCTACCACTTCCGACGGAGAAATGGCTTACATTAATGAATATTCGATTCCTAACTTGTGATCCTCTATATCCTGGTCGAAATTGATGACCTATCAAACAGTTCTTTAGATTTTCTTTTGTCTTGCGAACACACACACACACACACACACACACACACACACATATATATATATATATATATACGGACACACACACACATATATATATAAATATATATAGTATATATACGGACAGACAGTGCTTCTTTAATATAACTTATTAAAGAAGGAACAAATAATGTATTGCTTCTCAAAAATATATATAAAATGGACAGAAAGTTACAAACGAAGACGCTTTAAAACGGATAGGAGAGAAGAGGACGCTTCTAGCCACCATCCTTTGTAGAAAAGCCAATTGGATTTGACACATCTTGAGAAGAAATTGTCTTCTTCATACCGCAATAGAAATAAAGATAAAATGGAAGGAAAGCAAAGAACAGGGAGAAGAAGAACCCGAGTGATCGATGATTTGAAAAAATAGAAGAAAATATTGAGAGTTCAAGGAGGAAGCTGAAAATTGAGAAACACGGAAGAAACATTTCCAGGTTCAAACTGAAAATTCAGAAGAAAAGAAACAAGAAAAAAAGAATAAAAAAACCTCATTAGTTCCAGGACCTGCCAATAGGCAGAATACTTAATAATAATAATAATAATAATAATAATAATAATAATAATAATAATAATAATAATAATAATAATAATAATAATAATAATAATAATAATAATAATATAACTGTAAGAGGCGATTCCTCACATCAAAATAAGAGAAAAAGTTCATATGGACCTGTTTCGAAAAGTGCATAGTTTCAGAGCTGGGGCTGCCCAAAATCGCGAAAAAGTTAAATTTCAACAGGCCCTATTTCGAATTAAAGAAACTGTGGATGGTGATTCTTATCAGCATAAAGGAAGCCACACATACACAATCCAAAAGTGCATATTTCATCAATTTTCAATAGGTGTAAAGGATATTCCCTTCAGGGTGTAATTCTCAGATATGTTCTCAATAGAATTTTCAGATATACCCTGATTTCAAGGAGGGTCCAAAGTAGGTAGAAGGTAAGCCTTAACAACAATGGACATTCATTATTTTGGAGAGAAATCGGAAGTATTAGGAACCGGCAGCTCTGTTTTTTTTTTTTTTTTTGGGGGGGGGTCTTCGGAATAATGTCTGATGCGATGTATTTCGTCATGGTATATTTCACGTTCTCTTCACTTACAAAACTGAATTACATTGCGCCAGATGATTCCATGTTCACTGCTATCAAGGCTTATCGTTTATCTACTTTGAACCAATCATAAAGTCAGAGTATATCTCAAAATTCGGTTGATGGCATGTCTGGAATTTTCATCCTACTGGTAATACTCTGTATACCAATTGAATATTAATGAAATATGCATTTTTGGATTGCGTATGCATGACTTCCTTTACGCTGATAAGGACCACAGTCTTTCGAATTCGAAATAGGGCCACTTGAAATTTGGCCTTTTCACGAATTTGGACAGCCCCTGCTCTAAAATTATGCACTTTTCCCCAGAGGTCCATGTGAACTTTTTCTCTTATTTTGATGTAAAGAATCATCTCTTAGAGTTTGTCGGTATAGTTCATTAACACCCTGTATATAAAAAATATTAGCGGTTTGCTATATGGCCATTGCTTCTATAAAGGATTAGGATGTATAAAGGTAGCAAAGAATGTTCTGTTGCTTTTTATGAAGGTCTGTGTTCAATTGGCCCTCACATCGTGAGTTGAACGCGAATGGAGATAAGGCGAAGGTCAATTGTTGGTGTAAGTATATCCAACATAGTACTTGGTTGTGGCAGTTCAGTTACACTGTAAACTTCCGTAAGGACAGAGTGAACATGGATCCTCCAAAGAGCGTCATAAGGACGTGTATGCTGTACGAGTTCAAACTGAGGTCAAACGCCGCTGCACCGGGGCGGAAAATATGCCAGGTCTTTGGTGAGGGTGTCGTAACTACGAGGGCAGTGCAGAGGTGGTTTAACAAGTTTAAGGACGGTGACGAAACACTCGAAGGCGCATCACGTGTCGGAAGACTAACCCATTTACAAAATGAAGACCTTCGTGCAGAATTGAGGCGAACAGTGGCCATACATGTGAGAAACTGGGACTATAATTCAGTGTGAGTGGAGAAACCATTTGGCAGCATCTCCATCGACTTGCGAAGCACTACAAGTTGGGTCGATGCGTTCCACATGATTTGACTCCGGACCAGAAGGCAACGTGAGCAGACATCTGTGTTTCTTTACTGTCTCGTCTGAAAAAGGAGCCATTTCTGGACAGAGTATTGACATTTGATGAGAAGTGGGTCCTATACGAAGGTCTACGGCGCCATTATCATTGGTTAGCATCCCATGAACCAGTTCGTAAACAGCCGAAATCAGCGCTTCACAAGAAGAAGGTCCTCCTGAGTGTTTGGTGAACTGCTCGTAGCATCGTGCATCGGAACTGTTACCAGCTGATCAGAGCATCAATGCAACTGTCTATTGTCAGCAGTTTAGCCGTGTTCAAGAAAAACTCAAAACTTTGCATTTATGAATCGCAAAGGGATTATCTTGTTACAGAAGAACGCTAAGCCCTAAGTGGATGAGATGACTCGGGACACCATTTACGCCTTGGATGGGAAACACTATTGCATCTGGCATTGTACCGTACGATTATCAACCTGCTCCATTCCTTGAACAATCACCTTAGAAGATGCCAGCTCAAATCCCTAGTAGAGATACAAAATGAACTTGATGTCTTCTTCGCTTCACGGCCCACCAAGTTCTACCGCGATGGAATCCATGGCCTTTCAGAACGTTGGCAGAAGGCTGTCGATGCTGATGGGGACTATTTTTGATATTCCAGGTACGTCTTAGGTGACATATCGATATTTGAATGTGGTGGGTGAAAAAGCGACAGAACTTCCTTAGTTATTTTTATACATTTATAAAATTTCGTACACCATAATGTTCCGAAGATGTTGTTAGCGCCGAAAGAAGTTATAGGACGTTTTTCTACTGCAGCTGCATTTCGTAAACCCTGCCTTGTTCTAAACCCAGTGTTGACTCAGAACGTTTTTGTAAAATTGCAAGTTCATACGTGTAACAGTTTCAGAGATTGATGAATTGCGGAAACTCCTTCAAGCCCCTTTCCAAGATTGGATTTCGTAAAACTCGGGATTTTATTGATAACAGTTGCACATAATTTCAAGTTTCTATGACTGACTATTGAAGTCACATTTCACAAAGTCCCATCTTATTGTATTTTTTTGTATTTTTTTTTTAAATTTTAGTATCATTTCTTCAACATGGCAGACGGAAAATATATTTCGCATGGCTATATTTACGCATACTTTTAATATGGTGATTGGAAGAGTATTGGCTTCACTTTAAGTCAAAGATCATTTTTGTTTCTGTGAATTAGTGATGCTTTTATTTTGACTTTACTAAAAGGGTACTCTGGGAGATAGATGGTGCTCAACTTCCGTTCCTTTAGCAGAAATATCCGAAATGTTGAAATTTTCTGGTTATGTAAAATTTTGCTACCGATATCAATGTGCAAATTTTCGTGTTTTTTCGTAGTCGTGAACATAATTCTTTTCAGTAAAGATCTAGGAAACTATAACGTATGGACATTCAACACTTATTCGATTTTTCAATTAGTCGGCAGTGATGTCTTGAAAATGACGATTTCAATCTCGTCCACAATTTACACGAAAAATAAAGTTTCGATGGGTTAAAATCTCAAACTACCATGCATGCCCACACTTAAGGCTTAGTAGCTTTGTAGAACATTTCACTGATAGTAAATAGAGGGGGCTCGGAGACTTACTGGAAGAGCATAGCTTATACAATATCATATCTGCTTTGTAATAGACAAACGCTGTGTGCGTGGTTTTTTTTTTCGGTGTTTGGAAATATGTTTTCAGTACTTTTCAAAAGTTTTCGGTCTTCTCTTTAATTGTGGGGCTCTGAAGCATCCGCCTCCTTAATTTGGACCTGCTAGTAACTGTCATTAATAAAGTGTTGATGACATTATTAGGTCTAAAGTTATAGTTAGCAATTCTTGTTTAAAATGACCATTTCGATCTATACAAGGGGCAGTTTGGAAGATTGATGACACTCTTTTATTCCCTTAGCTGTAGTACCCGAAATGTTCGAATTTTCTGGAGATGTAGATGTTATCCCTATCGATATGTGAATTTTCTTGTTTCTAGCTAGTCGAGAACATTCCCAAGATTTATGTCAGCTATTGAGTGAATGAGTCAGCCAGGAACTAAGAAAAACGCAGTTTGTGGGGGTTCATACAGTATATCAACCCCTTATGGTCTTCCTTACAGATTTGATACGTTTGTACACCATATTATTACTAGTAATTTGAAGTTGCTAACATAATTATTTACTCAATAGTGATATACTGAAAATGCCCTGTAACTCTGTGTAGCGTAGTCGCTAGCGCTCTCGCCTTTGATGCTAGCGGTTTCTGGTTTGATTTCGGGTGGGGACACTCGGTAGAAAAGATAAGAGCTTTTTCAGACCAGCTATTCTGAGTGAGTTTTTTTTTAGGTTTTCCTAATTCACTAGGCAAATGCCGGGATGCCAACTAATATACATTCCCCAGGCTTATTCCTTCCTTCCCCTTCCCTGAATATTGTGCTCGCCCAGGAATGCCATCCCTCACGCATGACAATTTTAAGACCATAGATGCCGGTAATATCCAGATAGAGGGATTTAAAAAATCTTGTTGGAAAATGACCATTTTGCTCTGTCTTGGAGGTTGGTGGAGCTGTTCGGACTGTCTGACAGCGGTATCCGAAAAGAAATTTGGAATTTTCTGAGATGTACCTGTTATCTCATATCAATGTGTGAAATTTCGTATTTCTAACTAGTCAAGAACATATGAAACATTTATGTCAGTCATTGAATGAGTGAGTCAGCCAAAGCCCACGAAAATCAATCCTTCATATATCAACTCTCCATGGTTTCCCACACATAACCATGGTACATTTGGTACTTTTATACGTACGTGTCATTACTAGTAACTGTGTTTAAAGTAGAGTTGCGGACGTTATTAGTTACTCATGAAAATGACCATTTCGGTCTTTCTGCAGGTTGATGCGTTGTTTAATCCTCCTAGCACTGATATCCGAAATATTGAATTTTCCTGGAATAATGAAATAAAATCTTTCAGTTTTACGTCCCACGCTTATGCCGGCTAGGCTAAAGGAGACGGTGATGATGAGAAATGAATGAAAATGGTAAAATGAAGAAAGTAGGAGGAAACGGGAGAACCTCGAGAACCCAACGCGGTTTTTGTCCACCACAAGGTTCACTTGGAGCGAGCTGGGATCGAACTTAGGATCCATGTGCCAGAGGTGAACGCTCTACCACTGAGCCCCAGCAACCCTGGAGTTTCCTCCAGATGTACGTGTTACCTCCTATCTATGTGCGAAATTTCGTATTTCTAGTTTGTCGGAAACATACCAAACGTTTATATCAGTCATTAAGTGAATCAGCAGAAACTACGATAAACACAGTTTGAGGTGCTTCATAGCTCAAACCCAGATGGTCCTTCACACATAAGATAAGTACTTATATACAACATGTCAGTACTAGTAACTGTATGGAATTTGAAGTTGCTGACATTATTAGTTACTGAGCAATGATGTCTTAAAGGTGACTATTTCGGTCTATTATATATGTTCGGTCTATTATATATGTTTGGTCTATTATATATGTTCGGTCTATTATAGTTGTTTGTGTAAAGCTAGATTGCAGCGCTGCCGGCACTTGACTGCTTGTGCTACCGTCCATGCCGATTTACTTCATTGAATTAAGAAATCAGGATTATATGGTATAAAAAGAGTAAATAATCTATTTACTAAGAAAATACATAGCATTTAATTTTATGCGATTTACCTAACCTGCTGAAACTAAGTGAAATAGAATTCCATTGATACTTACCTTGTCGAAGTTTATGGAATGTAACTACTACCGCATATACTATACTACCTATATATCTGATAGTATAATAAACCTAATTTAAATACACTAATATTATTACGAATTACAAGCATTAAACTAAGAACTATCTCTATGCTTAGCTTAGTTACTAATAATTACTCATCTGAACTATCTGCATGTTTTCAGGTTTACTTAGCTCAATTACAGTTAAGTACTTAAATGTAATCTGATTTACCTTTATAAACACTGCATGACTGAATATACACATAATACCACGGTAATTTGTTTGTTGTCTATTTAACGTTAGACCTAACTTATATTATTGTATTTTGTCTATATATGTTTATTATATTGTTTCAATGTTATATCAATGAATTAATGCCACTTATTTTAAATTTTATTTCTCAGTAATTGCCTTAATTTACATCTATTTACTCCAATTCTAATGCGTCTAATACGAACGCGTTATTTTGCCTCATTATCTCGTTCAGAAGAATATGATACTATGATTTTAATTTTCTAAGAGACGTCAATGGGGATTTAAAATATGGCCCAAACGTTGTAATCACCTCAGAATTTCGATAGGAATTAGGAATGGTTATTACATATAACACATGTTGCGCATTTATATTAGCACCTCGTCTCCAGTTCTAATTCGGAGTCACGTACAATGCGGAGCATTTTTTTCTGGAGAACCAAAGTGGACATGACCGACGTTCAAGGCGAAGATGCGCGATAGGTGTTTTGGCGTCCCAGCCAGGATTTCATTGGCTGTTGAATAGAAATCAAGGATTGTTGATGATGAAAAAGGTTGTTATTTTGATACAATGAGATGAAAGTTACAATAACATCTCATTCTCATGATCTACCATCAGATTAAGAATTAACACGTGCGGTACAGAAGAAAACAATGTAAAGAAAGATATAAAATTTTAGGCACGAAAACTCAGGTTACGATATGGAAACAAATAATTATGTTATTTCAAGATGCTAATCTGCCCCGCGGGAACAAAAAATAGAGTCGAGTATAATTTTGTAAACTGTCATGGCACAGAGTCGCGAAGTTAAAATCATTACTTTGAATGGAAAATGTGATTTGAAAAGGATTGAACAAAGTGTGCGATTATAAAAGTGACTACTATTAATATTGAAATAACAAATGTTCGATACATGTGATGATGGAACAACTTCTGCTGTTTTGGACTGATTTAAGATTGGATGTGAAGATAGCTGTGGATGAAACAGTATTAAGTCTTGACGTTAAAGTAACCTACATACATTATGACATTGAAGAATTCACAAGAGAAGAAATTAAATCTGGAACATAAAGAGAATAAATCCTTTATACAAAGTTTGAAGTATGAATATATATAAACATGAACTTCAAGACAAAAATTAGGAAAAGTACAATATATGTGAAGAATAATAATTCAAAATAGGATAGAACGGAGAAGAAAATTATGACAGGACTGAATAAAGTCTACAACAAGAAGAGACTAAAGATGTTACACATCATCTAGTTGATATATATAAACCAAAAGAAGTACGAAAGATAACATATTATTGTGTAGAGAGTGTACGGCCATGAAATCGACGTCAATGTTTCTGACGACAATATAAGGGAGAGATTAAGAAAAGAAGAAAGGAAGTCAAATTTGGTAAAGACATTTTAATAAGTCTGAGAGCTAAAAAAGGATACGGACGATTTTCAGCAGGAGAAGAAATGAAAACCGGGAAATGAGTTATGTGAGGAAGAATCTTTTTGAAGTAATGATGTATATAGATTTGACAGAATTGAAATTGAGTACAGAAAGAAAGAAGACAATGATGAAGAAGGAAGAGAGAAAATGAGAAAAAATAAGCATCGATGAAAATATAGAAGAGAGATTATGTTAATGATAGGGCACAGACAGTGGAAAACTCGAATAAAAAAGAAGTTATAAAATAAGAAACATTTGAATACAATGAGACCAAGGGACGTTGTACGAGGTGTGATCAAAACATACGGCAAATAATTTTATTAAAAACAAAATAATAAGCTTTACATGGAATTTAATTTAATCACTTTCAGAGTATTGTCCCTGGCTAGCAATGCACTTATCCCAGCGTTAAATCCACGACTGGAAGCACTTCTGGAAGGCTTCTTTTGGAAGGGCGTTCAGCTGCTCTTTCGTGGTCCTCTCAATGTCAGGAATCGTGTCAAACCTTTTTTCTTTAAGCACGGATTTAATTGTTGAGAAGAGGCAGAAGTCTCATGGTGAGTACAGCTAACGAGGGAAGGGCGTGATGTCACTCAGAGATAAATGCACCAAATTTTGTGTAGGAGTAGCTAATGGGAATAGAAAAGAACGTGTGGAAGCATTCGTTTCGCAGGCGTTTGAAATCAGAAATAATGGACCCTACAGTTCTAAAGAAGTATGTCCTGTGAATCAGATGTTCATGGAACGGAGCCTTTGCTAGCTGTTGCGACCAATGCAGAAATAAAGTAGAATGAAAACAGAAAAGGTGAGCTGAACAGAAAATGCGCCAATGTCCGTCCTAACTTCCACCAGGCGAATACCAGGATACTAAATCTATCAACTGCCGTGCCCTTGCCTTTACGAGTTGGGTATGCATCACTAGTTGGCATAATGAAATTATATTTAAAAAATAAAGAATATATATATATATATATATATATATATATATATATATATATATATATATATATATATATATATGTATGTGTGTGTGTGTGTGTGTGTGTGTGTGATCAAGGGAGGAGCTAAATCATAGTTTGCAGCTTTATCCAGTGTACAGCAGGATTGAAGCCCATTTTATCCAGTGTATACCTAAGCGTCAAGGGGGGCTATAGCCTCTATAGCCTCCCTTGGATCCGCGTCTATATATATATATATGGACGTTGACATCAATTTTCCAGGAAAGGGGTTGAAATGAATTAGCTCTATTTCTTCACACTATAAGATGCCGTCAGTACGCAAGTATTAAATGTTTGAACTCACCAATATTAACTGATTTCATTTGTACGGATGTTTGATATCTACGACGTGGCGCCCACCAAAGTTAAAGTATTGTGTGTTTATGAGACAAATTTAAATATATATATCGGGATTAGTGATGTTTAAAATGGGAAAGACTGTGGACTTCCATAACAAAAATAACCGTTTGAATACATACAAGACTATTCGTTAACACATCTATGTTAACGCAAAGGATGAAGGAAATATTTGAATTTGGTTTACTCACCACTAGAAAGCAGTAAAATGTATGGGTCAAAAACGGCCTCGTAATAACTGTATTCAAGACTCCAAACATAATTTAATCATGTTTCACAAATACTGCACTTTAGTAGTGTGAACACAAAATGAACATGAGCGTTTCACTTTTGTTGCCTAGCACACATGAGACAGAACGTCTTCACTGTCTACACACATGCCATGTTCATAAAGTTAGCTTCCAAATTGGTCTCAACAAGATTAGTAAATACCGTAGTTAACCTTAATATACCGTACAATGAGTTATATACTGTTTTTTTTTTGACATAATGAAACAGTTGTTAGAAGAAGCATTGAAAAACGTAACAGGTACACACAGTATCTGGAACTGTATTCAAAAAATAAATATGCTAAAAAACAACACAAGTTCAGTCTGAAACAGAGGAAACTGCTTTTTTAAAAATTTATTTTAATTCCTCTTTATAGAGATAAAGTGGGTAATGACAAGAGCAGTTGATGATTTAGTATCCCGGCATTCGCCTGGCGGGACTGAGGGCGGACATTGGCACATTTTCTGTTCAGCTCATCCTTTCTGTTTTCATTCTACTTTATTTAACTTCTTCTACATTGGTCGCAACAGTGAACAAAGGCTCGGTTCCATCAATATCTGATTCACAGGTCATACTTCTTCAGAACTGTAGGGCCCATTATTTCTGAATCCGAACGCCTGCAAAACGAATGCTTCCACACGTTCTTTTCTGTTCCCATTACCTATTCCTACAGTAAATTTGGTGCAATTATCTCTGAGTAACTTCGCGCTCTTCTCTCGTAAGTGGACTGACAGGAATATTTTTTCGACCAAAAACTCGAAGGACGTCTCGATCATTGCTCGTTTTCAACTGACTCCTTGTCGCTTTTGAATCTGTCATACCACTTCTAAACAGTCTTCAATTCCATCGCTTCATCGCCATACACTGATTTTGATATTTCGTGAGAGCTTCTTTGACACTTTTTTTGCAGCTTAGAATAAAACTTAATGTTGGCGCACGACAGACACTCTTCCCCATCAAGATCATGCCGCGAACAATTTGTCCATGACGACCAGATGCCGCGGTCGGATTGCCGGCGCCGGAAACCGGCGTCTTTCCGCGCGATTTTCGATCCCGACGAATAGTTGCGTTGCCAAGCAATTGGCAAACAGTCACAAATGAGCATTAAATGAGTCGGCACCGCCTTCGGAAAATTGCCTTGCCGAGCAATCGGCAAACAGCCGTAAAGGCGCAGTAAATGCGCCGGCGCCGCCGTCGAAAAAAGGCCGGCATAAGGAGTCGGCACAGGGCCGGAAAGAGGCCGGCATAAGGAGTTGGCACAAGGTCGGAAAAAGGCCGGCATAAGGAGTCGGCATGGGGTCAGAAAGAGGTCTTTCGGACTGTTTTGCCGACTCTGACGGTCTGCAAGAGCCGGCAAAGAGACGGTAAAGGGCATTTTATTTACGATTTTCGACCGCTTGCCGCCTCGGCAAAAGGTCGGCAACTTTGAACAAGTAGATCGTCGTGCTGTCGCGGACGGGTGCCGGCTGCTTCCGGCAGCCCGCCACCGTCGATGGCGGCAATCCCTGTTTCCGACCGCGACTTCCTGATGGGGTTAACACGTCCTCACTCTTCTGCTTCTGGAAGCCAACTAACATGTCAAAATTCGTTCAAACTCGACATTGACTGCACCAAAGGTTTAGGCTATCGAGCTTATTGGTTGAAATGTATACAACATCGATAGATGGCACTGTGCTACTACATGCACCGTACTTTTTGATCACTTTGTATTAGTTGATTGTAGTTGAAGGAACATAGGAAAAAACTTCAAGTTCGTAAGTTTAATTAAGGTGGATCACTCGGTGTTCGCAGTGCTATGCTAAACGCTGTTTAAATAGTGTGGCGTTGCCAGATAGTGTCGAGTGTTTACTGATGCCAGGTAATAAAGGAAGTAATCATAGAATTCTGCTCAGATACTTACTAGAGAAATTAGTTTTCGACCCTTACCGCAATTCCGCTTCTCGAACTGCAACGTTAGAATCCAGGAATTTTCTTATTGTGACTACTGCAGTAAACGTACAAATTTGGCAACAACGCATTATGGCGTTCTGCGCAAGTTTCGTCTCAAAATATATTTCCTTAAATGTAAATTAATATTTAAATAAAATATGAAACATAACACAAAAAACGGTCAAACAATATATCTATTTCGTAATAAGATCGTTACTTTAAAATACTTTACACATACAAATAAACATTTCGTAAAACTGAGCACTTCTAGTAAGATCTTACAGCAAGTGCCATCTTGTGTACTCATTGTAAAACGAATCAATTATATTCTTTTATTTGTTGCATTTTTGGATATCAGGAAACACAACCAAATGAATCAGTGTCTTGTGCTGTAGCTGAAACATTACTTATAGTACAATATTTATAATATGTAACGTTTCATTGCGCAGTAGTTAAGGCAATGAGCTAAAATATGTACTGACTTCCGGGTAGTGATCCACCTTAATTTGTTGTTAATGTTGCTTTTTAATCTTATTGGTTTTTACCTAGTTCATAATATAATAACTTGCTTGATATAACTTAAGAAGATATAACCGGAATTTTAGAAATTGACTCCACGTGGATTTTTTGATACATTGTTTAAAATCTCGAAAGAATACAATATTTTAAACATTTTATTTTGTTGTTATTTTTAAGTAGCCATTCCATAAATTTTCGAAGCAAACTTATTAATCAATGTTAAAATTACAGTTCATACATGTTTAACGTTATTATATTTGGACGCAGTACTCAACGTTGATGCTTCGCTTCACGCTGCATTACAAATTTTATTAAGTTACACATTTGTTTACTTTATTTCTTTTTCGTTTAGGTAATTTATGAATTCTGCCTTCTCTTCTTGTTTATTTATTGTTTTAAGCTAAATGATGTATGCTATATTTTTTGATCTGCATCCCGAGATAATCAGTTTGAAATTTCCATTAATTTTGTATTTCAAAATGATATTTATTAAAATCACTACGTCATTGTCAGAGACTTTTCATGCCCAACAGGAATTTCCTCCTGCAAAATGGTTAGTTACCTGATTTGATTAGTATGTACAATCAACAATAATATGATGATTTTATGTATCAAAATTTCCTTTTAGAATAATAATCAATAACTATTGATACAAGAAGTATATTATATGATGAAAACATACATTTTCTAGTAAAATACCGGTTAATATATTAATGAAGCTAAACACAAATATAGATGTATCGTTATAAAAAGCAGTTGCCATGACAATTGATTACATCTCGCAGTAATTCCAAAGTTGAAGTGATGTATATATAGGCTACATTTTAAAGGCTACGCATTAAAAAGGAAAATATATAGTTGTTTTCTAATAATTACAATAAAGAATACGTAGAGAAACTTAAAAAAAAGTTAATAAATTAAATAAAAATAATTGAATACGAATACGAATACTGTGATATAAAGGAAGATAAATTATTACCATTAATAATCTACATAAATGGATGTACGTACATCAAGCTAACGAATTTTATACCTAGTTAAACATAAATAAATATTGTCTGCTTAAATTAGGCCTAACGATCCTTATCTGAGTTGCGGAGTGTTCATTTTCTTAATTGTTACCGCAATTGCTTACCTGTTTTCAAAAACGAATGACTGACTACTCTATCATCTATTATTTTACTATGAACAATGTACACTTATCTGTTGTCTATTTTAGATTCTTCTACTCATACCTACGTAATACCTTAAAGGCTCACTTGAGCAGGTATCTTAAACAAAACTTATTTGCATTGTATATTTAACTGCATGAAATATTATGTTTACTTACCTCCTATATTCCTATATCTAAAGCAATTTAACCTGTATTACTTTTTGACACAAATGTTATATCTTGTTTGCAGTTTATATATATATATATATATATATATATATATATATATATATATATATATATATATATATATATATATATTTGTGTGTGTGTGTATGTTTCGTTCAAAATGTTTCATTATTATTTTGTCGAGTGGGTGTGTAAAATATCTTAAGTCAAGAAGTAGTGTTTCAAAGAAATCGCATTTGAAAGTTCAGACATGAATCCAAAATCCAGTTTTGGGAAAATGATTAGCTGTTGTAGTTCTTCATGTTAATAAGACTGTTTTTTCGAATTTATATATGAAACTCAAAACCGGATTTTTGGACTTATATCTGAAGTTACAAATGCGACTTCTCTAAAAAACTGACTTTTGACTTAACGCACTTTACACATCCACCCGCCAATTATTATCATTAGTATTAACTTGTAATTAAATACTAGTTAGACGGGCATGTTGATATACATATACTTTAGTTATGATAAATTTCTAGAGGCTCTTACGCGCCAATAATAAACATCTTTCTTCCGTTTTGCTACCTTATTCTATGAGTGGACCTGATTTTCAAAATCTCAATTTTCCCATACTTATCAGTGATGGCCAGAGCCGTAGCTAGGGGGGAGGCGAGCGGGACGTCGCCCCGGGCGCTGATAGCAAGACAACGCCGAACGAGCAAGAAAAAAGGAAAAGTGTTGGAAATGAGTGAACGACGCGTAGCCCCGAAAAAGTAATGGCGCCCTATTAAATCAATATTGTTGTCGGTTTGCAAAGAAATGGATCTGTTTTTTTTTTCTCGCTCCGTTCGCAACCCAAATGTTTCAATAAGAGTCACAACAAGATTTTACTCTTACAGAAAATTATTATATTTGATTTGCTAATGACAAAGTGATATACAGGGTACCGAGCAATGACTTATAGTGTACGCACCAGCACTTTCAAAATCAGAAACGGTCAAAGTCTGAAATAGGTGTTCGGCGTTTTGATGGTGATGAGTTTGGTTAGTTAATCCCGCTTTTCAACCCAATCGGGTTAATCACGACGGTGAGAAATCAAGGTATGAAAATGAGAAGAGTGTAGGGACACATGCTAGCTGTTGTTTGAGCGGGAATATTAAACATGAAGATAAGCAAGAAGAATAACAATATTTTCGAACTTAAGCAGTTGTAAAATAGGGGCTTAAGAGTCAGAACTTAACCCAAAGAATTTCGTCTTTTTCAAAGACTGATCACTACCAGTTTTTTCTATTCCATTCACATATGAAATGCTTTCAATTTGAATTAATTTATTGGGATCATTTCTCCATCAACTACTTGTATCGCCAGGATATCTTGTTTGTGCATATATATATATGAGTATATGTGTGTGTTATTATATTTTAATATGTTAATTAATAATAAGTAATCTTTAAATTCAAAACTTTCATTCATTAAGAAATTAAGCAATTCTATAATTTCAAACATATGTAGAAGGCAAACTTTATTTTGGATTTTAAATACATATTCTTTACCTCCATCGATCAATATTGAGAAATTCGCAAAGAAGGTTCCGTTTTGAATTTCAGTTACATTTCACGAAATATTTTCACATTAAAAAATCGAAATTAAAATTATTTGTGAGGTCATACACAGAACAAAATTACGGAAGTTTAGATTATTACTGGAAATTAATGTTGTCACCCATTTCAAACATTTTAAAAGCATATAGTTTCTAATGTATTGAAATTTCATTTCTTATCGATAGTATGACCTCGGATGCTGCACAATATGGAGTAATGCTTGAAAACACTGTTATGTCACTTTTGTTGAACGAGGAAGGGTGATTTCATCAATATTGGCAACAAGATGGGGCACCCCCCCACTATGGTCGTAATGTAATCGATGGTTCAATGAACATTTTCCCGGTTGCTGGATAGGTCGGCATGGACCAGTTGAGTGGCCAGCAAGGTCCCCCGAGGTTGGATTTCTATCTTTGTGGGCACTTCAAAGCTATTGTCTACTAGTGTAAAATTAATGACATTGGCGACCTGAAAAGTAGGATCATTACGGCATGTGAACAAATTTCACCAATTATGCTTTGCTGAGTGCACATGCATATGGTCTCACGATTAAGGATGTGCATAGAACAGAACGGTAGACATGTTGAACATGTCATATGATTGTCTTATGTGTGTTAACAATCTCTTTTCCTGGTTATTAAAGAATATGTATCTTAGATGTTACAAAGCTTGTTTTTTTTTTTACTTTATCTTTATCCTTCAATTCGGAACTTCCCACAGCACATTTTACAGCATTTAACACATAACATATCCTAAATCTATTCACAACTTCAAAACTGTTACAGGTTTTTAAAAAATAACCTTACCGTTGGGTTTCTCTTCGAACGAGGATGTTGTTTAATATGTCACACGAGCATTTTGACATTTAAAGTAAACAAGTTGATTCTAAGATGCTGGCCACCAAGATGGCGGACGAAAACCTTAGACACCTCATAATGTTTCCCCCCTCACACCAGCATTGATCCCAATTGACTCCGGATCGACCGCATTTACAGTTTCTCAAATATTTAACTCGGTACAGATTTTGTATTTCACTTAACAAAATATCATCTTTCAATTATTTCCAATATTTGGACATTTTCCGATATGGCGAACGGAGAAATTGTGGATTTTAGTATGTAATATAAAATATCTTTACCAACATTAAATTTTAATTTGTTAATAAATACTTCCTAAGTTCAATAAAATTTTACATCAGTTTGACGGTTCTTTTCGGAATTTTAGAATTTAGAGCTAAATATTTCTAAAAGTATGCGTTTCATGAAAAATATTGTGTTATATAAAAATTTTAAAATGTGAGCAGTTTATTATCATTAAATAATGGAATAAAATAATAAATCACTGATATGGTTCTTCAGCGTAACAATGTTGTTATATATGTTTATACAATTTTAATCAAATTATTATCAAATTTTGTTAATATTTCAACACTACATTTGGGTAATTACACATAGGCTATACAAACGAAAACAGTTACATTAAAAAGAAAAGAAAATCTTATGATAATTGTAAATGCACAAATCAGTCCCATTATTTGATTTAAAAACACTTCGCTTAAAAACTGAAATTACTCAAAATCCACTTCTATTTTTCCTACACTACACTACCCAGACACACACACAAATGAAAAAGAACTGCATTAAAAAGATCTGGAAACTTTCGAATTCTTCTTGTGTGGGTTATTTGATTGAGTATGTGACATATAGCATGATTATCTCATGTTACGCAAAGATCATTAATCTTTTTTTTTTTTTTTTTTTTTTTTTTTTACACGTTATTGTGATAAGCCTCGCAACAGCATCCTCAAACCTTCGCCGAGATTACAGACAAAAGATCTCCTCCAGTTCCTTCCCAAAACTGATGCAACGTTCCCTCTTTGTACTGCCATGCTGATGCGTTGCAGTAGAAAAGAGGTTGCTCTAGCATCTCCTGACGATAAAGAAATGCGGTGACCAACTTCTTTTATAAAGTTAAGGCCTTCGGGGCCCCATGAACCACCCGATTCAATAGCTATAGCGACAAAATGATATTTGTCGAGTAAATTGCTATACTTCCTGCGTTTTTCTGTTTCTCGGCGAGCAGCCACGTTGCCAGCTTGTGCTGAGGAAGAATGTAAATTTGAAGGGGCGAAGGTGTCGGAACAAGTAAAATCCCATAGAAGTGCTTTTCCTTTCTTCCACGGTATTAGGGTCATACCATCTGGCCTCTTACCGTCTGCACGACTGCATCCCAACGGTTCACATATAGAAGGAACGCCTGCTGAAATTAGTGCCCTCATGATAATGTCGTTGACGCTGGAGTGGCGTGAATGTCTGCCCGCACTATTGGCACAGGAGAGTCCATGAAGGCCCTTCTTGTCTACGACACTTCTACAGGCATTCTTCCGTCTACGGCACATGTTATATAAAAATATGTTCTATAAAACGACATTAAATTTATCTCTTTATGTTCAACAATAGCGAAGATATTGCTATTTTATCTGAGTATCTTTCATTTGACACTTCCAGCTGCCACTTTCCAATATGGCGACGAAGGTTACGTGGGATTTCATGAGACTTTTAGTATGTTGTTTAGAACAGCATTCCCAATATCTGTACCAAGTTTCAGCTTTTAACTAATTTTTCCTAACTTTTTGGTAATTTGACTGCACTATGACAACAGTATCATTTTATTCACCACCTGTAAATGTTAGTGTAGGAGAATTTTCTTCAAACAACACTATGTTGGGGTAGTTCTCCCTCATTTCCTTAGGATTTTGGGCCCTGGTTACCACGTTTCTGCCATTTTTGGCAGTTTCAAATTAGACATTTAACACTTCATCTTTCAAAACTCACCTTTCAACATAAATTTGAAACTTATATTAAAAACTTTCAGGAATTCAAATCCATAAACATAAAATACTGGCTGAGTAAACATGTTACAACACGCAGTCATGAAAACAGGCAATACAGCACAGGTAGCGACATCTATTAGCGTGATTATATATTATTATGGTTAGTGTGAAAAACAGAATGAAGAACTGAGGTATTTCCTATGGATTATTGGATACTAACTATTTGCGAAACAGTAGAAAAATCGCTCGGAGTGAATTTAGGCCGCATGGCGTCTCTACTGCCTATTGATAAAAGAAGAGGGTCATTAATCATATTTTTAGTTATTAGTATTGTTGCAATTTCATATTCGTATACAAATATGCAATAAATAAATTGTATTAAATAAGAGTTCTATTAAATAAGTTTTAAATACGATTCATTCAAAACTTTTTTTAATTAAATTAGAATTGAGTACATATTTCAGCTACACGATGCATTCGTTGGAGAATTGGATTCTTTAGAGAATCAAGAGCTATTACAATTGAGAGCATATTTGAACTGCGGAGTAGCTTTGCATTTATTGAAGTATCAGGGGCGGATCCAGAACGGACTTCTGGGGAGGCGGTAGGTTGCAATACTGCTACTTAGATCTACTTTTAAGAGTTCCAAACTCTGGGATGGGTTTTATTATTTATATATAAAATAAGAAAGTTTCCTCTTCTGTGGAGGACAATCACCCCGATCGCCACCCTGCATCCGCCCCTGTGAAGGATTAGATTGTTTCGAGAATCCAACGCTGCTAGAATTGAATGCGTGTTTGAACTGCGGAATTTGTAGCTTTCATTGAAGGATTGCACACTTTAGAGAATCGAGACTGTAAGAATTGAGAGCATAGTTGAACTGGGGAATTCGTAGCTTTGCATTCATTGAAGGATTGTGTTCTTTCGAGAATTAGGAATGTAAGAATTGAAAGCATAGTTAAACTGGATAATTTGTAGCTTAGACATTCGTTGAAGAATTGGACACTTTAGAGAATCGAGACCGTCAGAATTGAGAGCACAGTTAAACTGGGGAATTTGTAGCTTTGCATTCATTGAAGGATTGGACACTTTAGAGAATCGAGACTGTAAGAATTGAGAGCACAGTTGAACTGGGGAATTCGTAGCTTTGCATTCATTGAAGGATTGTATTCTTTTGAGAATTAGTACTGTAAGAAAAAATGAAAATGAAATGAAATTTTTGAGTTTTACGTCCCACCGTTATGCCGGTTAGGCTAAAGGAGACGGTGATGAGAGATGAATGAAATGGTGGAATGAAGAAAGTGGGAGGAAACGGGAGAACCCCAAGAAAACCCACAGACACGGTGTTTGTCCACCACAAAGTTCACTTGGCGGGAGCAGGGTTTGAACCCGAAACCCCAAACACCAGATGTGAACGCTCTACCACTGAGCCACCGCGGCCCTTAGAGAATTGAGAGCATAGTTGAACTGAGCAATTTATAGCTTTGCATTCATTGAAGGATTGGACACTTTAGAGAATCGAGACTAAGAATTGAGAGCATAGTTGAACTGGGGAATTTATAGCTTTGCATTCATTGAAGGATTGGACACTTTAGAGAATCGAGACTAAGAATTGAGAGCATAGTTGAACTGGGGAATTCGTAGCTTTGCATTGATTGAAGGATTTGACAGTTTAGAGAATCGAGACTGTAAGAATTGAGGGCACAATTGAACTAAGGAATTCGTCGCTTGGCATTCTGTAAGGATTGTACTCTTTAGAGAATCGGAAATGTAAAAATTGAGAGTATAGTAAACTGGAGAATTTATAGCTTTGCATTCGTCGAAGAATTGGACTCCTTAGAGCAGGGCGCAAAATTTCAAAGTCAGACGTACTCGCCAATCCAAAAGTAATGGTCGCCAGTATCTTTCACGTGCAAATTATGAGAGGTCTCCCCCTGCACATACACACACACACATATATACGGCCTTTAGTTTGACAAAGAAAGGGATTACATCAGAGCATAAAATTTCAAAACAAGATAATCAGATTTAGGATAATCAATTTTGAATTGGACAATTTATATGTATGTTTAAAAATATCTTACCTTAAGTCTTTACGTTTATGTAATGCACTCTCTCTCTCTCTCTCTCTCTCTGTACTGAAGTACTAGTTGTCGATTGCAAGTGTCGGATCATAATCTTTAAGTGAAGGGATATTGATGGAAATTGTCAGCAAATTATCCAGTGTGTCAGTCCTTAGTGAATTTCTGTAGGCAGGCTTAATTTTGTTGAGACTACTGAAGCCTCTCTCACATGAAGCAGTATTTACAGGTAAAACCGCAAAAAAAAAAAAAAAAAAAAAAAAAAAAAAAAAGAAGCGACAATTGGAAGTAAATTTGGGAATCACGTAAGGCAGGAATCCAGGATGCAAATTATTTTGATTGATGGTGGGAGCTCCGTCGTGGCGAAGCGGTTAGCGTACGCGCCTTTGGCGTGGGAGACCTGGGTTCGATTCCCGCCGGGAGCTCATGTGGTTCGGATTCCACGTTAATCAGTAGGTCCCGTCTTATATAGCCTTACTGCTGAAAGGACGTTAAACTCAAAATCAACTCAGGGTGGAAAAGGAAGGGCGAATTACAACATTGTGAAGACGTCACTTTCCATGTCCGTTGAGAAGACTTCATATTCCGTGTCTTCTCTCACTCAGTGACAATTATTTTTGTGCCGAGCAAACTGCGCAGACCTGTGAGTTTAGGTAAGAAATCATTCTTACTGAACAGTGGTGGCCAGTTCTAAATTTCTAGTCGCCAGTGGCCCGAAAGTTTGCGCCCTGCCTTAGAGAATCGATACTGTAAGAATTGAGAGCATAGTTGAAAACAATTGGACTCTTTAGGGAAACCGGATTATAAGTATTGAGAGCGTAGTTGAACTGGGGAATTTGTAGCTTTGCATTTATCGAAGGATTGGACTCTTTAGAGAAAATATACTGTAAGAATTGAGACCATGTTTGAACTGCAGAATTTGTGCTTTGGATTCGTTGAAGAACTGTATTCTTTACAGAATCGAGATTCGTTAAGAGTCTTCATTCCTTCGAAATTAAAATACCGCTAATTTTACAGTAATTATGTGATATCTTCAAATAGATAAAAGATAATCGAAATGTGGAACAAGAGCGCTCTAGACAATATTATTTTACATGAGAAACCGTTATCACGACTCACTTATCTGCTTTCGATTTCGAGCCATTTTGAAAATCGGCATTTATTTTCGCGTTTCTAAACAGCTGAAAACGGAAAGCCACTAGGTGACTTGTGATAACGGTACCTCACGCAAAATAATATTGTCTAGGGCGCTCTTGTTTCATATTTCAATTATCTTTTATCTATTTGAAGATATCACATAATTACTGTAAAATTAGCGGTATTTTAATTTCGCGGGGATGAAGACTCTTAAAGAATTATATTCTTTAGAGAAGTATAGTTAGTGATCCAATCCGCCATTAAGTGTCGCAAACCAATGAAGCCAACTAAATTTTCTGGGTTGGGTACCGTAACTGGCGCTAAAGGCTTGGTGCTAGTAAAATAGATTAGTGTTAAAAATTAAAATATATGAGGTTAAGGCAAAGATAACAGCAACCAAAGAACACACTAAAAGCTTCGGAATATCATTTTGGAGACGAATGTTGAAAAATCAATTAGACATTATCAAGGAGACGAAAAGACAACAATACGAAGATCATAAATAATGATACTGATTGCATCCAGTGAGATCCCTTAACCATAGAAAATTAATTATTATAAGATTCTTGAAACTACTTTTCCTGCTTCTGAGTATACTTGTTTCATTCGTTTATCCACTTTTGAAACGCTACGCGGACTGTATGTGTTAAAAGCTTGCTGAGAATATCCATCACATACGGAGTATGAATCTAAATATTGGTACTCCTTGTGGTATATGCTTTATCGAAAAATATCTGGAATGACAAAGGTAATCAATCTTCAAAATAAAGTCCATCATGTCCAATGATATTTGGCCAATATTGAGCAGAACTGTAAATTCCGCCATGATAACAACCTTTTGGTATGGAGGAAAATAACTCCTGGATCACGGTTTCCACCACTTCTTGAAATCTGAAAGTGCTATCACGCAGTAAGTGAGCCATATACCTGGAAAGATTATAGTCGCTTATGCTGGCAAGATTGAGCAATAAGCAGGGTCAAATAAAAGTTCCACATCATCAAGTTCCTGTATTTTTTAAAGATCGTGCTATATGTGGTGCAGCGTGGAACATCCTGCTGAAGAGTTTGTCTACAGTTGCCCAAAATTGGATGTTTCTGTGACAAAGCAGTGTACGAGTCTGTCAGGAAAGTAATGTTATACACTTTATTGTGAAACGTCTGTACATTGCAGCGTGCTCTATCCGCTGGGGTCGATAGTGGTGAAAGTCAACTACCGAGCAAGTAGTTGCTCAGTTGTCTCCGAGATCTCGAAGATAAAGGACGGGTGATTTCGTAAACCTCTGTTTCGTCTTTTGTACAAGTGGCAATGCAGCGCTCACTTGAACAAAGATACGCGATCAAGTTTTGTGCGAAATTCGGCAAATCTGCAGCGTAAACTTTTCCAATGGTTCAACAGGCCTTTGCAGATGAGTATTTATCACAAAGACAAGTCTACAGATGGCTCAAGACGTTTTTGATCAAACTGTAATAAACGGTTCAACCATTTCCTTATTTTTAACGGTTCAACCATTTCCTTATTTTTAACGGTTCAACCATTTCCTTATTTTTGCCATTCTATGAATACAAAATGGAAAATTAAAATATACACTGTGTAGAAATGGCCCTCCTTTCGCCTTAGAGGTGGTATGTTGGAAAAGCCGGGTTCAATTATTATTTTTAAAGGGGAATTTATATACAGATTTTCATACTAGTAGCTAGCGCCTGCCTTTGGTGCACAGGGTTCCAGGTTCTATTACAAGTGGGAGACTATTGAAATTTGGGTGCCTCGGTGGTTTAGATTCCACTTTAAACTGTAGGTCTACATCTTATAAAGCCACGATGCTGGAAAGGGACGCTGAACATCAATAAACAACAACAACAACAACAACAAAGCAATATACGAGGATGATTCAGAAAGTATGTCTCCAAGGTGATACCTTTATCCGATACAGGTATCAGTGGAAAACTTGCAATGTCAGCTACAAATGGTGGTCTCATTTTCAGCATAGTCCCACTACGGCCAACACATTGGCGCCAACGCGAAACAGGGTTTTTCATGCCGTTGGCTAAGAATTGTGGTGGCTGCTGGTGACAGCATTGCCATACTAGTGGTTCCATCTTCGCGTCACAACTGTAGCGTTGGCCCTTAAGATGATCCTTAAGAGTCTTCAACCCGGCGAAATTAAAATACCGCTAATTTTACAGTAATTGTGTGATATCTTCAAATAGATAAAAGATAATCGAAATGTGGAACAAGAGCGCCCTAGACAATATTATTTTGCGTGAGATACCGTTATCACAAGTCACCTAGTGGCTTTATATTTTCAGCTGTTTAGAAACGCGAAAATAAATACCGATTTTCAAAATGGCTCGAAATCGAAAACAGATAAGTGAGTCGTGATAATGGTTTCTCATGTAAAATGATATTGTCTAGGGCGCTCTTGTTTCATATTACAATTATCTTTTATCTATTTGAAGATATCACATAATTAATGTAAAATTAGCGGTATTTTAATTTCGCCGGATTGAAGACTCTTAAGTTTGGGGAAGAGCCAAAAGTCGTAGGGCGGAAGATCCGGACTATAGGCAGGATGAGGCAGAATGTCAACAACACTTTGCCAGCAGATGGGACAACTTTGATTTTTTTTGACGGAGGAGAGGACGTCAACTGGTGTTACCTTCCATGGAAGAACCTATGGAAGCGATTGACGCATGATATTATCAGTTATCGTACGAATGTATTAACACATTAAATATTATCTAAAAAGTATTTTTTATTTAATTGTACTCTTAGGCCACATCACATTTGGCACCTATTAGTCTGACACTATTGTGATGTACTTGTGGTGGCTACGCCCATAGGCGTCTCTGGATGTTAAAATTGGGGGGACGGGGACGACTAGAATGCTAGTAGACCCAACTAAAGTTACGTCAAAATTATGAGTAAACTGGAATCTATTTGATTAATGGCATCCGTTCTTTCTACCTTTAGCAACACAATTCATCATAATTTTCTTTCATCACTGGCAGTCTATTTGCCGGAAAAAATTACGTTTATATATAATATGGTTCTTAGGTAAATTTTTCATCTTGACATTCCTACCGATGAATTCCTGTTCAGTGTTTTTAAACGCATTCGCAGCAGTGTAGTTTTATAGTCCTCATATATTTCGATTTTTTAGTTTACAAAATCTTAACTCTCTGAAAGGAGTCTTACGATGAAACTTGATTTAATTGAGAATTTCTAATCTTTTATTTTCATCCTTCTTCTGTATTCTTACTAAACCCAAAAGGTATATTATCTACCTTTTTGTTCTTCATTCCGCTGTATGTTCTTGAACTTGTCCAATGAAGCATCTTCGTTTACTTCGTTTTCCGTTTTAAAGTCTAAAATGTACAGTTTATTATTGCTTTCATCCGGTTCCTCAATATATTCTTTTTCATCTTCTTCAAACTCAATTCGCTCATTAAACACTAATTTCTATCTTTAATTTCTATATTGTCATAGTAGTTGTCCCGATTACCTCCCACATGCGTACATGTCAAAATTCTTCCCAGAAGCGTAAAAGTGCCATGGACGATGACATGACATATTTTGATATTGATAAGAGTTTTCCCACTTTCGTAAATATTTAATAACTAACACTGTTTCTGTGTTCTTTTAATAAAGTTTGAACAGAGGAGGATATGGAATTACATGCTCAAGGAAATACGAAAAGACGCATACATGCTTTCCATACTGTTTAAAGTTTTCTTTTTGACTCAACTCTTTACGTTGAATTCAGATTCGACCCATGTATCCCCGAAATATGTGTGATATGAATTCACAAATAACATCAAAGGGATATATGATAGAAGTCGGCTTTTAAAAGTCTTCGTCGAACTAATACCTGGATCTTCAATGATCTTGGTCCATGTGCAGTATAGGACGTTTACCGTTGTTACCACCACCTATAAGTAACGCTTATCAGGAAATACAGGGTGCGTCAGAAAAATGTATACATACTTTGAACCGTCATAAAAGCCGAATTCCCCGTGCTACAAGGTGTAATTTCTGGGAGAAAGTAATGCCATCTTTCGTCAATAGATGGCAGCAGAATTGTCACTCTAGCTACTCAACCCAGTTAGTGGCAAGGAAGTAAATGCAAGATGGCGGACATACGTTTGAACTTTAAAGCGAGGAAGCAGGTAATTAAGTGGTACTGGAAGTCTGAGAACGTTGCTGCGGTTCAAAGATGAGGTGTACAAACGTAGACCACATAACTTAGACACACTTTGGAATGGTGTGCGCAGAAATTCCACTGGACACGTTGGTACGATACACGGAATCAGTGGTGACCCGTACTCAGAAAGGTATTGATGCTGAAGGCCGCCATTTTGAACTGTAATCATATTTGCGTGAGAAAGTGCATTTGTGCTACAAATTGGACTTTAAGTTTTCCATTTCCAGCAACTGAACCTTGTAGAACGGAACATAAATTTTCTATGACGGTTCAAAGTGTATATATATTTTTGACGCACCCTGTATATACGATTTACAGTTTATGACAACTTATGAATATATGAAAGTGCAACCAAAACTACCCAAAACTTTTTTTTGTCAAACTGCATATATAGTTTCTTCTTTTACCTTGCAAGTTGAGATACTTTCTGTCGTAAGCATAGTCACTTGTCCTGGCTTCTAACTTGAAACATGATAGACTAATTTGATGACATGAGGATTTTGCTTGTTTAGCAGAGTGTTTAATCTGTTATCCCAATTCTCCGAGGTATTATTTGCTCTATGGCATTTTTCATGACAGTTCCACATGCTTATCGGTACTGTATAATTTTCTAGCTACTGGTCAATGAAATATCCATAAGAACTGCTCAAGCTTAGGGGATGTCTTCTTGAATAAACAGTCAACCACTGTCGACCACTGTCGAAGGAAAGCTAATGACGCAAACATTCGAAACTGAAGTTATTGTTTTTGTAGTCTGTAACCAAGACCAAATCCTGTATCTTACACCAAAGACACTGGTTAAAGTGAAAATTGCACCCACTTATGGAAGCTGAAGGGGAAATTGTCCTAAAAGAATTTATTACTGCTTCCTTGAAGCCTACCATTACAACTTCAGTATTCCAATTCAGGACTTCAACCTTTCCTGAATATATGCTTTCTCTTGTTCGGGAGAAGGCTAAAACCCATTGGAATCATATTAGTTTCCTCTATTAAACTTCCAATATCTGCACGAATTACAAAAATTTCGGAGAAAAGTTTGTTCTAGCTCTTAAACGTGCCATCAATACAGAAGGTCGTGCTGGCCTGCTAGGCAGTCTACAAAACGAAACTATTCAGGCATTCTTATTCGCTGTGGCTGCTACTCGAAACCAAACCTTTAGATTCCATATCCCCCTCTGCTCAAAAACTAACAAAAATTCACAGAAATAGTGCCAGCTATTGAACCTGTACGGAAATGGGAATTCTTATCTCGCTTTTAAATGATGACATTTCATTGTATCTGGGACTTTTTACGCAACTGGGAAGGATTTTGACATGTACGGAAATGGGAATGTACGCAAGTGGGAGGACACCAGTTGTCCTTTGCTGCCCTTCTACCGTATTCGAATGAAATTTTACTCTCATATATAATATTCAAATTTCTCTATCTTTTCAAGTTCTTCTTGTCACCTTCGCTTCTATTGTCTATTTCCCTGTCTTTCTAGATTTCCCTTCTTAATTCGTAGATAAACTTTCTGTACATCCTTTCCTCTCCTTCTTCAATCTCCCTTCGTCATGGAAACCAATTGTTGCTGGTTAAGCAAATGAAAAAATTGTATGTCTGCAGTCGAGACTACTTTGACTAACCAAAAAGCGTAACTTTAAAAAAAAAATCCTTCTTTGAAAGTGACCCACGTCAGGCGTACATTCTAATCACATTAACCTAATGTTTAAGAACAGACATAACTTTAATTTGTTCAGCCTATGTTTTTACTTCTTCCACATAGATCTAAATACTTTCGGCATTTATTAATTTATCTCGTACTCAAAATATTGGGGGGGACCGCCCCCCGCCAGAGACGCCCGTGGCTACTCCTAACAATGCAGTTGGAACTTTTAATATGCATTAAGTAGGATAGTTGTAGAAGATAGCAGAGACGATTTTTTTTAATTCTGTGAAACATCTGTTTCTATACTTTGCACCAATACATTAAATAAAATCTAGGAAATGATTCATCTACGATTCAAAACTTCTATAATCGTGCTAGTTTGAAATTAGCAATTTCGTCATTTCTTGTTTCAAAAGACTAACCGACTTAATTTAATTCGCCCACACTTCAGAAAATAAAAAAAGGAATGTTCATTTTTAGTGTCTGCTGCACAATCCATGGTTTACTCAAACGTGAGATATTATCTAATTTCTTTGGTCTAACTTTGCTGGGATGAGTTTCCTTAGTACGTACGGTACAATTTTCTTTTCCCTTTTTCACCGCACACGTAATATCTGTCTGGATATTTTCAGTAGAAGCACACACTATGCTCTGCTATTCATTTTACTAATGGCACAAGATGGGCGGGCAGAGAAGCTTCTAAATTTGAATATTTCTGGACAATGTCCAACTGTGACTCAACTCAGCGAGATGATGAGCTTTTTTTTTTTTTCTGACACGCAGGCAGAGGTACAAACTCTTCATGTAGCCTGTCCAGTGAGCGAGCCTATCTGCTCTACGTCTGTCATAGATCTGTCCACCTGTCACCGTCTTCCTTTCCCTCAGCTGCCGGCTTCTGGAAGATTCTTTTTATCTCTGGATATGCCTGTCTATCTCACTTAGCTCTCGACCTTTTAATTGTCTTGCACGGTGCTGATTGAAGAGGTCGTCCTGGTTATATAACTACAATGCGTGTTTCCCGTTTCTTCTTTACAATTAGGGATTGGTTTCATAATTAAATCTTCCTTCTTAGTCTTTCAAACCATAAAATGCTTGCAAGTATAGGAAGCAAGGGTGTCGCACGGCTGGAAATTGCTTTCCCCCTGAGTTTCATAATTATATTTTAGTTCTAAGCACCCGTCGTTGCCTGCTCTTAATTCAGAACGTGGATAAAAGGAGAAAAAAGTCTATTGTCCACATATTTATCCTGTGCTCTTATGTAATTTCGCATAACAAATATGTAACGTGGGATGCATATTCGTAAGGCGTTCTTAGAAACGGCAAGAAATGTGTATATATTTTCACTCCCTCCGATTTCCTCCGATACGGTAATCAAAAAATGATTTCGTACAAACTTACATCTGATGAAGATCTGTGTATAAAATTTGGTGGCTCTAGGAGACTCCTTTTTCTGTGAAAAGCTGATGACATACACATCGAACTGACACACAATCATAGTTAACGTCTTGCGAATAAAATCAGAAAAATAAAAACACTGCTGAACAAGACTGCACTTATTTAATATTAAAACACATTTACACGTGACGTTTCGATCTTCTAGCCAAGATCCTCATCAGACGTACACTCTACGTCTGACACACCAGTGTACGTCTGATGAGGATCTTGGCTAGAAGATCGAAACGTCACGTATAAATGTGTTTTAATATTAAATAAGTGCAGTCTTGTTCAGCAGTGTTTATTTTTCACACACATCGAGAAACGTGGAAAAACTACGTTGTTTCGAACTCGAGAAACCGTGGACGGTGGTCCATTTCAGCATAAAGGCAGTCACATATATACCACCCAAAAACGCATAATTTCAGCGCAGTGATTTAATGTAGAAGATAAGTTCCAGACATGCTCCCAACAGTTTTCTCAGATATGTTCTGACTTAAAAGTAAGTCCAAAGTAGACAAAAGATAAGTCTTGATAGCAGTGAACACGTAATTTGTCGGCGAGAAGTTGAAAGTTTTAGGGACAAGCAGGTCCTTCACAGCTTCTCGTGTCCGGAATAACATGGGCTGCTATATATTGTGTCACATTTACATGTGTTAAAAAAGTGAAATATACTGTGAAACAATACACCGCAGCCCGCGTTATTCGGAACACGGGGAACCCTTGCACACGTACTGCTCATTGCTGAAATGTGAATTTTTGGAGGGCGTATGTATGATTGAAATGGACCGCTACTCTACGATTTCTCGTTTTCGAAATAACGTGTATAGTAATGTAGCTTTTCCAGACTTTGGACGGCTCTAGTTCTAAAACTTTTCTTCACAGGTCCACATGAACTTTTTTCTTATTTTGATATGAGGAATCATCCCTTACAGTTTGTCATGGCCTATTGAACACGGAAATCCATTGCCACACTCACAAAATTTCTCCATTGATTTCTCTCCTTAGCCAATTGGATCCAGTTTTAATTTTGTATTCCTGTTTCTGTGAGATCCATCTTAATATTGTCCTCCCATCTGCGCCTAGGTCTTCCGAATGGTCGCTTTCCGATTGGATTTCCAGTTAAACTTTTGAAAGCGTTCCTACTTTCTTTCATTCTGGCTACACGACTTGCCCAGTTGAGCCCCCTAGACCTGATGATCCTAACGATGTTAGGTAAGCGATACAAATTATGCAGTTCCTCATTATGGAATTCCCGTCATTCCCCATTCGCGTTCGTCTTGGGTTTGAATATTCGATTCAGGATCCTATTCTCAAATACTTTCAGTTTTCGTTCTTCCCTCAGAGTAAGCGACCATGTTTCGCAACCATACAGCATACAGGACAACATACATTATTATCGTTTTATATTTTTTAAGCTTCAAATTTCTCGACAGAATTCGCGATGGGAAAAGATTTTTAACTGAATAACAACACGAATTTCCTGATTTCAGTCGAGATTTAATTTCTTCTTGGATATAGTTTTGGTTTGTTAGTATTGATTCTAAATAATAATAATAATAATAATAATAATAATAATAATAATAATAATAATAATAATAATAATAATAATAATAATAATAATAATAATAATAATAATAATAATAATAATAATAATCTTGTTCACCTCAACCATAGGTTGGTGGGCAACATGGAAATTTTAAAAAAAATCTCTCGCATAGGAGAGCTGTTTTACACTTTGATAAGGCCTCTTCTTCGTAACTGCATCTAGATATTCTATCCTTCGTCTTGCTCTTCCTCATTTTCCTTCTGCCGTGCCGATTAAAATGGCCAAGCATGTTGTTTCTTCTTTTTCCTATTATCTTCATGATCTGTCGTCCTTCATTAGCTTCCTTCAGTACGTCTTCATTCCTTTTCTTTTCGGTCCATGATATGAACAGCATTCTGCGCCAACACCACATTTCAAATGCTTCCAGCTTGGATATTTCAGCTTTTCTCAATGTCCACGTAATAAAAATAATAATAATAATAATAATAATAATAATAATAATAATAATAATAATAATAATAATAATAATAATAATAATAATAATAATAATAGGCCGTCCAGGTTGGTCAAGTAGTTTGTGCGTATCCCTTTGTTGTATGTGGTCCTGGGTTCGATCTTCGGTGGAAGAGCACAAACCTCCAATTTCACAATCTTTCATTGATCATTTATCCCCTTTTGCCTGAAGAGCATAACCATGGGACGTTAAACTAGAAAAAAATCCTTTCGTTTTAATAATAATAGTAACTCTCAATCAATTTTGTGACATTTACAACAGCAAAACTTCAACTTCTGCATACCATTTTTAGTACAGTATAATTTTTTTTATCAGCTTTATTCTCATTGGAACAATGGTTCTTAATAGCTTTTGTGTGTGTGTTTGTATGGTATTTATTTTAACACCTTTTTCTTACTACATTCATAATATTTATAATTAGAATGTAGTTTATTTCTCTCAGTAGATTGCGCCCTCTTGCTTACTCTTTACGCCCCTCAGGTTGGGAACCACTGCAATATCAATATAGTGAACAAGAGCAAAGATGAGATGTGCTATTTAGACGTTAAATAATAATAATATAACATCTCTCACTGTTTCTGCTCTGATATATGTCGATAGACATAGACATTGTCGTTCTGTAATAATTACAGCAATTATGCTTAGCATATTTGGAAAACCTGAAAGGAACAGGGAACGTAGTGAAATTAGATACAAGCCGTTAATAAATAATTAGGCATTTGTTTACCTATATGGTAAGAAACAGAAAAATACTGTCAATTAAGGTTTGCAGTTAATCCCGGCTGCTTATACAACACACATTGTTTCCATGCTGTTTGGGTTGCCTATAGAGTGCAAACCGGGAAAATTCAAGTCGATGTTATTTTTTTTTTTTTACATAAAAGTTTTTTTTTGAAGGTTTGAAAGGAAAAGGAAAATGAGATTACCTGTATAAATTTATATTATATTGATTTGCGTCATGTTTATAATAACGCTTGTAGTCTCATCTAATAACTGATAGAATCGTAAATAGAAACAAATGAAGACAAAATAAATACATACTTTTTTTAAAAAAAATCACAACAAAAATATCACGATCAATGAAAGAGCAAGTGGAACTACCTCGTTACAATTTAATTGATGTAATATTGTAGTTGGAAATAAGGTCACAGAGCATGTTATTCAATTGAAGTTCAAACTTTTTACTTTCAGGAGTAGTTTCGTTCTATGTCAATAAGTCGCTGTGACCTCATTTTGGTGATGTCTCTTCGACTTATGGACAGAGAAAAATGTCACCGAAATGGCCTCCATATCATTTATTGATTGGGTAGAAAAAAATGTAAAGAAATTTTTAAGTTTAACATTCCAACTTTATTTCTGTTCCTAGATCAAAGGAGAGAGATGATAAATGAACGTGAATGATGGTAGAATGAAGAGAGGGGAAAGAAAACGAAGAAAACGAAGAATGAAGAGAAGAGAAAGGACACACTTTCACCACAATTTTAGTAACACAACTTTATATAGCGTGAGATCTAGCAAAAGATGTCTTGTAGGAAGCAAGGTGGAACAGTGATAGAGTGCTCATCGTGGATACAAGGATTTCGGGTTTGATCTTAGATCATGTGAGTGGACAAAATCTTGCCTATCGGTTTTCTTAGTGTTCTCTCGTTTCCTCCCACTTTTTCATCCTACCAATTTTTCATATCCATTTACTTTCTTTGATCATCCGTCTTCTTTAGCCTTAGTTGCATAACCGTAAGACTTTAACTTAAAGATTTTCAGAGACCTTTCGCATCGGAAATTAGCAAACCATGAGCTTCAATTTTTGTATTCTCTTTAGTTTATAACTGGTAAGTGATACAACAATTAGCCTCATAGACTTGAGTTTGATCCAAAGTCAATCTATAATAGATGTGTATAATGCTTACTTTCTCTAAGGAGGAATTCCAATTTTTTCTAATTTTTCCATCCTACTAATTACAGTTGAAAATTCAAAGAAAAAGAATAGACTTTACTTGAATTACCTGAAAACAAAAACAGTAATATTCATACTGGCTTTCCACCTTTAACTAATCTTATTGTTTTATACGGATTTGTATAAATTCAATTCGTAAAAGACAGGATTTTATTCAAAACGTAAGAACTTTAAAGCATAGGTCTTTTTTATTTTATAAGGTAGAAAATTTATCATAATGGAAAACCCCTGCACCAAATAATTTTGTGGCATGTATTATGCTACATCAGTTTACTTAGAACAGAACTTGTATAAGGCGAGAAACGCTCAAAAACTCCTCAGTTCCATCCAATTCTATAGTGTTTTTAAGAATTAGCTTTAAATACTTGTAGAAATCAGAAACTTATATGATTTAGAAAATGTCGCTACTGGCAAAATCACTAATAGTATTTATGAGACTTATAAACCACCAACTTCCTGAAAATGGAAAGTCCATTCACTGTGCACAATATTATGGCATTGAAATTATTGTTTAGAATGTAATATTAGACAAGTCGCTCTTAAAATGTTGCCATATTAACGGCTTTAGCAACTTCTGTTATATATCACTGTCATATAACTTCTGTTATATATATATATATATATATATATATATATATATATATATATATATATATATATATATATATATATATATATATATATTCCTATAATCAATAACATCGGACTAGTAGGTGGAATCTAAAGTTACTCTTCCCACTGTATTGTATCTGTATTTGATTTTTAGGCAAACGATGCTATTAATTTCTTACTTAATGGGCGTATTTAAATGTATAATATGTAAATGCGAATATATATTAACAGCCAAGATTCACCGGATTGGCACGATTATTATTATTATTATTATTATTATTATTATTTTTGCCTCTTTCTATTCACAACCACAGAACTTTTTCCTGGTGCACCTCTCTTTTATTAAAACATGGAAAGGTTAATTAAAGTTTAATTTGTGTTTCCTTATATAGAAGTATCTAAGGATAATATTTGAACAAATATTTTTAGAAACTTTTTCTTCGCTTTCCTACCCCTGAAGCGTTTCTATAGCCAACTAAAATGGAAGAGACTTCTAGGAAATTGCGACCTTTCGTACCCCGTTGCTTATATACAAGTGTGTTTCTGTCTCGTGGCCAAAAATTATTTTTGCCAACACAAATGAAGTAACAAGCACCAAAGTATGACAACTACATACATATATATGCAGACTTCGCAGAAAACATCTAGTAACGTTTGTTGTAGGTTGAAAAAAAGTATTGAATACAAGGAGTTTACAGCAGGAGTGATAGAGTTAAAAACCAATTGTTGGAAAAGCCTGCTAATTGTAGATCAAAATTAGCGTGCTTTTTACACGAAATCCCACATTGAGTCTGGGTACTATAATGTTAGATATACATTTAATGTTTTTCAAACAAAATATTTCTTAGTACATAATTAGTTTTAAAAGTGAAACTAATGTTTTGCTCATCATCCATAACTATGGTTTCTAGACTTTACGGGTAAATGGTAACTGATAATTAAGAATATGGAAAAGGAAACAGGAAATCTTCGGAAAAATCCACACATGCGATGTTGCTCACCACCAACAAACATGTTCACTAAACACAGAATGGTCCCCTGCTGAACATCCATTTTGGGATGTCAAGATGTCCATGAAAAACCCTATTATGTTGATATCGAGATATTCTTTTATATTCTCTAAGCGAGACTATCTTTGGATTTCCATGGGATATTTTTGTGGACTTTTTACGGGATAACCAGGAGGTGAAGTTTTTGGATCTTCGGAGGAAACAAGGGGGTATTACGATGGGAATAGAAACTATGAATGTGAAGGTATAGTCAGTGAAAGGAATGAAGTCTTTCGAAGATTGAAAGAATATATTAGGGACTTGTATGAAAATAGATAGATCGCGTGGCCTAGATGTTGAAGTAGAAAATAAGGTATGCGAGGATAGATAAAAGGTTTAACATTCTTCGGGATGTGTTTGAAAAAGTTATATTCGATATTAGAAATGAAAAGACAATCGAGGTAGATAATACTCCAATTGAATTCATTAAGAATATAGGAGAAAGGGAAGAAAGAATTATTCCGACTCTGCAATAAAATATATGAAACGAGAGAGTGCCTAAATGATTTCCTGAAGACGATCATGATAACGTTGGGTAAGAAATCGCACCCAGAAGGACGTGAGTACTACAAAATTTTTAATCTCCTAACACGTGCGGCAAACATTGTGCTTCGAACTAAAGGGAAGGTTGTGTGGAGGAAGAAATGAAGAAGTTTGAGAAGCAACGGTTAGGTTTTAGGAGAGGTAAGGTTTCAAGAGATGCAATTGACTTATTAAAAATAATTGATGAAATGTATATTTACAAAGGAAAGAACGTGTATGTTGCGTTTATTGATACAGAAGAGACTTTCTACCGGTTGAACTGAGAATTTTTGAAGTAAATAAAGAAGATTGAGTTGGAATGGAAAGATCGAAGAATCATAGGCAACTTATATATGAACCAACAAGTAAGTGTTATAATAGGAGAAGGAATGACGGGGAAAAGTGCAGATAAAAGGAAAATTGAACAGGAATATTGTCTCTCGTCGACATTATTTAATACCTATCTAGAAGAGAAAGAGTCTACACAATGAAGATGGTACATGGTTTGCACATGATGTGGCGCTTTTGCGGAGTCTGAAAAGAAAACTAGTAAGATATTAGAGAACTCGACGATGAATGTGTGATAAAAAATAAACGCTAGAAAGACAATAATCACGGTGATTGAAATGAAGTGGTCGGTGTCAAATAAACAAGTAGCAAGGAAGAAAATAGAACAAGTGACTAGTTTTTGATACCTAATTAGTATTAAAAGTGATGACATGAAAGGCAGACGTGAAATAAAGACAAGGATAGGAATCGGGAAATAAGCTTTTAGGAGAAAGAAAGGTACATTTTGTGGCTCCTTGAATAGAGTTTAAGAAACAGTAGTATAATTTTTTTTTCATGTGGAATATTGTACTGCATGAAGCAGAAATATTAATATTACACAAATGCAATGAGAAAAGGCTAGAAGTTTTAGAAATTTGGGTCTGGAGAAGAATTGAGAGAATTGGCTGGATCGAACAGAAAACGAATAAGGAAGTATTAGTAATAGTAGGGAAGAAAAGAACAATTTTAGACGTAATTTGAAAAGAGGAAGAGAAAGAGTTGGGACATTAACTGAGGAGGAACTGTATCGTGAAGGATTTGCTAGAGGTTATAATTAATAGACGGTATTAAAAAAGAAAAATCGTACGTGAAGAGGATCCGGAAAGTTTTTACTGTGAGTCTGATTATTTCGGGAAAAGTATTGAACTTGTGGGAGGTTATGAACTCTGAAAAATAAAATTACCAGCTCCCATCTCACAAATTACGTCCTCAATTCGGATCTACATGTATTCAAATTTTAAAACATAGAATTATTGTCGGCAATGAGGATAATAAAAGTACACAGCGAAAGAAATTAAAAACTATAGTTGGTATCAAAATTTTATTACACTTTCTACTAAGCTAAGTGTATTCTGTATATCTCTTTAAAAATCCTCAAAACAGGTGGAGAATAATTGTAAACCTTAAAATAATAATATATAATTGAACTTTACAAAAAAAAGGTATCGGGAATGGAAGTTATTAAGTAAATTTCCCTCGGATGTAGTACTAACAATATTTTAATTTTTATATAATAGTATATATACAGGGTGTAAAGAATAGGTCGTTACAATCTTCTGGGGGTGATTCCTGAGATCAAAACAGGAGAAAAGGTCCTCATAGAGTTTCTCGATTTCAGCTTCGGTTTTGAGATACAGACCTTAGTCCAAGTTGGACACTCTATATCTCGCAAACGAAGCTGAATTCGAGAAACTGAAAAAGGACCTTTCCTCTTGTTTGATCTCAGGAATCACCTCACGAAGTTTATCCCAACACCCCTGCTGGCTGTAAAGAACTTCAGACGTCAACCACGGAGTTGACATCGTCATCCATCATCAACGATCGTCAAGTAAAGAAGAACAATGTCAGCAATATTTCTGGATAAAAGGAGCCACAACACCACACAAGTCATTAATCTCCACCAGTTGATCATCACCTCCACTCTCTAGGACGCCTGGTATCTAAGAGCTCCTTTATCCTTTCCACTCTCTAGGACGCCTGGTCTCTGAGAGCTCCTTTATCCTTTCCACTCTCTAGGACGCACAGTTTCTGAGAGCTCCTGTATTTTTTCCACTCTCTAGGACGCCTGGTCTCTGAGAGCTCCTTTATCCTTTTCATTCTCTAGGACGCCTGGCCTCTGAGAGCTCCTTTATCCTTACCACTCTCTAGGACGCCTGTTCTCTGAGAAATCCTTTATCCTTTCCACTTTCTAGACGCCTGGTCTCTGAGAGCTCCTTTATCCTTTTCATTCTCTAGGACGCCTGGCCTCTGAGAGCTCCTTTATCCTTACCACTCTCTAGGACACCTGTTCTCTGAGAAATCCTTTATCCTTTCCACTTTCTAGACTCCTGATCTCTGAGAGCTCCTTTATCCTTTCCACTCTCTATGACGCATGGTCTCTAAGAGCTCCTTTATCCTTACCACTCTCTAGGACGTCTGATCTCTCAGAGTTCCTTTGTCCTTACCACTCTCTGGGACGCCTGGTCTCTAAGAGCTCCTATATCCTTACCACTCTCTAAGACACTTGGTGTGTGAGAGCTCCTTTATCTTTACCACTCTCTGGGACTGGTTTCTGAGAGCTCCTTTTTCTAAGACACCTGATCTCTGAGAGGTTCCTACAAACTCCTTTGCCACAAGAGCCTTGGATCCTGACACCCTAGAACGCTTGGTCTCTGCGTTTCTACATATTTACCAACAAACCACCAAAAATCTAAGAGGAACTTATATTTTAACTCTAATTATTATTATTACTCTATATAAGAAGAATTTTTATAATAAAAGATGAATGGGAAAGTCCAAAATGCCCGTGTAACATGTTTAGCTCTACCATAAAAAGACAGAATTTTACAATATTCCTAATCAAATAGGTGTACACTGAGGATAGCAAGGAAACCAACGTGTGATTATTAAGCCTTTTTGTTTCTTCTGTTGTGCTCTTTAATTAGTAAAATAGGCTGTAATTAAAATCAGATTATAAAGCGTATACTTTTCCTCTTTTAATCTTGCAAGTACATATTTAATAATTCAAAAATATAAGGCTGATAGAAACGCAAAGAGTAAAATATATTGTCATGCTAAGGAGTCCGTTATATTTCGTGCATTCGAGGAATTTCCGTTGCATGCAAGTAGAAACTCATCACGTATAACAAACTCTGGGCGGAACGACATTACAACATTGTACTAACGATAGGAACCTACATAATATTGTATCTATTTTTATTAATTGCAGCGGAAGATAACTATAAAAAGAAGTGTTAGGTGTTTCCAAAGGACAATACTTGTAGCATAGTAATAATAATAATACAATTATGATATTTTACTTCGAAGTTTCCTTAAGCAATGTCAAACATTGTGTTCCGTGACTTTTATCTTGTATAAATTGCTTTTGTAAGCCGGATATCTCCGTGTTAGCAAACATTAATCAATGACTCCTTTGTGTTAGCACGATTGCAATTCTTTATGGTCTTTCAATGGAACCTATTAACGATGCAGCACGAACCTATTCATTATTCATTGCATTTTGCACGTCAAAAGAAACAAAGAAAAAAATTATCCTTTTACAGATGATAGCTTTACGTTTACTGTACAATTATGAAGCCAAAATATGGGTGTAATTATTGAACAGTTCTTACGTTACGACGGCGGGTGTTCAGAAAGTAAGGTTACAACGCCTGCAGTGAAACGTGTATATATTATTTCATACAACCAATACAGCCAACAGATACATACATTACATACATTAGGTTACTTTTCGTCATAGTCTCCATATCGGTTGAAGCACTTGTCGCATCGTGGGATGAGTTTGAAGATTCCATCCTGATAAAAATCCTGTCCTTCCATATTCAGCCACGTTGTCATGAACTGTTTCACCTCCTCCTCTGAAGCAATGCAACGGTTTCCTAGGTGCTCCTTCAAGTATGGGAACAGGTGAAAATTGCTTGTAGCAAAATCCAGGCTGTAAGGGAGGTGGTCGAAGGTCCCTTAACGAATAAATAAATAAATAAATACATAAATAAACTTAAAAGAAAGCAAAGAGGAAAAATAGAAGAAAAAGATGGTAAAATTTAGAACTAACAACTTTTACAAAGAAAAACAAAACTCTCCAATGGCATCACTCTAAATTAAATAGGTAACACCGAAAAATGTTTCAATAAGTGAATAAGTTCTGAACGAACTTTAACAAATTTAATTTAGAAAATACCTACAATAGAATAGAATCTACTTGCAGTATCAAGGTTTTATAAATAAATCATTTTAGAGTAAAAGCTTAAGAGATAAAAGGAACAAAATTTCTAGCGTTACGTTAAAGAATTCTTATAGAAAAAAAAAACAATAAAAAACCTTCATGAAGAATATTATGACAAAAATTAAGATCGAAAATATATTGCCTATGGGGTAAAGGCGAAAGATGTAGTTCATTGGATACAGTAGACAAACTCATATCTTTAAAATCTTTCATCTTCTATCGTAACCAGTCTAGAGAGTTATTCTGAATAGACTCAGCAGTATTTGCAAAATATTTGGCTTCATTGTTCCAAATCACCGTATCCTATTCCAAATGACAACGTACATTACACATGTAGAGAATTTTGCAAGTATTAATATTGGAAAAATTACGGCAAAATCATTTTAACATTGCTAAATTTCTTCCGGGCTTCAAGTAAGTGTGTAAGTTTTTTGAATAACAATTTGTTACCTATTATTATTCCTTGATCTTTGACGTAAGTTCCAAATTCAATTTCATGATTAGCTACTCTATTATATATTTATAAGACAAAAGATCAGTTCTCTTGGGAAAAAAAGTTATACCTTAAGTTTTGGCAATATTCAAAGGTAGGAAATTATTCTCCGACCATTTAGCTGGTATAACTCATTTGGATTGGGATCAAACCAGTGACCCTTCGCATCAGAAGTGAGCGTTCTATCACTGGGCCATCGTGTCCCCTTTGTTTGACTTTGTTTTTATGGATATAAATAGTAAAGAAAAACAAAGAAAAAATCAAAACAAAGTGAGGTATTGTTATGAAATAGTATAGTAGAAAATTGCAACTATGTGCACCCAGTCAGGCAAATTGGAATACTGTTTCATTATTTTAATATATTGATGTTTAAAATTTATTTTTAAATATTTTTATTTCACTTTCTATTGTAAATATTCTTCATTTGCTGTTTAGTTTTAATCAAATTTAATAAATATATAACAGACGAACCTCATTTGCCCCCACCCCATCCCATCCCGCGGCTACACCTCTGGGAATATGTACTAGTTTATTGTTCCTAATTTATCCTAATTCGTTTGCAGAACTATTGAATTTCTTTATACGCTTCGAGGCTAACCCTATCGCCGCCCTTACTCCACACTCACTGGTGCAGTAATGCAATCTACGACTTAAAATAATCTCTAATTATTTTCATTCGACATTGACCGAACTCGTTTGTTTGATATACGCATGGCAGTTTTATTAACAGAGGAAAAAAATGGGGTAATGAATCATAAAATATTTATTCATTACGCTTGAGGAAATATGAACAGTTTTTTGTTCATTTGGTGCAATTAAACGAGCTTATTAGTATTATTTTAATTACATCCAATTGTTTTATAAACAACCCCATCCCATATCTGTTTCCTTTTTTATTTGCTTGAAAAGCGGGAACAAGTTGTTTTATGTCATCAAAACCTGCTGTGAAAGCAAAAGCAGCTATTTTTTTCTTTTCTTTCTTTCTTTTAAAACTCCAACTTGAAAGCGATATTTGAACACGTGTGTGTTTGGTGAAAACTGAAAGAAACATCACGATAGGTGCTTGCTTTCAAGTCTCAGAACATTAACTTCAAAGACGCCGTGACGACCACCAATCCTCATAATTTCTTCAGGTAATAAAAGAAGGATTCTTGAATATAATTTTTACAGTCAGCAAGTCTATTATCAGATAGTTGTTAGCTGCGTAGTGATGATCAATGATAGTTAAGTTTAAAAGAATAAAAAATCATTTAAAAAAGTGTCTTGAAATCGTGTTTGGTCATAACATCTCAGACTGCCTTAAGCCTCAGAAGTAAATCCCATTGGACAATATACTTTGCGAAGAAGGGACCTAGATTAATATTTGTATACAGTACAGTCTCTAAAACGAGGCACTCGTTAACCAGGCAGTCCGGATAACTCGGCAGCAGAACGAAAAAAAATCCCGCGCGCACATTCGTTCAAGGTCATTGCCCGTGTGCGCGTGTCTCCTCTTCCCCTTTCCTTTTTCTTTTGTCACACTTCATCTCCTCTAGCACGTGTCTCTACATTGTGTATTATATTCTCAAGCAAACAATACATACAAGCACAGTACTACATTTTCTGAGGAAACACTCGTACTGAGGAAAGATTCTTTTCTTAATCCCATTCCCGATAACCCGGCATTTTCACAAACTCGGCCACTCCTTGGTCCACATTATTCTGAATTTTCAGGATTCTACTGAATTAGCATTTACGAATTTTTGATATGAAGTACGAGGAAAGATAAAAAAAATAACGCTCACTATTATTTCCTAAACAAGACCTAACCGAACAAAAACATACTATAAAACTACGTGTTTTACCTATCTTTCAGCATATGACATTGGAGACTAGTTTTACTACATCTTGTTTCTGAAATTCCATTCTTTTGAGCTTATAAGTACTTATGGACACTGCATCATATTGAACTTCTTTAGGCTTACCTCTGGTGTGTGGTGTTGCAGGTTCAATCCCCATCCAAATAAGTTTGTTGTGGACATCATCGTGTCTGTGGGTTTTCTCAGGGTTCTCCCGTTTCCTCCCACATTTGCATTCCACCCATTCTTCTACCATCATTCACTTGCTTTAATGATTCTTCTTTAGCCTATTGGGCATATCCATGGGACGTTAAACAGAAATAAGAAATATTTTATTTATTTTTTTAACCAAAATTCCATTAGGAACAAAGTGGCTAACTGGTAGAACATTCATCTCTGGCACAAAAAGACATAGGTTCGACCCCAGGTTGGGTGAGCGAATAATAAACAACACTATGTTCATGAACTTTTCACCAAGATTCTACACTCTTATTTCACCATATCCATTTATACTTTTTATCCGTTTCATAAGCCCGTGGCGCATAGCTTATACAACGTTAAATCACAGATTTCACCGTAAATGTAATTTCGAAATCTGACTTATAGAGATAATCTTGTATTTTAAAAACTGTATGTATAGTCCTTTAAAAGAAACCTGACCATCCACCACTCTTTGAAAAGTTCTACAATATTACTTATACAGGATGTTTCAAAACAACACCGACAACGTTTGCCAGGTGATTCCTGACACCATGATAAGACGAAAAGTATAGACCAACTTGCGTGCAGAAATGCTTCCTTTGGGAGTTATAGGCTGCCGAAATCATGAAAAATTGAATTTTTAAATATCCATAGCTCCAAAACTATTGTACCTAGGTAATCGAGTCAAGACTTCACGTAGGAACTAATATGTGCCCTATCAAAATAGCCATGTTTCAGAATCCTGCGGTACTTCTGCAACAATTTTTTAAGAGGTGGTTGGTGACTACTTCAAATTATATGCCCTTAGCCAAACTCCCTCTAGAAAAACTGTTGTGGAAGTACTTCAGGATTTTGAAACATAAATTTTTGGATAGGGTACATACTAGTTCCTAAGTTAAGTCTTGACCCGACTAGAGTAGGTCCCGTAGTTTTGGACCTATAGAGCTTTAAAGTTCAATTTTTCGTGATTTCGGCAGCCCATAACTCTGAAAGGAAGCATTTGTGCACCCAGGTTGGTCTATACTTTTTGTCTTATCTTGGTGTCAGGATTCACCTCTTAAAACGTTATTGGTGTTGTTTTGAAACACCCTGTAGTTGGAATCAAATCAAACAAATGTGGATTTTCTTTGGCCAATTGAGATCTTTATTTAGAGCTGAAGTATTAGGATTTCGTACGTACGGTTTCTCAAATATATCCTTTGAAACCAAGGTGGGTGGCCAAGATTTTTGAACAAGGCTATGTAAGATTTTTAGAACAAGACAACGTAAGATTTTGTTTTTGAGTAATATTTGTTTTGTAAGTATGAGCAAGTGTGAGGCAAACGTTGTTTGTTTATTGAAATTTTAATGTGTCTTTCCAGCACCGAAGCTATATGTGACGTGAACGTAACAGTTTAGGGTATGATCTGAACCACAGTAATGAGTTCAATATGCTTTCCAACCGGGAATCATATCCAGGACCACGTGGAACAAAGACATGGATAGTAGCTGAGTTGAGTTGATTTTGGGTTTAACGTCCCGTTCAGCAGGGAGGCTATATGAGACGTGGACCTACTGATTAACGTGGAATCCGAACCACATGAGCTCCCGCCGGGAATCGAACCCGGGTCTCCCACGCCAAATGCGCAAACGCTAACCGCTTAGTGGATAGTAGCTACTAGACCAACGGGCATAAAGGGCTACACTGAGGAAAACTATGTGGTGTACGTAAAAACGTAGGTAACATGCGTAAATCCTGTAGTTTTTGGAATTGCAGCAAACGTACAATATTGCATAACTGAAAACGTATGTTTTATACGTACTTTTCATATAAGTGTTTCAAATAAACGTACTTTCAGTACGAAAGAAAGAAATGTATGGCATGTAGGCCATCGGGATTTCACATTCAGATGGACGTATGAAACATATACCTGACGTACGTAATATATGGAAGACTGTTAGATGTCAGACATCCTGCAACGGCATGATGTAATATCTAAGCGGGAAAAGGGCAGTGTGTGTGTAGCATATGGATAATGTATACTCGTTACAGATTTCCATGATAAACATATGGATTCCGTATATTTGTACAATATAGCGCTGTCCGGATAACTAGGCTGAACAAAGAACGATTTAAGTTTATTTAATTTTTTTATTTTTGTGTGCAGTTTTTTTGCTTCTTTTTAAAAAGAGAATTAAAGTAATCGTCTTAAATATTTGGCAATATTTAAAAATAAGCTTTCGAAGTTCGTCGCTACTTTCCAGTGCCAAGTTTATGTGAGGCTTTAATCTACTTCTTACGGTGGGATTTAAGTCTCGTGCAGTACCACCTGAATCGAAGCCTGTCCTTCACAGCAAAGGTGAGAGCACTAACCACTTAACCATTAATGAGAGCATTGGTGATAATAATTTTCATGTATATTTAATTTTAATCAAACATGGGAATCAACCGGGGACGCACCCACGAGGGGGGTCAACTGAGTCTGGCCCCCTACGAAAACACCGTGACAAGGGATTAATGTGTGCTGTAAAGATTTTTGTCTTTTAGAATTGAACTGAAAGATGGTACATGGATTAATCTAATGTGATGAAGAAATGTTGGTGACTGCTTGAATTTCGTCACCTGCCGATCGTTGGCGATGGTGGAAGACGTCTTCTTTGTGGTTTTCGTCTGAAGAGTATTTACATTTAGCACATGATTTAGAAACACGAACGTCGAACCTTACACCACCGTGGCGTAAATAAAAAATAAATCACAGGCAGTGGCGTATTTAGGGGATAGCTATCGGGCTCAAGTCCCCACCGAAATAAATTTGTTATGTGCACTACTTCATTAAAATTTATCGGCACCCAAAGGAAAAATAAAAGTGTTTATTCACACGTTGTGTATAGCCCCCCAAAACAAAATCCTAAATATATCACTGGTCACAGGATTATATTTTCTGTAGTCGGGAATCTGTACATTGGTCGCAGTATACAGTGGAAAGAGGCACTAGAATACTGAGTACATTTTTTTTAAAAGCACTGGTCAGGTATATAACATGTCACCAAACATATAGTTAGGAGTTGAAGCAATCACCAGTTTTTCGTCTAACCTAAGCATCATCCGTAAATTATAGTACTTTATCTCACTCAAAGGAAAGGCATGTTTGATTAATATTTATACACTTTGTAAGTCACTGATTGTAATAGCCGTAGTATAAAGGTAACCAACGAAGTTCCGTCGCTGGAATTTGAACTGGAATCTTCTAAAGTGATTGTCCAATCAATGGAACAGATGATACACGGACTGTGTAATGTCCGAGGAACATAGTGGATGCAGTAGTGTTTCCACCCAAGACGTAGAATGGTGTCCCGGGTCATTTTAGCCACGTGGGGCTTAATATTGTTCTGTAACAGTAGTACCCCTTTGCGATTTAGAAGTGCTGGATCCACAGTTTTGAGTTTTTCTTGAACACGTCTCAACTGATGACAGTACATTTTTGCATTGATGCTCTGACTAGCTGGTAGCAGTTCCTGATGAGCGTTGCCGCGAGCAGTCCACCAAACACACAGGAGGACCTTCTTCTGGTACAGTGCTGGTTTCGGCTGTTTTTGAACCGGTTCATGGGGTACTAACTAACCAATGATGACGGCGCCGTGGAGCTTCATACAGGACCCATTTCTCATCACATGTCAACACTCTGTCCAGAAATGACTCCTTCCTCAGACGAAAGAACAAAGAAACACACATGTCTGCTCGCGTTGCCTTCTGACCTGGAGTCAAATTATGTGGGACCCATCTAACCAGCTTGTAGTACTTCCCAAGTTGATGTAGGTGCTGATGAATAGTTACTCCACTCACACTGAATTGTAATCCCAGTTACTCACATGTCTTGGTTTCCCGGCACGTGGTGTGTCTTCGAGTGTTTCGTCACCGTCCTTAAACTTGTTAAACCACCGCTTCACTGTCCACATAAACACGACACCCTTACCAAAAGCCTGGCATATCTTCCGTCCCGCTGCAGCGGTGTTTGACACTAGTTTGAACTCGTACAGTATACACGCCCTTATGACGCTCTGTGGAGGTCCCATGTTCATTCTGTCCTTACGCAAGTTCACGGTATAGCTGAACTGCTACAACCAGGTAGTATGTTGGATATACCCATATCAACAACTGACCTTCGCCTTATTCCCATTCGCACTCAACTCATTGTGTGAGTGCCAATTGAATACAGATAGCGACAGAACTGTCTTGGTTACTTTTATATACAAGGTGTCCCAAAAGTAATGGTAAAAAATGAAACCACAGATTCCTGGTACCAAAACAAGTAAAAAAAATATATAACATATAGTCCGGAAATGGACAGGGGCGGGTCTAGACAGCGTCGAATGTGGGGGAAAGGAACTTCATACCTGGCTACCGGGATAATGGTCGGAGCTAGGAAAGTGGGTCAGAAACAGATAAAAATCATATCGGTTTGATCTATTAAACGCATATTCAAATGTTTGACATAAGGGATTTCCAATGCATCGTCTGGGGATTAAAGGAATGACTTTACGGCACAGGTAATGCAAAGATGCAATGAAGATGGACAAAATACAGTAGAAATTGTGATGCATGGATGACATCAAAATGGCAGTCAAATCAAAGCGTGCCAAGCATGATTGTATTAACCACAGGGACAGTATGGGAATTAAAGGGTGTTTTACAGGGGGGATAACGTGTACATCCGAGAAAATTCACATGTGGAAATTCAAAACTTATGGAAATTTCCCTCTCATCCCCCTGGCAATTCTCACACTGCTCAGAATAAATGGAATGTGCTGTACTTACAGAGACATTTAGAGTGGCTGCATTGAAATAGTTGCTTCGGGAAGAGACAAGAGCTACCGTCAGAGCAAAAAATTGCGTGACCCAATTGACCAATCACTTCGCAATTAAAATAAAAAATTAAGAAAAAGTAAAGACAAAGTAGGAAAAAGAGAGAAATGAAAAAAAGAACGAAAGAAAGAACGAAAGAAAGAAAGAAAGAAACAGAAAGGAAAAAGAAAGAAAAAGAGAATGAAAGAAAAACGACAAAAGGAAGAAAAGAAAGAAAAAGACAACACCTAACAGATAAGAGACAAATATCAAATGATGACATACTTGACAAAATCCTTCTTGTTCGTAATACCCAATACGTAATACGTTTCGTAATACGTACCTTCTGGTATTGGACTATGCGTACCGATACCGGTGGTCCACCTACCATAGCGGTGCGTCTCCTAAGTTCGCTTCGACGAACGTTCAGAATAACAACTTAAATGGCACTACCCTCCTAGTTGTATCTAAGAAAATATTTTTCTCGCCATTGTGTTTGTTAGTGATAGGTAATGTGAGTGTCTGTTCCAACGTTCAGTTTGCTATCACAAAAGCTGAGGTAGAACACATTATTTCGTAGAGTGCTGGACGTCCAGATAACCTGTTGCGTATTAGTTGAGTGTTCTGTGTTTTAGGGGGAAATGGCTCACCGTCACAGCAACGAAAAATATGTTGATATACATTTCTTTTATGGAAGAGCAAATGGAAATACACTGGAAGCAACACGTGTGTAACAGATTCTTTTTCCAACTGAAGAAATCCAGATAGTCTCTACCTTCACAAGGACTCATCAATGCCTGCGGGAACATGCAATCTTTGGGTTTGGAGAATAAACAGGTAGGCCAAACGTCATAACACCCGAAAACGCGTAGAAGCGTCACAGGGAAGTTCAACTAGGAGAATAGCGCTACAGGGACATGCCGTATCCAAGAGTAGTGTATGGCGCATCTTTCATCGTAATTTGTTACGTCCGTATCATCTTCAACGTGTACAAGGATTTAGTGCAGCGTATTTAGCCCCAAGAGTTGCCTTTTGTAAATGGACGAGAAAACAGCTTGCGGTGCATCCACAGTTTGTTGTGATGAATATTTTATTTACAGATGAAGCAGGGCCCACCCGCGACAGTATTGTAAATTTCCACAACACACGTTTGGTGCGACAAAAATCTCCATGCTGTACATGAATAGCGACACCAGCAACGGTTCTCATTGAACGTATGACTAGCGATAATAGGAGATAACCTAGTAGGACCACACGTGTTTCCAAGAAACCTCAATGAGCCGGGATACCTTCATTTCCTTCAGCATGATCTGCCGTATCTTCTTGAGAATATTTCTCTTCAACAGCTGACAGCTATGTGGTTTATGCATGATGGAGCACCAGCTCACTTTACTGTACCTGTTGGACGTTGCTGCGGCCAATGATGGATAGGCCGCAGTGGGCCTGTAGCTTGGCTTCCCGGATCACCGGTCGAATCCTCTGGATTTTGTGTCTGGACACATCTCAAAAACGTTGTTTACAGTTCTCCTATTGACATACTTGCTGACTTATAAAGCCACATTAAAGATGCTTGTGAACAGTTACGGAAAACACTGGGACTGATGGAGCACATTCAAAACTCACTGCAACGACGATTCGCACGTTGCATAGATGTGGGAGGACAGCACCTTGAACATCTCCTGTTGATATGTTTATTGTTAGCATATATGACCTAGTACTTCGTAGTGCTATTGTGTTAGATACTACATTAGCAGTAAGTCGTTGTGTATTATGCCTGTTATTTCATTATATTACACGACTAGTTACACTTATTCTTATTTCTACCCGTTTTTTGCAAGTTTCTATCTGGTATACCCCTGAGATTATGCAGTCATGATCAGTGGATTTTGTTTTGACTTCCACTGTACATGTCCGTGCAATTGTGAAATGGATAATTTCTTTCTGTATTGCTTCTATCTTTACTGTGCTGTTTCATTACCCCTACAAATACAGATATTCGGTGAATTTCTACATGAAGAATCTATCTCAATTATGTAACATGTGGTTAACAGGTCACGCCGATATGACTTTTATGTATTTCTGAACCCATTTCCTAGCTCCTATCATTATTTCGATAGACAGGTATCAAGTTCCTTTTTCCCACTTTCGGAGCCGTCTATCTCTGCCTTGTCCATTTCCGGACTATATGTTATTTAAACGTTTTTTTTACTTGTTTTGGTCCCAGGAATCTGTGGTTTGATTTTTTTACCATTGCTTTCGGGACACCCTGTATTGTGAGCAAGTTTGCTCTTCATCTGGTGCAATTATGAAGAGTGTCTAATTGTGGTCTAGTTTTCACTATAGTCGTTGCTAACGGAAGATAGTACACCTTCTTAATAAAACTATACTTTTTAGCAGACGAATGAATGATATAGCATGAAGATTTGATCTTACACTTCATCTGCATTCTTTCTTTTCGTAGTCCCGGGTTCAAACCCTGCTCCCGCTAAGTGAACTTTGTCGTGGACAAACACCGTGTGCGTGGGTTCTCCCGTTTCCTCACACTTTCTTCATTCCACCATTTCATTCATATCTCATCATCACCGTCCCCTTTAGCCTAGCCGGCAGTAGCGTACGCAGGAATTTATTTCGGGAGGGGTCCAAACTCAATATGAGGGTATTTTATACTAAAATTCCTGAAATTGCCCCTAAAATCAGGCTAAATTTACACAAAAGTAGAAATTTCGGGGGGAGATCCGGACCCTCAGGACCCACCCCTTGCGTACGTCCCTGCTAGCCGGTATAACCGTGCGACGTAAAACTCAAAAAGTTTTCTTTCTTTTCTTATAAAAAGAATATAGTGATATCATTTTTCTGAGAATGCATGTGACAGTACTTAATATTTAGGTGTACTTATCGCCTTTTCAAATGCAGAATAACATCGATTCAGTACTACATAGACGTAGTACCTTGTATTGGAGACGCCAAACTTTGGACCTCTCGCAAAGTAAAAATTTAATAAGGTTAATTATTTGATTTCCCAGTTGGACCGCTTGCGAGAATACTATAGTTATGTTAGATTTTTTTCCTTTAAAACAAAAAGACGTTTCTGATTGTAAACCACGCTGTTGATGTGGCATATTTGCAACATTTTGTGGGCATGAAAAACAAAATATGGCATCCCCTTGTTGGTAAAAAAAGAAATCAATAGAGAATCGTAATAATACTAATAATAAAGTAATTTGTTGGAGTGTATGGAAAAGTGTAACGGAAAGTAGACATGTGTAAACAGTATATCACGTAAGGCAATGGCACGAACACACACACACACACACACATTCCTCAAAGGGTCTCCATGTCACGCATGCTTCCAACTTGCTGAAACGAAACAGAACTTACTGTAGTTACAAGGAAACAAAACATTCTTTGTTAGTACAGTGGAAAAGAAATAAGATTTATATTGACGTACAAGAGAAACTTACCATTAATCTAACTAAATAAAGGTGTTCATGTAACCTAGTATTAACAAATCATTTCATCTGTACATTGTTACCAAATGAGCGCGTTGTCAATAAGTAATATTGTTATTGTTCTTTCTTTCATATACTCCATACAGTCCCCGAGTTACGATAAAAAGCGACACACGTAAATTCGTATTAATTTACGATATAAATACACATAAAATTTACGAATGGTAGTTAACGTTTGAAGTAAAAAGTAAGGGCACTGTAGCTCAGTGGTTGAGCGCTTACCTCTGGTGTGTGTGGGTAAGCCTCGGTTCGATCCCCGGCCAAGTAAATTTGTAGCGGACAACACCGTGTCCGTGGGTTTTCTCCGGGGTACTCTTGTTTCCTCCAACTTCCTCACTCCACCAATTCTTCCATCATCATTCACTTCCTTTAATCATCGTCTCCCTTAGCCTCATAGGCATAATCGTGGGACGTTACACTGAAAACTTTCATTTCATTTTGTTGAAGTAACAAGTAGTACTAGTGTAGTAAGTTAAATTTCTAAATTGTTTTGAGAGCCATCTAATGAGTAAATTATGAACTAATTAATTACTTACCGAATTAATTACCGAAAATGTTGCGGTATTGTTTTTTTTTTTTTTTTTTTTTTTTTTTTTTTTTTTTTACAATCGGCATTGTAAGCAATATACTTAGATTCTGTACTCTCCCTATTTACAAAGCATATTATGTAAATCGAATTTTTGTATGGCAGTATTATTAAACGGTATTGTTTTTTTTTTCGTATTTTTTATTTTCGAACTACAATAGAAGAGAAGAAAGTATGGTGGTAGTGAAATCATCGAATCCGAGATTCCAATGGATTGACACGTTTCATAGCCCATAGATCCCGATAAAGTAAATTTTCGACATCCGTCCCAGGCCCGTATTTAGGGGGGTCTAGGGGGCGGCCCCCTAAATTTTTGCTGACCGCCTAAAAATTTTTACGGTAGGCTTGCAAATGAACTATAATATGGTGATGATCTATAATAAGGTTGGATCGGGCCTCCCTAACTTCAGCCAGGCCCCCCTACATTTTTGGGCTGGCTACCAGACTGATCCATCTGTTTGTTCGTCCTGATAGACATTTGTCTAAAGGCCATACTGTTGAACGTATCGGAACCAACATTGAAAGTTAAGGCTTTTTAAGGTGATTTTCCAGAGAAGTTTTTTTTTTTAATTATCTTCCTACCCCTGAAGATCAGTTTACTAAAGGATGAAAATCAAAATTTGTTTTTTTCTCAAAAACGGCTCTAATGATTTTGCTTATATTTCATAAATCGATTTTTCAATAACAATCCAATACAGTCGTACGAGTTACTTCTCTGGGAAAAATCGAGAAGGGATAGTATAATTTTGAGGACCTTTTTTTTGGGGGGGGGAGGCCAAGGCGATTTTGTTGATATTTCATAAATATATATTCACTAATAATCTGAAAATATGACATAAATCATTTGTCCTGAAAAATGTTCGAAGAGTAGTTCATTTTTGGGGTGTTTTTTGGGCAATTTTCTCCAAAACAATTCAAGTGATAATCTTTATAATTCATAAATATTAATTCAATTACATCCTGATAATACGCCATAATTTATTTATTCTTAAAAACGTAGAAGGGGTAGATTACTGTGAGTTTACTTTCGGACGATTTTCTCCAAAAACAACTCAGGCTATTGTGTTCATATTTCATAAATAACTCTGTAATGTTGCGTAAATTGCTTTTCATAAATGAACTCACAAAAGGTAATTTACTCTTGAGGTAAGCTTCTTTTTGGACTACTTTTTTAAAAAAACAGCTCCGATGATTTTGTTCATATTTCATTAATAAATATTTTATTAATATTGCTATAATGTTGCATAAATAACTCCATGAGAACATCCATAAGGGGTAGTTTACTTTTGGGTTGAACTTTTTGATCGTTTTGTGTAATACGACTTCTACGATTTTATTATTTATATAAAATATTTCATTACTAACCCTAACATATGACATAAGTCATTTTCTTACAGAAAATCTACAAGGGATGAGCGAGTTTCCTTTTGGAAGTGAGTTTCCTTTGGGAGAAATTATCCATAAATGCCTTATAATTTTGTTTCTATTTCAGAAGAAAATGTTTCTTTAATGACTGTAGCATAACACGGTTTAGTTTAACTGTGTGCGTGGGTTTCCTCGGGGTTCTCCCGTTTCCTCTCACTTTCTTCATTCCACCATTTCATTCATTTCTCATCATCACCGTCTCCTTTAGCCTAGCCAGCTTAACCGTGGGACGTAAACCTCAAAGATTTCATTTCATTTTCACGGTTTAGTTTAAGAGTCTTCACCACAGCGAAATTAAACTACCGCTAATTTTAGTGTTTTTCTGTAATATCTTCAAACCAAATAAAAATATTCGAAAATTAGAAACGTAGTGAACTAGACAATACGATTCTGTATGTGATACTTTTACCACAATTGATCTATCTGCTTTTGATATTCCGCTATTTACAGAACCCGCAAAAAATGCTAAATCTATCTACAGTTCCAAATCTAAAGCAGATAGATGAGATGTGATAACGATATCACATGCAAAATCGTGTTGTCTAGTTCACTACGTTTCTGCTTTTCGAATATTTTTTATTAGGTTTGAAGATATTACAGAAAAACTCTAAAATTAGCGGCAGTTTAATTTCGCTGTAGTGAAGACCCTTAAGTTATTGGAAAGAGAAAGTTTAGTGCAGTGACCCATATCTTTTATTTCATACGTATTTACGACAAATCTTCGGTTATAGTAAAGATTCGACGTTCGTAAATTTCAAATAACGCAAAGAGCAGTGAAGTATTGTTAGAATCTTTGGTAGGTATACGAAATCATTTTCAAATACAGCAAGACAATGGTAACTTAAACCTGAAGGGAATAGATAAAAAAATCGAGTTATAGAGTTTTTCGAGTAAACAAAGTTCGAGTTATCAAAGTGGCTACAACAAAAATTCGAGATATCGAGATTCCGAATTTCTTATGAAAAGTGACTGTGTCACCTCTAAAACTCGAAATTTTATTCATTCAACCTCTGTAACTCGAAGTTGTGAAAGTTCCAGAAATTAGATAACTAGTAAAAATAATATACTAGACATGAGTAGAACTCAAGTACAGATACACATGAGCAGTAATGACAAAACTATCAACAATGACAATTACATAAATGCATAGAGCTATAGCTTCGGATTATTGAGGTCACATCAAAAGAAATTCGACTTATAGAGGTAAACTTCGACTTGTAGAGGTTCGAAGATACGAAAGTTTCAGTTACCGAGGTTTTTAAATATGATCAATCTATTAAAATTCGACTTATCGAGGTTATAATTTTTAAACTTTCGAGTTACAGAAGTTATTTCGATATTGAGTGTTGTAGAGAATTCAAGGGAATGTGAAAAAAAATCGAGTTTTCAAAGAATTCGAGTTATCAAGGCCAACTGTAGGGGAGACAGAGGTTGGTTGGCAGCAGAGGCTAGTTGAAGAACTGCATATAACTCCTCCATTAATTAACATAATTATCTGTAACTGCTATCATAAAAGGGCGACCGGTGAATGCTGCTGCCACCTTCGTACGGAATTTGTAACTTACGGATAAGGGCGTCTATTAGATAAAGAATGTTTTTGCCAGCCTAAAGTATTTTTTTTTCAGTTCTCAGTTATAACATCACAGAATCGTCACTTCTTGAAGTACAGAGGTAAATAATATAGCATTAGTTAGATCTGAACTTTGTTTTCATGAATATACAAACAATAAAACATAAATACCAAACAACTGAGGAATAATTAAGACTTCGTTGCTCAACATGTGCTTGGGGTTAGTTGGTGTATAGCATTTGGGGCTGGTTGGCAAGTGCGCCAACTAACCCCGTGTGGAACTTTAAGTTCTTTTACTTTCATTGTTACGTTGTGTGATTGTTGTTATGTTATTTACGGTTCTATCAATCTTTTACTTCCATGTTATAGAATAACATAGACGTATTGGATTACTGTCGAACTTTCAAAATCGAGATAAGACTGGATTTGACTTCTACTACCTCTGAAATGCAAATGAAAACCATATCCGGCTTGACGCCTCTGTGTGTGTTTGTCCATAGATATTTCGGTAACGATAACCCCGTTAAAATTGAATCAATTTAGTTGAAATTTAGTACATATGTTTGTGTTAGTGCCGACACAAGACCTATTGTTTTTTTTGTTTTTTTTTTGTTGAATTCGAACCATTAGGCTACTTCCGGAAATAGAGAGCGCCTAAGTGCTATTAACATGGAAGGTCCATCCATTTCCGGAAGCTGATGCCAGGAAAGAAGCTCGTGCTAATTCCAGTAAGAGAACATCGGCTATCTTAACCGACACGCCTGTAAAGGACGCCCTCACTGAGAAAGCAGCAAAGTCAAGGCAAACCAAAGCTACTGCTCCTTCCACTGAAACAAAGAAGATTCTTTTTGGGAAGAAAAAGAAATAGAGGAATGGAAGACAGATATCCAGAAAGAACAAGAAAAAAGAATAATCTGATGAAGAGGAAGATTTCTGCATTGTGTGCTTGGATGCATACACCAACAGCCATCCAGGCAAAAATGCATCCAGTGTGTCTTGCAAAGCATTAGTGCATGTAGAGTGTATGGATAATTCGCCATTTTACACATGCCATAACTGTGACTCTGAATTTTCTCATTTGTTCAATTCTCAGTGTCAGCAGAAAATAAACTGCGTTTCTTGATAGTTCAGTTATTTTAATTACCGGTAAATTTTGAAATATGGAGAATTAGCTTACATCACATGCTATTAAAACGGATGTGGTTTGATAATCTTGTAGCTTTCGATGCCATAATAACCAAGCTAGAATGAAAGAAAGAAGTTTTCATATTTCATAATGCTGATTCTTTTAAATGTTGTGAATAAAAACCATTTCAGAATTCGAACAAATAGCTTACTTCATTGCAATATGTATAGAACTGAGAAAAATCACCTTTATTACTAATAAATCTCATTATTGTTTGTGTTTTGTTGCGTATGGTTTTCGAGAAATATATTTAAAAAATATGCTAACTAGCCCCACAATACCAACCAACCATCCCCTTACTAGAGGTTGGTTGGAATACTTCATTTTAAAAGAAGAAAAATTTATTTCTCGAAAACCATAAGCAACAAAACACAAACAAAAATTGGATTTATCAGAGGAAACCTTGGTCTTTTCATACACGTGCCTTACAATAAATTGCAATACATTGTGAGCTAGTGGTCTACTATGCCACGCTTAATTGCATGCATGGAGAGCATGCCCGTGACCGTTCGGTCTATTTAATGGGCGGGTTCCGCAAGAAGTAATGCATCCCGCTCGTAGTTGCACAATATATGCTATTGTTGCTCGTGCACGTAGTGCACCGTCAAGATTTGTCCCTTAACCTTGACACCTTAGTGTGTCACCCCCATTCTCTGAGGGAGTGGGATACGCCCACTGCACGGCCAGATCGAAGTCCTGAGTGCCTACCAGTAGACCTACTGGTTGAGGCAGACTGCTAGCGAGTCAGTCCTACCATGCTCTGCAAGCATGGCGCCCGAGCGTTATAAGGCAAGCTCACCTCCCGCCCGTGTTCACCGTTACCCAGATTCCTGGGATTGGCTCCCACAAGCTACCGAATCCCACGGTATGACCACAGCCCGGCAGAGTCCAACCCAATCCGGGGCCCCAGGCAACGCCCGAGGGAGCTTGTTCAATCCCGGTCCTGCCTACCTCTATCGTTCAACTGGCAACCGCCTTGTCGTGTAGAGGTACCACGCACACGTCGAGATACTCCCGTATCTCATCCCGGACCCAATGGTACGTGTTGAGTCACCATTTGAGTTTGGTGCCGGCCCATGTAAAACGGAACTTCCTCCCTTTAGCAGGATCAGAACCGTTACCCAGATTCCTGGGATTGGCCCCTCCCCCACCTCCGGTTGGTCCTCCCTCAGGCTGGAATCCGACACTCCCCCCTCCCCGGTAGGGTCGTCCAAGCAATACGGGACTTCCTCTAGTTACAGTAAAGGTACACCGTACATTACCAGAACCAATGACTGATGTAGACCGTTTGCTCAAAGGCAGACATTGTCATTTGGGAGCCGTGTCTCCCCTGGTAGGCTCGCCCAAACAATACGGGGCTACCTATCTTTAACGTGTTTAGGTACCACGTACACGTTGTAGCGAGGCTACCTGTCCGAATCCCAATGGTACGTGTAAGCCACCATTAGAAGGGACACCCACACCCTTCCTTCGGTAGGGTCGTCCAAACAATACGGAACTACCTGTTCTTACGGGAGAGGTGAACCGTACATTACCAGACCCAATGGCTGATATAGACTGTCTACCTTCAAAGACAATGGCCATTTGGGAGCGGCGGCTCCCCTGGTAGGGTCGTGGCTCCTGCACCCAGTTGAACGCAGAAGACCTGGGACGAAGGAGTGACCCACTTCCTCAGCACTCCTGAGGTACGAGTATGCGTTAGGATACTAAGTATCCCATCCCGGACCCAAGAGAACGCATTACACTCTCTTTGAGAGCGGCACAACTCTCCCGGTAGGGCACTGGATCCGCCCGCACTCTTGGACACACCAGCTACCCACTCTTTTTGGCGTGTTGGGGTACCACGCAGCCTTATCTCCCGGACCCAAGGGCACGGCTTAGTTGCCCATTTCGGGGGATACCCTAGGGCTCACCCCCGTCGGTAGGTACGGCAGCCTAAGCTACCTACCCCACTGAGGACGTGATGGGGTCACACGTACTCTCCCAGATCCAATGGCACGAGTTAGTCGCCCATTTCGGAGGATGCCTTCTCACCTCCGCCGGTAGGTTGTTGTCCTCCCTTAATCCAGCCCATAAAACAGGACCGGCCGAATCGGTTGGACATCCAAGATGGAGCCTGTTTCCAAGATCCACTCAGTGCATTATCTTCTCAGAAAAAAAAAATTAACAATGAAAAATTCGCCAATCAGCCCCGGTCTCCCTATATATGGCATGCTCACCGCCATATACTCATTCTTTCACAAATTTAAGATGAATGTACGCTGGATTATAAAAAATTTAGATGGGTATACGGCGTATACTAACTTATATGCTCTATTACATTCCTAGCAAACAACCTCGAACGATTTATTTACGTAAGTCGAGAACTTTCTGTATACTAAGAAACTATTTATTTATTTATTGATTCATAGCTAACACAAATCCCGGTCCCTGGCACAGGAAGAATAAAATTTATTGAAAAATATTTGAAATTAATATTTTAACCTCCTTTCCCGCTATCCCCTTAAGACACGTATTTCAATCTAAGTGAAATGACAAAAAAAAAAAAAAAAAAAAAAAACAGCTCGGTTGATGTGCTTTCTTCAAAAATTCATTCCATAGAGTTCGGTTATTTTCTCGTGAAAAGGCGACATACAACTATGATCAACTAAAATCCAATTGATCACCGGTGTGAATCCTGTGTGGTTTTACACGGGAACTTAACTTTTCCACAGGTATCTTTTATCTTAGGTAAGAGGTGGTTCATATATATTAGGATAATCGCCATTTTGTGTGTTAAGCAGTAAAACCTAACAACTATCAGATTTCTTTGAAGGAAATTCTCAGCTAATTTGGGATGAAAGTATCTTGAGATGTCATGAAACATATTTTTGTTTCCTGTTACATGTAAATGTTAAATATTAAATTGATCTTATATATGGTTTTCTTCTTTGTTTGTAATGTTCTGTTCCAATCTTTCCACTAAATCAAACAATTCTTCAATATATAACGTAAAACGAAATCAGAACTTTAGATTCAAGACTATTTTTGAAGTTCTTGCATCACCGTAAAAATGTGAACGTATGTATTTTGTTATCTTATCATCGTGTTACTAAACACACTGCAAATATGGAAAATTATAACCAATAAATCGCTCGGTTTTTTGGTCTTCCTTTTGTGATGCAATCCACGATGTGCCTTTCCCCAGCGACCTTCTTCCTTAAAACAGAACACTATCGCTGCCGAAGGTCGCTAGGGGAGGGCGCCAAAAGAACACAAAGGAGGGAAAGAAAGAAAGGAAAAAAAGGAAAGAATTTTCTTTGCCAAACTCTTTGTGGGAATCTGACATTGGCCGTGGACCAAGTTCGTATCTGAGTTGTAATCGAAAAAGACAAAATACTATCTGACTGATACTGAAGGCTGACATGATGTTATCTACTTTCTTGTCCAAACACCTGCAAACATTTCTTCTATCTGTGTTGTTAGAACAGGGTTTTCCTATCATCAAAGGCAGCAAATATCAACTTCATCAGATTAAAATTTTTTTTCTTAGCCTATATATGTACGTGTGTGTATTGTCAGATTCAGAAATTTATTGGACAACTTCAGTCTTTGAGAAAAGAAACATACGTATTATTCTTAAGCAAAATACCATAGACATGTTGGATAAAAATATAGAACAATAACTAATCATAATTCCTTCTCTAAAACAGAGCTCAGGTACAACCATACTCTGAACAGAAAAGTCGAATTTAATTGGTTGCTTGTAGACCTGTAACCAGAACGAGAATCATGAGATGGGGGACATACTTATTTTTCTTACGGGGGCGGCTTACTTATTTTCTAAATTTATATTTATTTAAATGAATTAAATAGCTGAATCTGCGCTATCTACACAGCGCACCATTTACATATGAGCATGAATTTCCTTGTCATTCCTCACAACACCTGAACATGTTCCTTTATAGACACAAGTGAAAGACGTCATAATAAAAATCGGCAAGGAGTATCATAAAAAGGAGATTTTTTCAATATCTCGCACCGTTCGCAAGATTTGACCCTACTCGGTTGGAGTTTCTAACCATGTTTTGATCAGTGTTTTCTTTTTCTTGCATGCAGTATGTAATAAGCAAATACATTACACACACAATTAAACATAATACCGTACATAATGTCAGTGATATATGGTGTTCATTGGACAAAATACTCAAAACAATAAAGATTCATGTTAGACTAGAGAAATTGTTATCCTTCGTTTTTCATTATCATTGGGCATGAAACAGACGCCTGAGAGATGTACTACTCCTGTATACAATTATGTAGTGTTGGAATGTATAACTCGCAGGATACGATGCCTTCCTTTTTTAAAAAAATTCACCACTTCCAGTGTACTCCTAAAAATGTAACAAAGAAATAACGGTCATATTTTTTTAAAATATTCAATTAAAACTGGACAATCCACACAAAATTTGGAACTGACCAGTAAAAACGGCACGTTTCTGGCACTTGGGGTTTTCGAGATCTAATTGTCGAAAAGATTGGAGACAAACATGTAAACTTTTCTTTGGAAATTAACATATAAACCTAGCATTTTAATGTATAGACCAACTGAATCTGCGATCTCTACACAGCGCATCATTCACATATGAGCATGAATCTTCTTGTTATTCCTCACATCTGTACATGTAAAAGATGGATTCTTATATTACAATGGTTTTCAACCGCCACACAGTGGGAAAAATTGCAGTTCTATCAGCGAAAAAATCGTTGTTCTGTAGTAAAGCATGTTTTTATTTTGCACTTTTTGTATTGGTATGACATGTTGTTAGGGAATTAGATAATTAAACACCCATATTGTTACCAGTATGTGCATTTATTTGAGAGAAATAGGCTAGTAGCGAAGTTTGCATCAAACTTATTTACGTCTTTGGAGCAGTATGAACCCTGTAATGAAGAAAACCAATAGTATTACGTGTATTTCCACTGATTTTATAGCAAAAAGCAACATGAGATGATGATATACATATAAAAGGGTAATATGAACATGATATAAAATTAGCGAAGAAAACATAAATTATTACATGTATATCTATTTCTTTCAGAGAAAAAGTTAACATTACAGTTGTGTATACGGATGTAACTCTTTGTAGTAGTATGAACATTTGTTATAAAATTACTAAATAAAACACATATATTATTGCACGTGTATTCACGTATGCTAGAGACAAAAGTAAGCACATATATTGAGAGAAATGTAAGGTAGTAGTGTGGACCTTTAATAAATTTTACGAAGAAATCACAGATGTTGGTACATGCACATCCATGCTGTTTTAGAGAAGGACGTAACATAATAATTTGATATACATAGTTCTCTTGTAGTAGTGTGAACCTTTTTATGAACTTAACAAAATATTTTTATACATGTACAGCAATTTACTTTAGAAAAACAGAAAACAGAATGTTTGGTTTTTGTAGTATAATGAAACTTGCATAAAGTTAACAAACGTAACTCTTGAAATCCATGCATAGCCAATTTGTTTAGAGAAGGAGGTAACGTAATAGTGTGGTATGCGCATGTACTTTTTCTAGTAATATGGATCGTTTTAGGAAATTAACTAAGAAACATGACACTCAACGAGAACTACACCTTTATATACACAAGAATTCTATCCAATATCTTACAGCCATATCATACGTATCTATGTATTACATACATATAGATAGTACATATTACCACTCGTACCTATTCCCTCACAGAGCTTGAATCCTGAGTTACTGCATCAGGCTCAGGCAGCAAGGGATCTAACAATAATTTTCTTTCATCTGATGAAAGAGGCTCTGTATGACTGCGAAAGAAAACAGTAGTTTGTGAGGTTGAAGAAATTACGGGATCTGAAGAATACAACAATGTATGCAACATGTCCCTTAAAGTTTGTTCGCGAGACATTTTGCGGTATTTCGATCCGAAACTATGTCTGCATTACGCCACACTTGAAATAGCTCCCGACGTTTCATCGCCATATTTGCTGTAAAACATAATATAAAATTAATAGCCAGATCTTGGCAGCTAGTTTCTTCACCATTAACTCTTTATAGTATGTAAATTAAAACAAAATAAAAATGAAGACGCCATCTCTCTACATCAGTTACTATATGTTTACACACATTACGCACAATAAATAAAAATGTATTTTTGAGCTTTATTAAGTTAAAGACGTATTTCAAACAGTTATAATTATAAAACCAATATGCAAGGAACTACTTAAGTACCAAGTGCTTGATGCATCCCCAAAATATTCAAAATCTCATCCGATGTGGTGAAGAAATGTTTTCGCAAACATGGATGTTTATACTGTAGTTTCATTTGGATACAAACAGAAAATGTATATATGGTCTACATTTAATGACTTGTACACTCCTCATTACCTTACTTATCACATTGTTTTCAATGACATTGCGTGGATTCACTATCTCCATTTTAGGCATAGGTGTTGGTTAGTTTTCGAATTTTCAGCCACTATAATGGCACTTTGTCCCACTGTGCGCCAGTCCGCGAAATTATTAGGATCACGTTAAGTGGACTATTTAAAATTGTAATGTTAGTACATACGTCCGACCGTTACTCCACACGAAAACCTCACAGCAAATTTTTGTATTGTTTTATCTTCGCATAGATCGCTTGAATGATTATCTCGGTCAAGTTTGTTAATAGAGCCAATCTGTTAATATCTTCATGCGAAAAATGAAATGAAATCTTTGAGTTTAACGTCCCACGATGATGTCTTTTCCGCTAAGGGAGACAATGATTATAGCTAGGGAATGGTGATGTTAAGAATTGGTGGAATGAGGGAAAGTGGGAGGAAATGGGAGTTCCCAGGAGAAAACCGACGGATAAGATGTCTGTCACAAACTTACTTAACCTGGGATCGAACCAGGGCCCTCATGCACCAGAGGTAAGTGCTCTACCACTGAGCCATTGTGCCCATATTTTCATGAGTAACGTGATTTAACGTAAGTATATTTTAAAAACCATCCCACTCTCTAGCTTTTATGCAACCTGCATAATAGCAAAGCATTGTTGGTTGCCTATGATAAAGGATATGTAGTTTTCCTTACAGAAAAAACTTTTATTAGCTCTTAGTTTCAAGCAATCCTGTTTACTGGCATTTATTTTTGGTTAGTGTTAATACCAAGTGTGGTGTTTTCTAATTTACAGGTGCCAAGATATTTCTGTCTTTTGCCGGTCAGTGAGGATCGAAAGATTGAAAACCTTTGTCATATTAGATATAATCCCTCTTCAGGCATACTTCGAACTGATATCAGAAGTGCAGATGCCCTATATAAATTGATTTGGAGAGGAAACAATGTATGGGAGATGAGCTTTTCTTAGAATTAGCAGATAAGTACAAAGGATACTGAGTGTGTTATGACTTCTAAAAGCAGATAAGAGAACGTCTAAATAGGGCTAGAAGAGTGTTGTTCTCAGCCATACGACAACATTGTTTGCTGACTGGACTCAGAAGTAGTGTTCATTACTGAATACAGAAACATTTTGCAGTCTCCGGGAATCTGGCAATTGACAACTAAACTTCGTAGCCGTAAGTACAACGAGGAAATACGTTCACGAATGTTTAGAGATATCAATTAATATTACTACTCGTTTTCTCAAGTTTAACACAAGCGCTAAGAAGCCATAAAATCGAGTTTCTGTGCTTTCCACTCCCGAATCTGAATCCAAGTGGAGTGCAAAACAGAAGAATGCAGTCTGTAACATGTATTACAAAATACTACAAGTTCTTCAGATAGTCTTGTACCATGAGACCAATGGAACAAGAAATAACGAAAGCTGTAGTAGTAATTGCGCCAGTCCATCTCAATTTTGTATCCTTGGTTACCTGGCACAGGGGTTCATTGTGTAGGGAGTGCTTAGGACCACAACAGGAGGGCAATAGGACTACCAGGAGTGTATAGGATCACCCTGGGTATCTTGACCCAACTCAGGAGGTGCGTTAGTGTACAACTGTCCTGAAACCCTGTATTCAATCAGACAATAATATAAGGTAATAAGATCTCAACAAACAGGACATCATAGATCAAAAACATCAAAAATTGATATTTTTGATCCTATACACACCTAGTCAGAGTTGGTGTGGGTCAATGAAAACTTGACCCACGACCCACTGACCCACCACCCACCATGACCCACTCCGACCCACGACCCACCGTGACCCACTCTGACCCACCACCCACCATGGCCCACCACCCACGGTGACCCACTCTGACCCACCACCCACGGTGACCAACTCTGACCCACCACCCACCATGAACCACTCTCATCCACTTTGACCTATTCTGACTCACCAAAATCCATCGTCATCAACTCTGAACACGATCCACGGCCTCTTCTAAACTGACTAAAGAGTTTACACTTGTAATAAAACAAGACTGTGAAATTGTCACTAATCGGAATTTGAATTTCTAGTCAATCGCTCAAACACCATTCTGTTACAATAACAGTGGATCTGACCTTTACGATATAAAATGATAAAGTGTTTGTCAGTGAGGAAATTAAAACAGTTCGAGGTGGGGGGAAATTAGTGTGTGCCTAAAATATACTTGTACTAAGAGAGTATTCTTTCAAGTGTTAATTTCTGAACGCATTCCACAAGAAACTTCTATTCGCAGGAAAATACCCCTGTACAATATGGAAAAGGTTATGGTTTCCCAGTTCACAGTATTTTTCTCACAAAAGACTTGAAAAGTCAGTTGTTCATAGGGTATAAAGGTGCTCGGTTACCCTCTGTGAGGTCATCCCCATAAAGTATGCTCATAATTGTAATTTGTGTAATCATTAAAACACCATGTTAAATTTAAGTTACAAATATGCATAATTGTAATTATTATGAATATTTATTCAAAGTAGTTTACCTCAACCAAAGAAGAGACTTACTAAAAATTAGGTACAAAGTTGAATAACACAAATAAGCCATTAGTAATACAAGTATACATTTTCCGTAACACGTAATTTTCCACCTTAAAACAAATCTGAAATCGGATTTATTTCCTGTTGGTAACTTTTTGGCGGTAAATCATCCGCAGTGGAATGATGTCCATCCTTCAGCCAAGAAATAACTAGCTCGTCTACTTTGAGCTTGTCTAGCGGTGGGCCATTAACATTGATCAGCAACAAGTTAGACAATGTTTGAGCACTTAGTGTATTTCTAATATTAGTCATCTATAAATTCATAGGGGGAAATTCCCGTTCGCACTCTGTCGTGAAAATTAATAATATTTCTACCCGATTTCTGCAACTTCTCATCGACAATCTACTTGTTAGACTTAAGTCTGATGACGATTTTTCTTGGTTAGGTTTGAAATACTCAGCAAGAAGTATCATCTCTCTATCGCCATACAACATCTTTTCCATATCGATCATGTCAGTTGGTAATGTCGACCCATGTAGAACAGAAACTTCATCTATCACGCCTTCGATAGGGAATCTTGTGAATAAATTATCAATTAAAGCCTGATAAACTGATGATTTCTTATTTGTTTATAAATTTAATTTTTGTAATTACACATGAAGGTTTGATACCATTTCCAAGTTCCCTCCCCCGTCTAGAAAGCGAAAGGAAACGAGGTTCCTGGAAAGTATTCAGAGTTGAATGGGAATTTCCCTCCTTCTTCAACTTCAATTACCACACTGCTGTTTACCATGTGCCAAATTACGATGATTTTCAATTAAATTATCATAGTATAATTATTTCCTTGTTGAATTATCAATACTTTTCAGTGGAAAAAAGGATGAAATTTGAAAGTTCCAAATCAAAGTAGACCAACGTAAAGGGAGAAAAAGTGTAAAATTTTCCATACAATTATGCGTACAATCCAAACTTCAAATTTCCGTGTAATTAAGCTTACAGTACAAATTTTATGCCTATTTTTCTCACAACTTTATGGGTTGATTGCCCTGTGCTGTAAGCGCTCCAAATAATAAACATAAGCTTCAGCAATTATTATAGCAGAAAACAATGGATATATGAAGCCAAGTACTGTATTTTTTGTTTCTAATTTTTTTCCTAAATAACATGGATCGTTTTCGATCATTTTTACAAACCAACTCACTACCAATTTTTCATATGTAGAAAGTGACCCCCCCCCCACACACATAAAGGAGAATTTTAAAGAATGCTAGGACACACACTGTTTATTTTCAATAAAGAGTTAATACACTGAATTTCATCTCCGTAAGTTTAACGGCTTGCGAGATACTAATTTTTTTTCGCGAAAATTCGGATCCTCACTACCTCCTTAGGATATTATGCATTATAATAAAAGCAATATAACTTCCCAATTTGGATTAAGGCCTAACTATATACCAAAAGTAATTTCATTCGACTTTGCAATTTGACCGTGATGATCAGGCACACATAGTTACATTCAATTTTTTTAATATAATAATTTATATATTACAGTGATTCAAAAATGTTTTTTTTTTTTTTCAGTAGTTAGCTCTAAAAACTCACAGTCCTCAGAAGATACTGTCTACAATGCAGTGAGCAGAGAGGGTCGGTAGATTATACTGAGTCGGTGGGTCGCAGTGGGTCACGGTGGGTGGTGGGTCGCAATGGGTCACGGTGAGTGGTGGGTCACAGTGGGTCACGGTGGGTGGTGTCACAGTGGGTCACATTCTGTTGACCCACGACCCACTGACCCACCCAGAAAACTTGACCAACTTGACCCACTGACCCACCGACCCACTGACCCACTCCATCTCTGCACCTAGTGGTTCTATGTTCCCTAGGGTGGTCCTAATCACCACTGGATTCTGCGATAGGAACACAGGGGAACAAAATTCAGATGAACTGGCGCAATTACTACTGCTATTTTGGCATCGTGAGTTACGGTATTCAGACATTCCTTGGGTTTTTGGGCCAAATTCTGACTTGTATAGATTATATTTTAAAGACGTTACGCTTCCTAATAGTCGTTTATTTTGTAAAAATCCATCCAAGATTACTTTCCCTAGCAACACAGTCAGAACCACCAACGTTGGGAAAAGGAAGGCTGTCCAACTACCAACATTGATCCTATATTGTAATCGACCTCTTTGCCGATCAACAAATTTATTTTTCCAACATAGATATTACAATCATTTTATGCAACTCAAATTTTCAACTTTTCACCTATGTTGGGCCAACATATTTAATAGTTGTTGAAACTGCAATTGGAATTACAGGGTATAAACCAGAGTTTCCCAATCTTTTTCAACTTGCGGCACACTACGGGTGTTACTTGGATTCTCGCGGCACACTTGTAGGTATTATTATTTGTAAATATAAAACACAGTGGTATTTTTTGTGATTACTCATCTGCTTCTCTCAGAGAAGAAAGCTCTATCACTGGTTTTCCCCGTGGTAAATTATTATGCTTATTTTTCATTCTAATTTAAAAATAGAAAACAATTGCAATGAAATCTCTGAAACCTCTTTGTTTCGACGTAGTAGGTCAATTATCCGTACCTGTAGTGTTTCATTCTCACCCTTTTTCCTTCTACCATGCAATCTAATACGTTTCTCAGAACATAATTTCTTGTTAAACAACGGGTTAATGCATGTTTATACTCTTTTTACTCACCTCCAATATTATGACTTTCAAACTATGCAACACAACCGTCTTATGGTACGGTTTATTATCTTCCTCTATCTGTTTGTCTGTCTATCCGTTCGTCTGTCGACAGATATAAGAGAAAAAAACATAGTAAGAGATGCCAAAAAGCATTTTTCTTTTCTGAAATCTATTAAGTTTCCTAAGAATAGGCTCCATCTCATCCGTTAACCCTGTATCTAACATGAACTGATAGAAATTAACCGTTTCAGGTTCTAGCATTGAATGCCATTTTTGATTAAGTAAAAATGAAAATGAAATCTTTGAGTTTTACATTCCACGGTTATACTGGTTAGGCTAAAGGAGACGGTGATGATAAGAAATGAATGAAATAATGGAATGAAGAAACTGGGAGGAAACTGGAGAATCCCGAGGAAGCCCACGCACACGGTGCTTGTCCACCACAAAGTTCACTAGGCGGGAGCAGTGATCGAACCAGGGACCCCATGCACCACAGGTGAACGCTCTACCACTGATTTGATTAAGTAATAAATAGTTATAAAAATGTCTGCTCTAGACTTCCAAGTAACACTCATCAGCACTAAAAAGCCCATATAGCAATTTAAATAGTTCTTGAGTTTAATTTCAAAACGTTGGTTTTATCACATATTCCATTTTAACAATGGTTGATTCATTTGCACTTCATGAAATAAAGTGAAATATTTCAGTTTAACGCAAGGGCGCCCATCAGGGTGGGCAAGATGGGGCGATCGCCCCCCCCTAAGAGGAAATCGTACTTGGGAATATCGAAAGCCCAATAGAATTTTTACATTAGTTATAGCAAAATTTGAAACTATATTTGAAACCTCGCTTATATTTGCCCCCCCCTTGGAAACCACAACATGGGCGCCCTTGGTTTAACGTCCAACGATTATACTCTTTAGGCTAAGGGAGAGGATAACAAGCAAGTGAATAATGATGAAAGAATTGGTGAAATGTGAAAGTGGGAGGAAACGGGAGTACCCTGAGAAAACTCAGATACGATGTTGTGCACCACAAACTTACTTGGCCGGGGATTGAACCAGGGAGCCCACACACCAGAGGTAAGCGACCTACCACTGAGCCACCGTGCCCCTACCATTTGCACTTCATGCCATCACTGATAATGCATAATCAAGGTGAGAGAGTGATGATGAGATTAATGACAATAGTGGAATGAAGAAAGTAGAAACAAACAGAAGAACCAAGAGAGGACTCACGCATACAGTATTTGCATAGCAGAAAGCTCACTTGGTGTGAACCGTGATGGAACCAGGGACCTCACGCACCACAGGTCAGTGCTCTATCAGAGACCCAAAGCCCCATGAGTCAAGTAATTTTATCACTTCCGATGCTAACGAAAGTGCAAGATTCTAAAGCTTACATTTTCAGTTACAAAAGAGTAAGGCTGCTGCCTAAGGAAAACACAGGACTAAATAATTTACCTTTATTATCATGTAATACGTTTCCTCGCCTTCTTAAACTTCGATAAATTTTATCTTTGAAACTTTTTGTTTTACGAGGTTTAAATCAAACTTACTATTTTCTCTCTTTCTTATTATAATAATTAGAGAAGAATGCAAAACAACCATTCTAAGCACCATATGGAGCACATGTCCTTGGAACTTACCACAAACAAATGATGTTGGAAATACTGTCGGAAGTGCTTCAAGCTTCACCCATCCAGGAAGTGCTTCAAGCTTCACACATCCAGGAAGTGCTTCAAGCTTCACCCATCCAGTAAGAGCTTCAAGCTTCACCCATCCAGGAAGTGCTTCAAGCTTCACCCATCCAGGAAGTGCTTCAAGCTTCACCCATCCAGAAAGTGCTTCAAGCTGTACCCATCTAGGTAGTGCTTCAAACTTCACCCATCCAGGAAGTGCTTCAAGCTTCACCCATCCAGGAAGTGCTTCAGGCTTTACCCATCCAGGAAGTACTTCAAGCTTTACCCATCCAGGAAGTGCTTCAAGCTTTACCCATCCAGGAAGTGCTTCAAGCTTCAACCATCCAGGAAGTGCTTCAAACTTTACCCATCCAGGAAGTGCTTCAAGCTTCACCCATCCAGGAAGTGCTTCAAGCTTCAACCATCCAGGAAGTGCTTCAAGCTTCAACCATCCAGGAAGTGCTTCAAACTTCACCCATCCAGGAAGTGCTTCAAGCTTCACCCATCCAGGAAGTGCTTCAAGCTTTACCCATCCATTGCAAGTTCCAAATGTAATGAAATCCGAACTACAGCAATGCATTCAAATTTCAATTCTCACGCACAGGGAATCTGGTACTACGTGCTCCAATGCGCCTAGCCACAGCCACCCGACCAGCGGTGAGGTTTAAAGGTGAATTTAATCGTATTAGTTAACAACCAGAGTGTCAGCATTGTAATCGGTAAGGTGCGTACCAACTGCAATCTTGACTTCGATCTAGTTGGGTCAGGATTTCAAATTTTACCACAGATTTTTTTTTTAAATTTTGTAAATTTACTTAAAAGATTTCAAAATTTGAAGAGAACAATACCTATATGTCTATAGACTAATTAACTATATCACGTGCCAGACATATAATTTTTTTTTCATTATTATTATTATTGAAGCATGGAAGCATTGAAGCTTTTTTTAAAGTTACAATGTGATGATTAGAAACAAACAAAACTAACCTCTCTCCATGAGTACTTAAAGTTTACGTTTTAAAATTATATTCTTTCTTTCATAATTTTCAGCATATATTGTATGTATTCAAACATTGTAATTTTTAGGATTAATCTTACGGCGTCGAACATCTGCGCCATTTTTATTTTCATATGGCGCTTGATTGATTTATATGAGAAATTATTTTTATGTTTCTTTGAAATCAACTCGAATTCTAATGATTTGAATTATCGTATTTTTCGTCAAATTTATATCAATGTTCTTTCAATTGATGAAAATTAAATTTTGTGGTATATCATTGTAATCAAGGGTAAAAGTGGATCTCAAAATGTAGGGAGAAGTATAGCATCACGTTGTCCCACGTGCCCATCTCTGCCCATTGTATTTTTTTTAGAGAGTGGGGAGATGCCACAGATATTTTCCGGTAGTGGGGAAACGGCTTCCTCTGCGTTCCCCCCTCACTTTTAAACCTTGATTGTAATATTTAATAAATCAAATTAAATGCAAGTAATGATAAATATCTAAAGTAATCGAAACAAATACAGAGGTCTTATTAAACGCTTGCAGGGAGTGGATTTTGAACTAAATGCAGAAAGAAGTTCGTTGGGATTGTATTATTGCAAATTACGAGTGCGTTAAAATATCAAATATATCCGATAACGTGGATACTTTCAAATATCTGGGAACAATATTAACAGACAAAAAACATATTCACGAAGAAATTAAATATCGACTAAAACCAGAGAATTTGTGTTATTATTCAGTTCAAAATCTCTTTTCGTCGCGAATTCTGTCGACGAATTTGAAGTTTAAAATACATAAAACGATAATCATCTCTGTTGTTCACTATGGTTGCGTAACATGGTTCCTTACTCTGAGGGAAGAACATAGACTAAAAGTATTTGAGAACAAGATCCTGAGACGAATATTCGAACCCAAGAGGAACGAGAATGGTCAATGGCGGAAACTTCATAACGAGGAACTACATAATTTATATCGTTTACCAAACATTGTTAGAATCATCAAATCTAGGAGGCTCAGGTGGACAGGTCATGTAGCCAGAATGGAAGAAAGTAGGAATGCTTTCAAAGTTTTAACTGGAAGTCCAATCGTAAAACGACCATTAGGAAGACCTAGGAGCAGAACAATATTAAGACAGATCTCGCAGAAATAGTAATACAAAGTAGAAACTGGATTCAGTTGGCTATGGACCGAAGTCAATGTAGAGTTTTAGTGAACGCGGCATTAAACCTCCGGGTCTCATAGGTCATAGGGTTAGTTAGTTAATGCTAAATGTATATGTTATAATGAAATTCATTCTGAAAAATCACGGAACGTTTAATTAACTTTAAGAAGACATGAATAAAATCACATAATTAAAGTTTCAAACCCATTTCTAAGAAAATAGAAAAATAATTCCTCATATAAATCAATGAAAAAAAAAAAAACAAATAACAAAAAAAAATATTAGCAGTGGGAAGGAATACGCCTAGTTTTTAGTAATTATTCGTTAATAATTTCAGGCATATTTTCTGAGTTAATTGGCAAGTCACGTATAGTAGCCTTCACTGTCTAACAGATGAGAGAAATCATGAAAGCGTGTAGTTATATCACCGTTACTTCGTGGCCTTCAGGTGAGAAGATTTTCAGCAAATTTGGAAGACGTTAACGGTGCATATGAGGGAGTCAAGTTCATTCCGAAAGGATGGAAACCACTACACTTTTGAGAAGAGGACAAGAAGGTAGCAATTAAATTGTTTTTAAAAAAGAAATTATTATTATTCCCAAGATTTTTGCTTTGAGGAGGAAACTTTTGACACTTATTTTGCAGCATTCATCATCAAGCTCCATCGGAAATCTACAAATTAAAAAAAAAAAAAAAAAAAAGTATAACACTGATTTAATTTCTTGTGTCATTTGTAAATGAAAAATATGTGAATAATGTGACTGGTCTTTATAATATGAAACGGAGTAAGGGTTTGGCTAAAAGGCAATACGAGCGATGCTTATTTAGGCCTAATGGCGCACCACGTTTGCCCGGGAACTATCTGTAGATTCGCAGGTGCTAACTTTAGCAAACAAGGCCTCCGCACTTGGACAGAGAAACCTTCTTCCTACCTCTTGCTTCTCCCCTTCTTCAAGCACTACCCATCATTCAGAGTTGCCAACTGAGCAGTTTTATTATAAGTTGATTACAAGAGCATTTTTTTTTTTAAATCTGAAAGTTATACAAATAATGATTCTATAACTAGTATGTGTTTCACTGCTAGGACTGTGTGCCACTGTTAGAAGTCGAACATTAATAGATAAAATCTATTGCTAAACAGCGTATATTTTTCATATACAGGACGTAAATAAAGAAATAATGTATTCCTGGAAACAGGGCCGGCTATATCATATATGCAACACGTGCATTTGCGCGAGGTAGTAAGTTTCGAGGAGCGGCAAAATCTGCCATAAGTACATTATTTGAAATAAATATTTCTTGTTGGAAACATACTTCATGATGATGGTAGTTAAATTTATAAGCTGACCTTCTATTTGAATATTACGTTCATAAATAATGTTTAAGTCGCATTAGTTTAAGGTCATATAGACAGCGCGAAAGCAAATGATCAAACAAATCCCAGTATTCTTTCCTTAATTGTTGCCAAATACAAGAATTCAATACTACTTCCTAAGTGAAGTCTTGACCCAACTACGATAACTTCCATAGTATTTGAGCTATGGATCTTTAAAGTTTATTACTTTTTCCCTGTTATCAGTAGCCTTTAACTCCGAAACGAAGCATTCGTACACTTAGGTTGGCCTATAGTTTTTGTCTTTATCTTGGTATGAGGAACCCTATATATATAAGGTCGGTTCCAAGGGGGCTATACCCCCTCCCCCTTGATCCTCAGGTATACACTGGATAAAATGGATTTCAATCCTGTTTTACACTGGATAAAGCAGCAAACTACGGTTTAGCCCCTCCCTTGATCATATCATGGATCCGTCACTGTATATATACCGCCATCCGTCGGGACCGTAATACGGCAAATTATGGATGCGTTAAAATATCAAATAATACTTTTGATAAAGTGGATAGTTTCAAATATCTAGGATCAATGTTAACATACGAAAATCATATTCACGAAGAAATTAAATGTCGACTAAAAGCAGGGAATTCGTGTTTTTATTCGGTTCAAAATCTCTTGTCGTCGGGAATTCTGTCGAGGAATTTGAAGCTTAAAATATACAAAACTATAATCATGCCTGTTGTTCTGTATGGTTGCGAAACATGGTCGCTTACTCTGAGGGAAGAACATAGACTGAAAGTATTTGAAAACAAGATCCTTAGACGAATATTCGGACCCAAGAGGAACGGAAATGGGGAATGGCGGAAACTTCATAAGGAGGAACTACATAATTTATACGCTTTACCCAACATTGTTAGGGTCGTCAAGTCTAGGAGGCTTAGATGGACAGGTCATGTAGCTAGAATGGAAGAAAGTAGAAACGCTTTCAAAGTTTTGACTGGAAGACCAATCGGAAAACGACCATTAGGAAGACCTAGGTTCAGATGGGAGGACAATATTAAGATGGATCTCACAGAGATGGGAATACAAAGTAGAACTGGATCCAATTGGCTAAGGATAGAAGTCAGTGGAGAGCTTTTGTGAACGCGGCATTGAACCTCCGGGTTCCATAGGCCACAGAGTTAGTTATTTATATATATATATATATATATATATATATATATATATATATATATATATATATATATATATATATATATAGTGAGACATCGATAACTCGAAGATGAAGGGAATAGATAAAAATTATTGAGTTTTTCGAGTAATTAAAGTTCGAGTTGTCACGGTGGCCACAACGAAATTTCGAGATATCGAGGTTCCACGTTCCTACTTAAAAGTGACTATACAGTAAAACCTCCATAATTCGAAGTTTTATTCATTTCACCTCTATAACTTGAAGTTGGAAAAGTTCCTTAAATTAAATAAGATAACTAGTAAAAATAAAATGTTAGACATGAGTAAAACACGATTACAGTACACATTAGCTACAATAACAATTACGTAAAAGCATAGAATTATAACATCGAATTATCGAGGTTGCGTGAAGAGAAATTTGACTTACAGAGGTAAACTTTGACTTGTAAGAGTGTAGCAGATACGAAAGTTCGAGTTCTCAAGATTTTTTAAAATATGATTATGAAACCCTTAAAATTCGACTTATCGAGGTTGTAATTTTTACTCATTTGACTTACAGAGGTTACTTTTAACATTGAGTGTTATGAAGAGATCTAGGGAATGTGAAAAAAATCGAGTTATCAAGGAATTCGCGTTATCGAAGTTCAACTGTATATCTTTGGGCAATATTATAATTAAAAATTAATGTGTATTAGTTAATCATAATTTGGTTCTATAACTCATTAACGATAATATATATACTGTCGCGTCGTCTCGCTAGTGACATAATGAAGAGCATGATTATTGCGTATATTATTATGAGTTTCATATTACTAGGCGGTGTACTTTCCGTACAGTAACAATTTTTGGGTCTACAAAAAATATTTGTGTTCTTCCTGGAAACTAAGATTGAGGTTTACGTTTACTCATGTAATTTAGTTCAGTTAACGAGATTTATCAATTGACATCACATCTTTGGACTATTTTTTTGGTTAAATATTAACAATGCTGTAGAAGATTACATTAAGATTGTTGGGAATTGGAACGGGCACAAAGTGCTACAGAGTAATTGTACTGGGCTTAAATGCCACAGAAGGTTGCACATACTCTAATTTCAATGTTTAGTAGTCATGAATAAATCTGCGCAAACAAGATATATTATATAGACAGGGCCGGATTTAGGAGGGGTGCACCGGTACATGTGCACCCAACTTTGTTGTAAATATATACTCATATATCTAAAATGAGAAATTAGCAATGGAAATAGAAAGACTTTCCGAAACTTTCTGCCATCATTTTTCGTTAGGGGCTTAAAAGAAAGCAGAGCTTAGCAAAAGTTATAGTTTAATTCGATTTTCTGAAGGTTGAAGGAAAATGATTCACTAAGCAAAATAATGTAACATTTGTCAAGTATGGAGAAAACAGAAGCCAGTAGAAGAGAACATTTTTCCTGTATATCATCACAATTGTCAGGTGTAAAGAATATTGTCACATGTCATTTTGAAGAGTTTTAGTATGATTGGTAGTTATTGGTGCACCCCCCACAGAAAATCCTGGATCCGGCCATGCATATAGACTATGATTTCTTAGGACTAACGTGACGTGACGTAAAGTTCGTCATTGACATGACATTGTAAGTGAAACATTTCAGCAGCTAGCAACTTAAACTTGTGATAAAATAAGTCAGATTTACATCACGTGAAGGAATTTGGTTTGTGTGGCGTAACATTTTCTCAATCAATATTGAGTTGAGTTGAGTTGATTTTGAGTTTAACGTCCCTTCAGCAAGCGAGACTATATAAGACAGGACTTACTGATTAAAGAGGAATCCGAACCACATAAGCTCCAGCCGGGAATCGAACCCGGGTCTGCCACGCCAAAGACCCGTACGCGAACAACTTAGCCATGAAGGAGCTCTCAATCAATATTGAAACCAGAAATGATCTACACTTCCACTACTTCCGGTTTCAGTAGATATTAGAGTGAAGATGCTATATATTTCTGGAATGCTTAATTTCGCTATCTATTACCGTTTTTCCTATATACTGTGAACGTTAAAACCGAAAGTGATTTGTTTGGCCGATTGCGGTTTGAATAGAGAGTTAAGGGAGAAAATGGTGTCTATTCTTAGAATGCTAAATCATTTTAAAAACATTTCTCACTGTCTCTTATCATCTGTGTTCTGTGTAGGTCAATATTCAAACTGGAATTTTTCGTAGATTTTTTTTTTTTCGGTTTTAGCATGGAGTTAAGAATTGAGATGAAATGTAATATTGGGACGCTGAATGGATTGCAGGAAAGGAATTCTCGTTATATATTACTTTTGCTCTATAGTTATCAACGTTAAAACTGGAAAAAGTTTATTTCTACCACTTCTGATGGATGAATCACTTTCATTATTAAATTCGATTCGTAACTTGTGATTCTCTACATCCTGGCCGAAATTAATAGTGATCAATCAAGTAGAACTTGAGATTTTTGGTTTTCCGTGCGGGCACACGAACAACACAGAGTAAACATACAAAGGAGTTTCGATAGAAGTATACAAAGGAGTTTTGATTCCTTCTGTTGCATCACACTTGGTCGGTTCTACGTAGGCTAATAATCGGCATGACTGACAATTGGTAATGGCAACAATTAAGCAGAAAAATACGTTGGTGCAACATAATTTACGTTGGTCAACTAACGATTTGCCATCACTAATGCAATTGTTTCAACCTCGCATTTCCAGTTTACTTGTTTAGTGGATGTTACCTTGGCAGCTGAGTTTGTTGGCAAATGATGATCAGTTACAAAGTAGGGTTAGCCGTGGCAGTTGGCTAGCCTACCGTTTTGCCCTATAAACTCTGCTGATTAAAACGCAATTAAACAAGTAATTTATACTCGTACTTAAATATAAAATACTGTGTGTGATCAGATATTTGAATAGAAAGGAGTGACCTAGAGCCCCTAAATGTGGTACACAAATAAATAGTTACAAAATCTAATTCTGTACGAAGCCCTTTTTCGATTTTCGGCTCGGGGGGTCAGTTTTATTTGGGTGGTGTAAATGTAAGCGAAAATGTATTCTTCGTCGCTGTTTCTAAGAACACCTTGCGCGCATGCAACCCGCATTACCTCATGGTTGCGCGGGCTTATATAACAGCAGAAGATAAAGACCGGGGAACGGAGTAAAAACACTTTCCCCCTCTCTTTTAATCGATGTTTCTGAATTAACAGTCAGCAACAGCGGGTGCTCAACGACGGGTGCTTACAGTAATATAAAATACAACGTTTTTTTTTTTTTTTTCGTTTTCGCATCCAGGAAGACGGTCATTAGAACCATGAACTGCAATATCAAAACCATTAAGTAAGTTTTAAAAGCGGTATCGCTTTAGCTTGGAAAGGGCTAAAAATTCAGAAGATTTTACATGGCGCATAATGAATTACGGAAGAATGTCCACTTGCAGTCTTAGTGTAGTGTGCAATCTTTAGTATTAGAAGATAGATAGAGAGGAATTTAGCAGTCTTAGTGTAGTGTGCAATCTTTAGTGTTAGAAGCTAGATAGAGAGGAATTTATTAAGCCTCTTCACTAAGCCCATCACCTTTTTTTTAATTTTAGTAAATAACTTAAAGGCAATGAAGGACAAAAAATAATGCAGAATATAAGTCAAGTAGTAGCTACAAAATCCTATTAAATAAACCTCTCTCCAAACCTTTTCTGACAGACCAGAAATTTGGGTGCGAGACGAATTATAACATCATGGTCTGTGCACCCAAATTTCTGGTTTCGAAGGAAAAACTGGAAACGTTTACTACTTTACTTAATTACTATTTTATATTGTAGATGCTAGATTTTTTACTTTCCAAATTTTTTATGTTCTTCATTAGGCTACATTTAAGTTACTTATTTACTAAAATTCGAAAAAAAAAGTTAGGGAAAGGAAGATTAGCGAAGGGCCTTAAGCGTTTCAAACAATTTTCAATTCAATATATAAAATAATTATTTGTAGCCCCGCGTAGCGTAGTCGCTAACGCTCTCGCCTTCGGTGCAAGCGGTCCCGGGTTCAATTCCCGGTGGGAAAGCTTTCTCAGGCCAGCCATCCTGAATGAGGTTTTCCTGGGTTTTCCTCATTCACACCAGGCAAATGCCGAAGTGGTACGTACCATGTAGATCTCAGGCCGCTTCCTTCCTTCCCCAGTCCTTTCTTCCTTCCCTTTCATCAGATAATGTGCTCGCCGAGGGACGTCATCCCTCACACGAGACCTGCTAACATGGCCATAGCTACTCAAAGAACAGAAATCTACATCTTAAATCCCTAAACCCTAAATAAAACAATAACTAAAAACTAGAAATAGAAATCACTGTACAAAGTAACGTTTATTTTGAAATAATAACTGTGTAAAGAGCCGGATCCAGGATTCTCTGAGGGGGATGCACCAATAACTACCAGTACATCTGAATTAAATTTGAGCTTTTAGATGCCTTTACGCATCTCTGATGTAAATGAGGAATTCCTTAGGAAATGCTCTCTGCTCACGATGAATTCTTTTCCTTCAACTTTCAGAAAATTGACTTAAGCTATTGATTTTGCAAAACTCATTGCAAGCTTCTCACTTTAGGTAGTGTATATTTACAACGAAGAGAGGTGCACGTGCACCTTTGCACCCCACCTAAATCCGGTCCTGACTTTGTATGTTCAAATAACATATACACACTGAGAAAAAAAAATGTAGGTGGCGTACTTAAAAAGATAGGTTACATGCGTAATTCCTGTAGTTTTTGGACTTAACGTACAGCAGACGTATAACTGAAAACGCATGTTTTATAATACTTTCTGTATAAGTGTTCCATCTATACGTAATTTCCGTATGAAACAATGTAGGCGGTTAGGATCTCACATACAAATGGACGTATATAACATATAGCTGACGAAGGTAACATAAGTATATGCATGTGATATACGGAAAATTGTTAGATGTCAGACATCCTGCAAGGGCATGATGTAATATCTAAGGGTAGTGCCTATGTAGCATACGGATAACGTATCCTCCGCACTGATTTCTATAGTAAGCAAGAGGATACCGTATATTTCTACAATATACCGCTGTCCGGAGAACGGATTTTTCTCTGTGCGGGTTACCTCTATTTTAAAATAATTTGAAAATAATGACTGTGTAACAGTTATTATTTTAAAATAAACGTTGCTATGTTGAATTATTTGTATTTCTGGTTTAAGTTCCTTAAGATAGCAAAGCTAATATTAACCAGTTAATTATAAAACAATAACATAATTCTATAACATTTCCATACTTACAGCACTTCAAACAATGTTCACTTGAAAATGAAAACAATACACTGATTGATTTTGTTTGTTCCTGTTGAAATAACTTAATGACAAAGCATTTCCTTACGAATTTATTGCCAACATCATCACTTTGCAAAGCTATTCTCTTTCTGCAGAAAAGGAAACCATTTTACAAGTGGTATGTTTAAAAAAAAGGTGAAATATTACAAGCGTTATTAAAAGAACAAACGAACAGAGAGAATTAACAACACTTTCAATCGTGTAAACGGGAAGTATGTAATATTTAAGCCTCAAAACAGAATTTAAAGAGTGTCTTCAAAGTAATAAAAATCACTGGAGGCTCTAAAGCTGGGGAGGAGGAAAAACTTCCCAAAGCCAGTTTCGCCGCCATTATAACACGGAAGTATGATTTGTTTAGCTAGCAGCATTACTGTTTGCGGCATTTATTTCGAAGTTGATCGTCCGCCTGGTTTTCTACAAAAAAAAAAAAAAAAAAAAGCGTAATAATGGCTACAAAAATTTAAAAATCATCAATTTTTACTACCGTTTTAAAAGAGTTGAGTTGATTTTAGTTTAGCGTCCCTTTCAGCAGCGAGGCTATATGAGACGTGGACCTACTGATTAACGTGGAATCCGAACCACATGAGCTACTGCCGGGAATCGAACCCGGGTCTCCCACGCCAAAGGCGCATACGCTTAGCCACGAGGGAGCTCAGTTTTAAAAGAGTATAATAGAGTAGAGTAGGGTAGAGTGAGCTAGGGATAAATAGGGTAGGGTGAAGTCGGATTAGCTTAGGGTTAGGGAAGTTTGAACCCATTTTGTTAAAATTAATACTGTGTGATTTCTCGTGTCCGCGTAAGGATACCAACTGGAGCGTCTATGTACATTTGCAGTCATGTTCTGAAAAAAAAAAAAATCTTTACTTTCCTACAATTCAACAATATGGTAACCTTCCTGCCTTTGTCAAATAGTTCCATGTTTAGAAACGCTTATAAAGGAAAATAAATACAATTTCCGCTCTTCTTACATTTATCAAGCACACAAACTAGCAAATTATCCATTTCTTCCCGGCAAATTTTCTAAATTTTGCTAGAAACGGATGATCAACTTTAGAACTTAACCCCTGTTTGCAACTGAAAATTCAACTCTAGAAACCTAGCAATTTCGTTGTCACCGGAAGTAAAGAAGTTCCTTGACTCACTCACAACAAAATCTTAGACCATTGTCATAAGTATTTAAAACAATTTATACTTGAAAATGTAAATAAAAAAAAATTTAGAACATTACGATACTTTACAGAGGTAGCAACACTATCATCACCTGCCTCCCTTGCAAACTTCTTGTTAAAGCACAAGATCTCATCTTTTTCGTTTTCATTTTATTTCAGGATTTAAAAAAAATAAAAAAAGTTATTCTGCGCATGCGTTGATTACAAAAGAAAACACAGCCAATATTTTTTTCTTTTGTCTACATAACACCAGTGTTCAAAAGTATTTATGATGCGTAAAATAAAACTTCAAAGAGCTGGAAGGTTTTGGTTTAGTCATGTAAAAACAAAACATATACTACAACACACACAGAAAAATCCCAGATGGAAAATTTTATCCCTGAAACTACACACAAAAGAGAAATTATGTATTGTTCGTGTTAAACCCAGTCATACAACTTTTTTTAAAAGCTATTTTTCTTTGGTGTTCTGTTTTCCGATTTGAAGCAAGGGTTATTAATTTGAGCTAAACATTTTTCCTGAGAGTAGACAGCCAATGGTCATAAAAACGAAAAGATAAAACTGGATATTGTTACCCAAGTCTATGATTTCGCTGTTGAAAGTTTTGTGAGAAGTTCGGTTTTCATTTATAAAGTTCTCAGTGTTGGTTTTACGTAAGAACCGAAGACCATGTGCGTAATGTGATGTTTCGCGTTGCGTCATTGAGGACGAGGAGTGAATAAATTTCTGTGCTTCTGAAACTTCATACTACTTAATCACTGCCAACTTCCTGGTCGATTTTTAAAAGTTTCTCTCGTCCACCGTTCACAAGCGTACACGCACACAGCACATAGGGTTCGCTTCCAAACAGGATGCGTACCGTATATTCTAACAGTTTATTACGAGAAAACACGTCCTCCTCATTTTAACTATTTACAAAACACAGTAAGTCCCTGCTTAAAGAAATATCATGGTACGATACAGTGCTGGAACAAATCACTTTTGTCATTTGGATCACGGTTCTCCTCCGGATCACCCAGGTGTGGACATCGATTCTCAGACAGGATCTGACCCAGTAACCAAATATACCCTGACACCCAGATGGACCCGGAATCAAACCTATCATCCTAAAGCAGTCTGATCCTAAAGCAGTTGAAAGTATATCAGCTGTACAGCGTTATTGCGTAATTTTATAGTGTTTAATGGTACTCACTAGCTCATATTATTCATGTGATTGATTCCCGATACCACACAGCTTCTTATTCATAACATACTCAATCTACTCGCTCGGAGCTTAATACCTCGTTGAACTGATCTCATTAAAATGTGATAACAAAATAAGGATAATATAACATTTTATGAGAAGTAGATAAGAAGATAAGGATATTATGAAAATGGACCTTATGAGAAATAGACAACAAAATAAGGATAATACGAAACAATATTTTAAGAGAATTAGATATCAAACTAAGCGTAATTTGAAAAGAAACTTATGACAAGTAGATAACAAAATAAGAATAGTATAATCAGGTTCTTTTGAGAAGTAGGTAAGGATAATATAAAGCAGATTAGGGTAGATAACAAAGTAATGACAATATAAAACAGGATCTCAGAGGATTAGGTGGTAACGTTTTTGGTTCAATAAAATTGGCATGTAACAGGATCAAATAATTAATTTTTACTTTCATAGGAGAGAACTTTCGGATTTCATAACCCGCTCGAAACCTTCTATGGATGTCCACAAGACCCATACTTATTCCGGGACGTCCAGATTTGGCAGTAACAACTTCGAAACCAATAGAAATATCCACAGAACGTGCCTTGGATTTCAATGAGATGTACCTCTTTCGGGACAGTGTTTGAATGCCCGAAATTCGTCCTGTAATTGTCCTGCAAAGAGCCCAGATATATCACAGGTTTCACACACGAAGTCCCATTTAAGAGGCACATGAAGATGTATGGATTTCCGCAAGATCCTAATGGGTGTCCAGTGGCAAAATTGGGACGTCCCGACATCCTATGGGACAGACGTCCTTTGGACGCCCAAAAGACGTCTCTATGCTATGTAGATAGTTATATAGAGGTAAGGTTATAATAGAGAATAAAGAAAACTACTTATGATGCTTTAGATAAACCTTTAGAGATTTTTACTTTTAAATTCTTCGTATAGTATTCCTGTGGGTAATTTATTATTATTATTATTATTATTATTATTATTATTATTATTATTATTATTATTATTATTATTATTATTATTATTATTATTATTATTATTTTACGAATCGTTTAAATATTTTTCGCTATTAATCTATACAATGTAGTAAAATAATAATAATTGGAATATAGAAAGATTCTATTTACTATAGTGTGCTTATTGTATGCTACTTGATGGACTACTAGATCTACTTCATTTGTTTGATCAATACATTTAAATGTTTCATTTTATTCACTTTAATGCTTATTCCTTGATTTTTATCACTGAGGGTAAAATTAAAAGGTCAATTTTATACATGTATCTTATACTGCCCTATTTTATGCACGGTTTTAGTCATCTCTTCTGTTCAACGGGATATTACTAGATATATATAGGGAAAACTTCGAGAAAACCCAAGAAAACTGTGTTTGTCCGTTGCAAAGCCCACTTGGTGCGAGCTGGGATCGAACCAGGGATCCTATGCACTAGAAGTGAACGTTTTATCAGTGAGCCAACGTACGTACGCCCATATACTGCTGCATAGGAGTAATGGGAAAGCCCTGCATAAAATAGTGTAGTATAAGATACATGTATAAAATTGACTTTTCCGTTTTACCTCCAGTGGTGAAATATTGGTATGGCATTGTATATGAAAGACACCATATACAATTTATGTTTAATTACCTTTTGACATATTTTATGCTCAGTATATATGATTTTTTCGAAAGTAATCAAATGCTTTTAGAATTATTATGCCAAAATTGACAGATATACATTTTCTTTAAATGGAATGTCTCTGTCTCTGCAAACCTTTGTCTCAGTCCTTTCGAGTTATCTTCTTAATTTCTTCTTTCCGTTTCGTTCTACTTCCGTTATACCTTCTACCACGTTCCTTTGAATACAGTTTCTTCCCAAATATTCTCCAACCACATTTGTATTCACTTCATAATCGTCATTAATATATTGTTGCTTTGTTCTCTACTATTCGTAACACTTCTTTATTGAATTGTCTCTCTTTCTGTTTTAGCTTCTATCTTCTCCACACTTACATTTTGAAATTTTCAGTTAAGTAGCGTAGTTTAAGGAACTATGTGTGATGACTGAGACCAGTCTTTCCCGACCGGTGTGTCGCGAACATATTGAATTTAATAATAAATACTATGTCATCCTGAAGGCCTATTAACTCTACATTTTGTACGACATATTTTATTTTTGATGGACACGGTGTCTCAGTAGTAGAGAGCTCATCTGTGGCATTATGAGTACCTGGTTCGATCTCAGACCAAGTAAGCGCGTGGTGGACAACATCATGTTGGTGAGTTTTCTTGAGATTCTCCTGTTTCCTTCCACATTATCATTCTATCAATTACTTCCTATTTCGTTAATAATTAGTGCCCTTTAGCCTAAAGGACATAATCGTGTGATGTTGAACTAAACATTTCGTTTTCATTTCATTTCCATATTTTCTTTCAACCATATGAAGCCTTCAATAAGTTAATATAGATTTTGAGACAAACTGTATTAGTCAACGACTGTCTAAGTGTGACGTGATATCATGGGCTTGGTTGGGTGGATTGGAATGTAACGTACCTTTCAGCACCGAGGCTATATGTGATGTGGATTTAGAGCTTAACATAGGATGCAAACCACGTTCCGCCGGGATTCGAATCCTAGATTCCTGTACTAAGTGAAAATATCAGATGATGTACTCCGGACCAGTGTTGTAGTCCTAAAATTTTCAGAGGGTATACTCTGTTCTGTGATCATCTGTGATTGTCATAAAAGACATAAGAGGCATTTTTTAATGAACAATGTAAAACGCATGTATTAACTTAATTAAAATCTGAAAGATATATTACTGTTTTATAGTCTAAAAGCATTCATGCTATTTTCTTGATGACATTTCTCACTTAAATTGCCACTTGCCAAGACGGGAACCGGTCAAAACCCCCACACTCAAGAAATGTCAAAACGCCCACACAAACGGTCATAACCTCCACACAAATGGACAAATCTCTCAAACACACGAACGGTCATAACCCCCACAGCCAAAACCCCCATACTCAAGAAATGTCAAAACGCCCACACGATCGGTCATAACCCCCACACAAATGGACAAATCTCCCAAATACACGAACGGTCATAACCCCCAGAGCCAAAACCCCCACACTGGTAATCGGGCATAACCTCCAACGGTCATAACACCCACACAAATGGACAAAACAGCCACACATAGCAACGGTCACAATCCCCACATAAATGGACAAAAACCCCACACAAATGGACAAAACTCCCACATGCAGAAATTGTCACAACTGCCACACAAATGGACAAAACCCCCACACAATCGGACAAATCTCCCACACTGAAATGATCCTGGTTGTATGTTGCCCTTGTACTTTTTAATAACATTTTTTATTCTACTTAAACTGATATTGCAACTATTCTTCTTGCACTGTTTTGTAATGACAGAAATACTAAAGTGGGCGTCGTAAAGAGGCGCAACAAAGACGTGCAATCACGATCATTTCAGAGTGTGGGTGATTTGTCCGATTGTGTGGGGTTTTTGTCCATTTGTGTGGCAGTTGTGACAATTTCTGCATGTGGGAGTTTTGTCCATTTGTGTGGGGGTTTTGTCCATTTATGTGGGGATTGTGACCGTTGCTATGTGTGGGAGTTTTGTCCATTTGTGTGGGAGTTTTGACCGATTTTGTGGGCGTTTTGACATTTCTTGAGTGTGGGGGTTTTGACCGTTCGTGCGTTTGGGAGATTTGTCCATTTGTGTGGAAGTTATGACTGATCGTGTGGGCGTTTTGACATTTCTTGAGTGTGGGGGTTTGGCTGTGGGGGTTTTGACCGTTCGTGCGTTTGGGGGATTTGTCCATTTGTGTGGGAGTTATGACCGATCGTGTGGGCGTTTTGACATTTCTTGAGTGTGGGGGTTTTGGCTGTGGGGTTTTTGACCTAGACCCGCCAAGACTGCCACCAACCATTCACGGCACCATACCATCCATTCCTGCTGGGTACGCATGCACTTCAGTCCCCTGTCCCATGGATCCGGATCCATACGTCTTAAAACCACAAATCCATTTATCATAAACAGGCCATAGCAAGGTTGGTATCCAAAAAAAAAAAAAAAAAAAAGCAGTCTAAATCTGAGGCTTATTTTTTACTCTGCTCGATCGTAGGTTTTAAATGCTTGGTGATCGGCCCGGCACAAGCTCCAACCTAGAAGACAAGTGGCTGACTGCAGTCCCGAAGAACTGGGCGATGGGGACGCCACATCCTCACACCGGGTTGTCATTGGAGGCATGACCCAATTAAATAAATAAATAAATAAATACGAAACAAAAGTAGATTGTACTATACGCTTTGAATCAGAAGGTACACTCTAATGACTAAGATTAAGCAGAGGCTATACGGCGTGTACTCGACTACAGCCCTACTCCGGACGTAATTTTTCAATACACTGGGGGGGGGGGGCTGAAAAGTAATGCTACAAAAATACTGGACATGCACATTAAGCACGATAGAAAACATGCCACCGGGGGTAAATTTTGTAGCCCTTCGAGCCACCCCCCCTGAAATCATTACTGCGTGATCCGAAGATATGTATGTTAACGATATAGCCACGGGAGAGCTCTGATATCATGAGCTTCATTAAAGTATCTCTTCAGTTCAGTGGCGGATGTAGACTAGGGCCGGGGGTCTCCCAGTTTTTTTCAGTTGAAGCGTTTCTCTGTTATGCAATGTGTAAAATAATGAGCCTACTTGAGGTCCACAATGTGAACATCCATCCTAGCCACAATCTCCATCGGGAGAAAGTTAAGTTGGAAACTCTTGAAGGAACCACGATAAATTGTAAACTCATGATACACTCATATAAACTCATGATACATGATATACTCTGGGTTCTCGTTGCACAGTTTTTACCTTCTAGAAACTGCCACTGCGTCAGTCCAAGAAAGATGGGGAAACACACTAGCTTACATTGTGTTGGAATCTGTGAATCCTTTTCGAATGAATCTGGCCAGAGTAGATAAAAATACAATAAAACAAACCACTACACAACAGGAATACAATGAACGAAACAGTGGTAGACAATTCAAATACAGTAAAAATGTAGCTGACAGAAAGATATCTACGTAATATCCTGTACATATTTCTCCACCACAGGGAACAAATTAAAATATGGAAAGGGTTTGTGATTAAATATTGTTATGCCATCCGTGATGTACTGCATTTATATACAAAAAAAAAAAAAAAAAAAATGGAGGGCGGTGAGAGCAATTGTATGACTTTTCACATGACATCACATCGGTCATAAAGTTGTGTAAATTTTTATCTCGATTGACCTGTAAATACACACGCTTGTAGAGCCACACGAGAGATTATTGTTATGGCTGTGAGTTTGGCTAACAACGCATTAAATCGTTTATGAGCTTTCAGGAAGAACAAATAATGGGCTTCCATTCCTCATTCAAGAGTAGTTTACATATGAGAATGAATTAAAAAAAAAAAAAAAAAAAAACTTGACACATTTTATGGATATGTAATTACCTATTCACGAAGAAATTAAATGTCGACTAAAAGCAGGGAATTCGTGTTACTATTCGGTTCAAAATCTCTTGTCGTCGCGAATTCTGTCGAGGAATTTGAAGCTTAAAATATATAAAACGATAATCATGCCTGTTGTTCTGTATGGTTGTGAAACATGGTCGCTTACTCTGAGGGAAGAACATAGACTGAAAGTATTTGAGAACAGGATCCTGAGAAGAATATTCGGACCCAAGAGGAACGAGAATGGGGAATGGCGGAAGCTTCATAACGAGGAACTACATAGTTTATACGGTTTACCCAACATTGTTAGGGTCGTCAAGTCTAGGAGGCTTAGGTGGGCAGGCCATGTAGCTAGAATGGAAGAAAGTAGAAACGCTTTCAAAGTCTTGACTGGTAGAGCCATAGGAAAACGACCATTAGGAAGACCTAGGCGCAGATGGGAGGACAATATTAAGATGGATCTTGCAGAGATAGGAATACAAAGTAGAAACTGGATGCAATTAGCTAAGGATAGAAGTCAGTGGAGAGCTTTTGTGAACGCGGCACTGAACCTCCGGGTTCCATAGGCCATAGAGTTAGTTAGTTAGTTAGTTAGTAATTACCTAATATTTCTGTCTGCATATTTGTTTGTAATTGGTTTGATACTGTGATGTATGATAGAAAGGAGTTAGAAAGGAACGGAACCACATACAACATTTATGTCCCTGGACACCTTAACCCCTTTCTACATGATTTTTTCTTTTAGCGAAAAAAAATAATCAGTATTGGAAATCCTCATATGGGAACTTGAAAAATGAATTAAAACTTGAATTTTAGATTTTTCACTTAATTCCGACGAGAAATAAGGAAGCGCCATATATGACACACTTACAACTCACAAAGAACATGCCAGATGACACCAAAATCTTTTATTCATACACGTCAATATCTCACACAGCAGACAAAACAGTCACTTGATTTCTTTGATAAATCACAAAATAGCTAAAGTGAAAAAAGAGTATGTGCCATATATGGCACGGCATGCGGTAAGGGGTTAAGTTTGCATGGGTGTTTATTTTTCCCTCTCTTTTCCTTACTTTCGCCGTCTCTCTGATAGTGATGTTTAAAAAATATTGATTATATTATTGAACATTGATTTTCATCCCCGATTTAGGTAAATGTAGTTTATTATTATTTTTATCTAATGATATTACAAATGGTTGTTCGTTTGATATAGGACAAATTGAAGAAATCTCGCCACCATTACTTATGATGTTTTATTGAACTCCCTGTATTATGGACTGTTGCCCGATACCGAAGTTTCCATTCGAGGAAACTCAAAAAACAAAGCACAGATAAGGCAAGGCAGTTCGGTCCCACGTCACATGTCAAACCACTGAATACCCTGATGAACCTCTCCCTATATTCCTAATGGAAATTCAAATCGTTCCCACAATGCAACAAAAGTGACTCTGCGACACTACCGGCTAGAGTTGTAACTAACTGCATTGTATGCTACTGGTAGTAACTAAGTATATCATTGGCTAATTCTATCAGATTCACGCGTTCTGAATGATTTGATTCTTTCTTGCTTTCAGTAGTTCGTAGTATCCAACTTCCTTAAGTGGCGGCGCCACAGTGTCCACAGTTGCAGCGGAAAGAGCTGCTGTAACCTCTTATTTACTTTATGTTTTAAGCTTTCCGGCGACCAGCGAGGATGTGTGGACGTCGATATTGGAGACGTTTCTTTAACAGGTCAAATCTACAGAAATCCACTGAACTATCACTAGGGCTGTTCACAGGAATGTCTTGAAATGGGATTACACGAATTTTCATTCCCGTTCTATTTCCTGATAATATCACAGAGATGTTCTGATGGTATGACTTGAATCCTTGTCCATATGAAACCTCTTCTGATTGGCGCCCGCACTGCACAATTATGGGATGTTAATCCGAAGATAGGTGTTATAATGAATTCCATGAAGTATATTGCATTGCATATCTGTAATATCGAAGCATAACTGAATCTCATATCAACCATAAATCCACGTGGGCAACTTTATCGGCAGTAGCAAATAAAGTTGCTGCGGCCCTTAGCATCACTATCACGGCATGTCAGCACCCACATGTAACCACCAGCATTGGGATGGATATATGTTTCATCCATTGTGACGTCTGTCGGTCATTTGAATCTGCCAGGTGCTTTTCAGGCATTTTCCTGCAGTTTGTTTCTCGTTCTGCAATGTGATGTGGGAGTGCGTGGTGTACCGGGACTTACGGACGCACCTAGGCCAGAGCTGCTCACTACTAGCTGTGTTCTAAGTTGAAGTTGTCAGATTGAATTGCTGGATCATTGCATGTTGGGTTTGTGTAAATGATGCGACCGATCTCTGTAGCACTGCGGGTGTTATTTTCCATTCCGGATCTCTCTACCTAGTACTTTTCGCGGATAACCGTTTCGCCATGGGCTCCTAGTTGATGTAATAAGCCACAATAGCTTTCGCTGTTGTCGCCTCGAGTGTAAGCCTATTCTACTGACAGTGTTTCACAATGCGTATATTTAAAAAAACAAGCATGGAAAGGATTGTTACATACTTTTCCCAGAAACAGTTTAATTTAGGCGCCACCTACAACTTCAGACACATTACTGCTCATGATACTAGACACGTCGTTCTAGAAAATGATAATTATGCCTGTTGTGCTGTATGGTTGCGAAACATGTTCGCTTATTTTGAGCGAAGAAAAACTAAATATATTTAAAAACAAAAACCTGAGGTAAATGTAAAAATTCAAGGGGGATGGAAATGGGAAATAGCGGAAACTTCTTAACGAGGAACTGCATAATTCATACAGTTTACCTAACATTGTTAAGGTCATAAAGTCTAGGAAACTCAGGTGGGCAGGCAGGTTTTGTAGTGTGAATGGAAGAAGATAGAAACACTTTCAAAATTTTAACTGGAAACTATTAGGGAAAAGACCATTAGGAAGACCTAGGGACAGCTGAAAGGACACTATTAAGATGGATTTCGCTGAAATAGGAAAAGGAAGTAGAAACTGATCCAGTAGGCTAAGGGCAGAAGTCAATGGAGAGCTTTTGTGAATGTGGTATTGAACCTACGGGTTCCGTAGACATAGAGTGAGTTGGGTAGTTATATTTAAAAAATACACTCTTAAGCAATATATTCTATCTATTGTCGTATTATCTCCTTCTTACGATACTAACAGTGAAACACAGTTAATAACAGTGACACGCATACTCCGAACAGTGATACACTGTACATAGTATAAATAATAAAATAAATTTACTATTGTTTTAGGAAATTTTAAACCAACTATTTACGTGTGGTTAAAAACAATCTTTAGATAGTACGCTACAGTTTACTAATCCAGGTTCACAGTTGATGGGTGGTGTTAAAATATTTATATATATCGCTTGATATCACATACCACATTGATATCACAGCAATAGTTTGTTTAAGTTTTACGTGACAGAAACGAATTATTGTTAGCAAAGTCTTCTTGACGTTATATGGAGAGTAGCCTATATAGTGGATTCTAAGTTGAAAACTTTGTATATTTACTCTGCTTCCTTCCTATACTTTCCGTGTTCTACGGAAAGTTAATCAATCACTCAAGAGGTTGTAAAGCAACCTGTAAACAACATCCATAGCAAAATAACAGTCTTATTGTCAGAGCTATTTATAATGTTGACAGAACGCATAAATAAGACTGGAGCACCCAATAGGTGAGAAAATTCACGTCTGCTAAAAATGTACACAAGATATTGATCACTGCTAGGAGTACAGCTGGCCAGAAGTAAGGGTACCTGTCACAGGAGGCGCGAAGGGAAAAATCTATTGCAAGAACTTTGTGGGCCAAACTGGAAAGAGGTTTGTATTCACCTGCGTTTTTTCCGATCTTCTTTTCAAGGCTATTTTTTCATTCTTTATCTTTTGTAAATTTGTTTCGTTTTACATCCCCCATTTTTGTCCTTTAGCTTGAATAAGGGACAGATTTAAACTGTCGGCCATTAATTTTCGGATTTCGAGGATTATAACTTTATGTATCAAACGTGTTTTTCAGAAGTTAAATGTGGTAAATTCCTTATAAAATATAGTTAGGATAAGCTTGAGGTTCAAAATTAAAACTCCACATTCTGGCATGAATGATAATTAACGGTGTTGAATAACTCTACCATCTTTAATTTCTAACCCATTTATATATGTGGAAAACAATTCTTTCTTTTCTTTGACATCAACTCGAATTTTAATAATTAGATTTAATGACTCTTTCATCTTCAACGACTCTTAAATATCCATTTGATTTATAAGGAAAATTATTCTTTCTTCTCTTTGTCATAAACTGAAGTTTTAATGGTTTGATTTTATTAACTCTGATCTTCAACTCCTTTCAAATATCTATCTTGTATTGTTTATTTCATGAAAAAGTTTTTCTTTCTTTTCTTTAACATAAACTGCAATTTTAATGATTTGATTTTATTAACTTTTTCCTGTTCAATTTGATTAAATATCCATTTGATTTATATGGAAAAGTATTCTTTCTTTTCATTGCCATAAACTGCAATTTTAATGGTTTGATTTTATTAACTCTTTCCTCTTCAACTCCTTTTAAATATAAATTTGATTTATATGGGAAAGTATTGCTTCTTTTCTTTGGCATAAGCTGCAATTTTAATGGTTTCACTTTTTAAACTCTGATCTTCAACTCCTTTCAAATATCCATTTGATTTATATGAAAAAGTATTCTTTCTTTTATTGACATAAACTTCAATTTTATGTTTTAATTTTATTAACTCTTTCCTCTTCAAATTCCTTTTAAATATCCATTTGATTTATATAGAAGAGTAGTCTTTCTTTTCTTTGACATAAGTTGCAGTTTTATCGGTTTGATTTGATTAACTCATGGACTGAAATTTTAATGGCTTAATTTTATTAACTCTTTCCTCTTCAACTTCTTTTAAATATAAATTTGATTTATACGGAAAAGTATTCTTTCTTCTCTTTGACATAAACTGCAATTTTGATGGTTTGATTTTATTAAATCTTTCCTCTTCAACTTCTTTTAAATATAAATTTGATTTATACGGAAAAGTAATGTTTCGTATCTTTGACATAAACTGCAAGTTTGGTGGTTTGATTTTATTAACTATTTCCTCTTCGACTTCTTTTAAATATCCATTTAATTTATATGGAAAAATATTCTTTCCTCTCTTTGATATAAACTGCAATTTTATTGGTTTGATTATTTTAACTCTTTTCTCTTCAACTTCTTTTAAATATAAATTTGATTTATACGAAAAAGTATCCTTTCTTATCTTTGACATAAACTACAATTTTATTGGTTTGATTTTTTAACTCTTTCCTCTTCAACTTCTTTCAATTATCCATTTAATTTATACGGAAAAGTATTCTTTCTTCTCTTTGACATAAACTGCAATTTTATTGGTTTGATTATTTTAACTCTTTCCTCTTCAACTTCTTTTAAATATAAATTTGATTTATATGGAAAAGTATTCTTTCTTCTCTTTGACATAAATTGCATTTTTATTGGTTTGATTTTTTTTAACTCTTTCCTCTTCAACTTCTTTAAATATCCATTTAATTTATATGGAAAAATATTCTTTCTTCTCTTTGACATGAACTGCAATTTTGATGGTTTGATTTTATTAACTCTTTCCTCTTTAACTTCTTTTAAATATCCATTTAATTTATACGGAAAAGTATTCTTCCTTCTCTTTGACATAAACTGCAATTTTATTGGTTTGATTTTTTAACTCTTTTCTCTTCAATTTCTTTTAAATATCCATTTAATTTATATGGAAAAGTATTCTTTCTTCTCTTTGACATAAACTGCAATTTTATTGGTTTCATTTTTTAACTCTTTCCTCTTCAACTTCTTTTAAATATCCATTTAATTTATATGGAAAAGTATTCTTTCTTCTCTTTGACATAAACTGCAATTTTGATGGTTTCATTTTTTAACTCTTTCCTCTTCAACTTCTTTTAAATATCCATTTGATTTATACCGAAAATTATTCTTTCTTTTCTTTGACATAAACTGCAATTTTATTGGTTTGATTATTTTAACTCTTTCCTCTTCAACTTCTTTTAAATATCCATTTGATTTATACGGAAAAGTATTCTTTCTTCTCTTTGACATAAACTGCAATTTTATTGGTTTGATTTTTTTAACTCTTTCCTCTTCAACTTCTTTTAAATATCCATTTAATTTATATGGGAAAGTATTCTTTCTTCTCTTTGACATAAACTGCAATTTTATTGGTTTGATTTTTTAACTCTTTCCTCTTCATCTTCTTTTAAATATCCATTTAATTTATATGGGAAAGTATTCTTTCTTCTCTTTGACATAAACTGCAATTTTATTGGTTTGATTTTATTAACTCTTTCCTCTTCAACTTCTTTTAAATATCCATCTAATTTATATGGGAAAGTATTCTTTCTTCTCTTTGACATAAACTGCAATTTTATTGGTTTGATTTTTTAACTCTTTCCTCTTCAACTTCTTTTAAATATCCATTTAATTTATATGGGAAAGTATTCTTTCTTCTCTTTGACATAAACTGCATTTTATTGGTTTGATTTTTTAAGTCTTTCCTCTTCAACTTCTTTTAAATATCCATTTAATTTATATGGGAAAGTATTCTTTCTTCTCTTTGACATAAACTGCAATTTTATTAGTTTGATTTTATTAACTCTTTCCTCTTCAACTTCTTTTAAATATCCATTTAATTTATATGGGAAAGTATTCTTTCTTCTCTTTGACATAAACTGCAATTTTATTGGTTTGATTTTTTAACTCTTTCCTCTTCAACTTCTTTTAAATATCCATTTAATTTATATGGGAAAGTATTCTTTCTTCTCTTTGACATAAACTGCAATTTTATTGGTTTGATTTTTTAACTCTTTCCTCTTCATCTTCTTTTAAATATCCATTTAATTTATATGGGAAAGTATTCTTTCTTCTCTTTGACATAAACTGCAATTTTATTGGTTTGATTTTATTAACTCTTTCCTCTTCAACTTCTTTTAAATATCCATCTAATTTATATGGGAAAGTATTCTTTCTTCTCTTTGACATAAACTGCAATTTTATTGGTTTGATTTTATTAACTCTTTCCTCTTCAACTTCTTTTAAATATCCATTTAATTTATATGGGAAAGTATTCTTTCTTCTCTTTGACATAAACTGCAATTTTATTGGTTTGATTTTTTAACTCTTTCCTCTTCAACTTCTTTTAAATATCCATTTAATTTATATGGGAAAGTATTCTTTCTTCTCTTTGACATAAACTGCAATTTTATTGGTTTGATTTTTTAACTCTTTCCTCTTCAACTTCTTTTAAATATCCATTTAATTTATATGGGAAAGTATTCTTTCTTCTCTTTGACATAAACTGCAATTTTATTGGTTTGATTTTTTAACTCTTTCCTCTTCAACTTCTTTTAAATATCCATTTAATTTATATGGGAAAGTATTCTTTCTTCTCTTTGACATAAACTGCAATTTTATTGGTTTGATTTTTTAAGTCTTTCCTCTTCAACTTCTTTTAAATATCCATTTAATTTATATGGGAAAGTATTCTTTCTTCTCTTTGACATAAACTGCAATTTTATTGGTTTGATTTTTTAACTCTTTCCTCTTCAACTTCTTTTAAATATCCATTTAATTTATATGGGAAAGTATTCTTTCTTCTCTTTGACATAAACTGCAATTTTATTGGTTTGATTTTTTAACTCTTTCCTCTTCAACTTCTTTTAAATATCCATTTAATTTATATGGGAAAGTATTCTTTCTTCTCTTTGACATAAACTGCAATTTTATTGGTTTGATTTTTTAACTCTTTCCTCTTCAACTTCTTTTAAATATCCATCTAATTTATATGGGAAAGTATTCTTTCTTCTCTTTGACATAAACTGCAATTTTATTGGTTTGATTTTTTAACTCTTTCCTCTTCAACTTCTTTTAAATATCCATTTAATTTATATGGGAAAGTATTCTTTCTTCTCTTTGACATAAACTGCATTTTATTGGTTTGATTTTTTAAGTCTTTCCTCTTCAACTTCTTTTAAATATCCATTTAATTTATATGGGAAAGTATTCTTTCTTCTCTTTGACATAAACTGCAATTTTATTAGTTTGATTTTATTAACTCTTTCCTCTTCAACTTCTTTTAAATATCCATTTAATTTATATGGGAAAGTATTCTTTCTTCTCTTTGACATAAACTGCAATTTTATTGGTTTGATTTTTTAACTCTTTCCTCTTCAACTTCTTTTAAATATCCATTTAATTTATATGGGAAAGTATTCTTTCTTCTCTTTGACATAAACTGCAATTTTATTGGTTTGATTTTTTAACTCTTTCCTCTTCATCTTCTTTTAAATATCCATTTAATTTATATGGGAAAGTATTCTTTCTTCTCTTTGACATAAACTGCAATTTTATTGGTTTGATTTTATTAACTCTTTCCTCTTCAACTTCTTTTAAATATCCATCTAATTTATATGGGAAAGTATTCTTTCTTCTCTTTGACATAAACTGCAATTTTATTGGTTTGATTTTTTAACTCTTTCCTCTTCAACTTCTTTTAAATATCCATTTAATTTATATGGGAAAGTATTCTTTCTTCTCTTTGACATAAACTGCAATTTTATTGGTTTGATTTTTTAAGTCTTTCCTCTTCAACTTCTTTTAAATATCCATTTAATTTATATGGGAAAGTATTCTTTCTTCTCTTTGACATAAACTGCAATTTTATTAGTTTGATTTTATTAACTCTTTCCTCTTCAACTTCTTTTAAATATCCATTTAATTTATATGGGAAAGTATTCTTTCTTCTCTTTGACATAAACTGCAATTTTATTGGTTTGATTTTTTAACTCTTTCCTCTTCAACTTCTTTTAAATATCCATTTAATTTATATGGGAAAGTATTCTTTCTTCTCTTTGACATAAACTGCAATTTTATTGGTTTGATTTTTTAAGTCTTTCCTCTTCAACTTCTTTTAAATATCCATTTAATTTATATGGGAAAGTATTCTTTCTTCTCTTTGACATAAACTGCAATTTTATTGGTTTGATTTTTTAACTCTTTCCTCTTCAACTTCTTTTAAATATCCATTTAATTTATATGGGAAAGTATTCTTTCTTCTCTTTGACATAAACTGCAATTTTATTGGTTTGATTTTTTAACTCTTTCCTCTTCAACTTCTTTTAAATATCCATTTAATTTATATGGGAAAGTATTCTTTCTTCTCTTTGACATAAACTGCAATTTTATTGGTTTGATTTTTTAACTCTTTCCTCTTCAACTTCTTTTAAATATCCATTTATTTTATATGGGAAAGTATTCTTTCTTCTCTTTGACATAAACTGCAATTTTATTGGTTTGATTTTTTAACTCTTTCCTCTTCAACTTCTTTTAAATATCCATTTAATTTATATGGGAAAGTATTCTTTCTTCTCTTTGACATAAACTGCAATTTTATTGGTTTGATTTTATTAACTCTTTCCTCTTCAACTTCTTTTAAATATCCATTTAATTTATATGGGAAAGTATTCTTTCTTCTCTTTGACATAAACTGCAATTTTATTGGTTTGATTTTTTAACTCTTTCCTCTTCAACTTCTTTTAAATATCCATTTAATTTATATGGGAAAGTATTCTTTCTTCTCTTTGACATAAACTGCAATTTTATTGGTTTGATTTTTTAAGTCTTTCCTCTTCAACTTCTTTTAAATATCCATTTAATTTATATGGGAAAGTATTCTTTCTTCTCTTTGACATAAACTGCAATTTTATTAGTTTGATTTTATTAACTCTTTCCTCTTCAACTTCTTTTAAATATCCATTTAATTTATATGGGAAAGTATTCTTTCTTCTCTTTGACATAAACTGCAATTTTATTGGTTTGATTTTTTAACTCTTTCCTCTTCAACTTATTTTAAATATCCATTTAATTTATATGGGAAAGTATTCTTTCTTCTCTTTGACATAAACTGCAATTTTATTGGTTTGATTTTTTAACTCTTTCCTCTTCAACTTCTTTTAAATATCCATTTAATTTATATGGGAAAGTATTCTTTCTTCTCTTTGACATAAACTGCAATTTTATTGGTTTGATTTTATTAACTCTTTCCTCTTCAACTTCTTTTAAATATCCATTTAATTTATATGGGAAAGTATTCTTTCTTCTCTTTGACATAAACTGCAATTTTATTGGTTTGATTTTTTAACTCTTTCCTCTTCAACTTCTTTTAAATATCCATTTAATTTATATGGGAAAGTATTCTTTCTTCTCTTTGGCATAAACTGCAATTTTATTGGTTTGATTTTTTAACTCTTTCCTCTTCAACTTCTTTTAAATATCCATTTAATTTATATGGGAAAGTATTCTTTCTTCTCTTTGACATAAACTGCAATTTTATTGGTTTGATTTTTTAACTCTTTCCTCTTCAACTTCTTTTAAATATCCATTTGATTTATAAGGAAAATTATTCTTTCTTCTCTTTGTCATAGACTGAAGTTTTAATGGTTTGATTTTATTAACTCTGATCTTCAACTCCTTTCAAATATCTATCTTGTATTGTTTATTTCATGAAAAAGTTTTTCTTTCTTTTCTTTAACATAAACTGCAATTTTAATGATTTGATTTTATTAACTTTTTCCTGTTCAATTTGATTAAATATCCATTTGATTTATATGGAAAAGTATTCTTTCTTTTCATTGCCATAAACTGCAATTTTAATGGTTTGATTTTATTAACTCTTCCCTCTTCAACTCCTTTTAAATATAAATTTGATTTATATGGGAAAGTATTGCTTCTTTTCTTTGGCATAAGCTGCAATTTTAATAGTTTCACTTTTTAAACTCTGATCTTCAACTCCTTTCAAATATCCATTTGATTTATATGAAAAAGTATTTTTTCTTTTATTGACATAAACTTCAATTTTATGTTTTAATTTTATTAACTCTTTCCTCTTCAAATTCCTTTTAAATATCCATTTGATTTATATAGAAGAGTAGTCTTTCTTTTCTTTGACATAAGTTGCAGTTTTATCGGTTTGATTTGATTAACTCATGGACTGAAATTTTAATGGCTTAATTTTATTAACTCTTTCCTCTTCAACTTCTTTTAAATATAAATTTGATTTATACGGAAAAGTATTCTTTCTTCTCTTTGACATAAACTGCAATTTTGATGGTTTGATTTTATTAAATCTTTCCTCTTCAACTTCTTTTAAATATAAATTTGATTTATACGGAAAAGTAATGTTTCGTATCTTTGACATAAACTGCAAGTTTGGTGGTTTGATTTTATTAACTATTTCCTCTTCGACTTCTTTTAAATATCCATTTAATTTATATGGAAAAATATTCTTTCCTCTCTTTGATATAAACTGCAATTTTATTGGTTTGATTATTTTAACTCTTTTCTCTTCAACTTCTTTTAAATATAAATTTGATTTATACGAAAAAGTATCCTTTCTTATCTTTGACATAAACTACAATTTTATTGGTTTGATTTTTTAACTCTTTCCTCTTCAACTTCTTTCAATTATCCATTTAATTTATACGGAAAAGTATTCTTTCTTCTCTTTGACATAAACTGCAATTTTATTGGTTTGATTATTTTAACTCTTTCCTCTTCAACTTCTTTTAAATATAAATTTGATTTATACGGAAAAGTATTCTTTCTTCTCTTTGACATAAATTGCATTTTTATTGGTTTGATTTTTTTTAACTCTTTCCTCTTCAACTTCTTTAAATATCCATTTAATTTATATGGAGAAATATTCTTTCTTCTCTTTGACATGAACTGCAATTTTGATGGTTTGATTTTATTAACTCTTTCCTCTTTAACTTCTTTTAAATATCCATTTAATTTATACGGAAAAGTATTCTTTCTTCTCTTTGACATAAACTGCAATTTTATTGGTTTGATTTTTTAACTCTTTTCTCTTCAATTTCTTTTAAATATCCATTTAATTTATATGGAAAAGTATTCTTTCTTCTCTTTGACATAAACTGCAATTTTGATGGTTTCATTTTTTAACTCTTTCCTCTTCAACTTCTTTTAAATATCCATTTGATTTATACCGAAAATTATTCTTTCTTTTCTTTGACATAAACTGCAATTTTATTGGTTTGATTATTTTAACTCTTTCCTCTTCAACTTCTTTTAAATATCCATTTGATTTATACGGAAAAGTATTCTTTCTTCTCTTTGACATAAACTGCAATTTTATTGGTTTGATTTTTTTAACTCTTTCCTCTTCAATTTTTTTTAAATATCCATTTAATTTATATGGGAAAGTATTCTTTCTTCTCTTTGACATAAACTGCAATTTTATTGGTTTGATTTTTTAACTCTTTCCTCTTCAACTTCTTTTAAATATCCATTTAATTTATATGGGAAAGTATTCTTTCTTCTCTTTGACATAAACTGCAATTTTATTGGTTTGATTTTTTAACTCTTTCCTCTTCATCTTCTTTTAAATATCCATTTAATTTATATGGGAAAGTATTCTTTCTTCTCTTTGACATAAACTGCAATTTTATTGGTTTGATTTTATTAACTCTTTCCTCTTCAACTTCTTTTAAATATCCATCTAATTTATATGGGAAAGTATTCTTTCTTCTCTTTGACATAAACTGCAATTTTATTGGTTTGATTTTTTAACTCTTTCCTCTTCAACTTCTTTTAAATATCCATTTAATTTATATGGGAAAGTATTCTTTCTTCTTTTTGACATAAACTGCATTTTATTGGTTTGATTTTTTAAGTCTTTCCTCTTCAACTTCTTTTAAATATCCATTTAATTTATATGGGAAAGTATTCTTTCTTCTCTTTGACATAAACTGCAATTTTATTAGTTTGATTTTATTAACTCTTTCCTCTTCAACTTCTTTTAAATATCCATTTAATTTATATGGGAAAGTATTCTTTCTTCTCTTTGACATAAACTGCAATTTTATTAGTTTGATTTTTTAACTCTTTCCTCTTCAACTTCTTTTAAATATCCATTTAATTTATATGGGAAAGTATTCTTTCTTCTCTTTGACATAAACTGCAATTTTATTGGTTTGATTTTTTAACTCTTTCCTCTTCATCTTCTTTTAAATATCCATTTAATTTATATGGGAAAGTATTCTTTCTTCTCTTTGACATAAACTGCAATTTTATTGGTTTGATTTTATTAACTCTTTCCTCTTCAACTTCTTTTAAATATCCATCTAATTTATATGGGAAAGTATTCTTTCTTCTCTTTGACATAAACTGCAATTTTATTGGTTTGATTTTTTAACTCTTTCCTCTTCAACTTCTTTTAAATATCCATTTAATTTATATGGGAAAGTATTCTTTCTTCTCTTTGACATAAACTGCAATTTTATTGGTTTGATTTTTTAACTCTTTCCTCTTCAACTTCTTTTAAATATCCATTTAATTTATATGGGAAAGTATTCTTTCTTCTCTTTGACATAAACTGCAATTTTATTGGTTTGATTTTTTAACTCTTTCCTCTTCAACTTCTTTTAAATATCCATTTAATTTATATGGGAAAGTATTCTTTCTTCTCTTTGACATAAACTGCAATTTTATTGGTTTGATTTTATTAACTCTTTCCTCTTCAACTTCTTTTAAATATCCATCTAATTTATATGGGAAAGTATTCTTTCTTCTCTTTGACATAAACTGCAATTTTATTGGTTTGATTTTTTAACTCTTTCCTCTTCAACTTCTTTTAAATATCCATTTAATTTATATGGGAAAGTATTCTTTCTTCTCTTTGACATAAACTGCAATTTTATTGGTTTGATTTTTTAACTCTTTCCTCTTCAACTTCTTTTAAATATCCATTTAATTTATATGGGAAAGTATTCTTTCTTCTCTTTGACATAAACTGCAGTTTTATTAGTTTGATTTTATTAACTCTTTCCTCTTCAACTTCTTTTAAATATCCATTTAATTTATATGGGAAAGTATTCTTTCTTCTCTTTGACATAAACTGCAATTTTATTGGTTTGATTTTTTAACTCTTTCCTCTTCAACTTCTTTTAAATATCCATTTAATTTATATGGGAAAGTATTCTTTCTTCTCTTTGACATAAACTGCAGTTTTATTAGTTTGATTTTATTAACTCTTTCCTCTTCAACTTCTTTTAAATATCCATTTAATTTATATGGGAAAGTATTCTTTCTTCTCTTTGACATAAACTGCAATTTTATTGGTTTGATTTTTTAACTCTTTCCTCTTCAACTTCTTTTAAATATCCATTTAATTTATATGGGAAAGTATTCTTTCTTCTCTTTGACATAAACTGCAATTTTATTGGTTTGATTTTTTAAGTCTTTCCTCTTCAACTTCTTTTAAATATCCATTTAATTTATATGGGAAAGTATTCTTTCTTCTCTTTGACATAAACTGCAATTTTATTGGTTTGATTTTTTAACTCTTTCCTCTTCAACTTCTTTTAAATATCCATTTAATTTATATGGGAAAGTATTCTTTCTTCTCTTTGACATAAACTGCAATTTTATTGGTTTGATTTTTTAACTCTTTCCTCTTCAACTTCTTTTAAATATCCATTTAATTTATATGGGAAAGTATTCTTTCTTCTCTTTGACATAAACTGCAATTTTATTGGTTTGATTTTTTAACTCTTTCCTCTTCAACTTCTTTTAAATATCCATTTAATTTATATGGGAAAGTATTCTTTCTTCTCTTTGACATAAACTGCAATTTTATTGGTTTGATTTTTTAACTCTTTCCTCTTCAACTTCTTTTAAATATCCATTTATTTTATATGGGAAAGTATTCTTTCTTCTCTTTGACATAAACTGCAATTTTATTGGTTTGATTTTTTAACTCTTTCCTCTTCAACTTCTTTTAAATATCCATTTAATTTATATGGGAAAGTATTCTTTCATCTCTTTGACATAAACTGCAATTTTATTGGTTTGATTTTATTAACTCTTTCCTCTTCAACTTCTTTTAAATATCCATTTAATTTATATGGGAAAGTATTCTTTCTTCTCTTTGACATAAACTGCAATTTTATTGGTTTGATTTTTTAACTCTTTCCTCTTCAACTTCTTTTAAATATCCATTTAATTTATATGGGAAAGTATTCTTTCTTCTCTTTGACATAAACTGCAATTTTATTGGTTTGATTTTTTAAGTCTTTCCTCTTCAACTTCTTTTAAATATCCATTTAATTTATATGGGAAAGTATTCTTTCTTCTCTTTGACATAAACTGCAATTTTATTGGTTTGATTTTTTAACTCTTTCCTCTTCAACTTCTTTTAAATATCCATTTAATTTATATGGGAAAGTATTCTTTCTTCTCTTTGACATAAACTGCAATTTTATTGGTTTGATTTTTTAACTCTTTCCTCTTCAACTTCTTTTAAATATCCATTTAATTTATATGGGAAAGTATTCTTTCTTCTCTTTGACATAAACTGCAATTTTATTGGTTTGATTTTTTAACTCTTTCCTCTTCAACTTCTTTTAAATATCCATTTAATTTATATGGGAAAGTATTCTTTCTTCTCTTTGACATAAACTGCAATTTTATTGGTTTGATTTTTTAACTCTTTCCTCTTCAACTTCTTTTAAATATCCATTTATTTTATATGGGAAAGTATTCTTTCTTCTCTTTGACATAAACTGCAATTTTATTGGTTTAATTTTTTAACTCTTTCCTCTTCAACTTCTTTTAAATATCCATTTAATTTATATGGGAAAGTATTCTTTCTTCTCTTTGACATAAACTGCAATTTTATTGGTTTGATTTTTTAACTCTTTCCTCTTCAACTTCTTTTAAATATCCATTTAATTTATATGGGAAAGTATTCTTTCTTCTCTTTGGCATAAACTGCAATTTTATTGGTTTGATTTTTTAACTCTTTCCTCTTCAACTTCTTTTAAATATCCATTTAATTTATATGGGAAAGTATTCTTTCTTCTCTTTGACATAAACTGCAATTTTATTGGTTTGATTTTTTAACTCTTTCCTCTTCAACTTCTTTTAAATATCCATTTAATTTATATGGGAAAGTATTCTTTCTTCTCTTTGACATAAACTGCAATTTTGATGGTTTGATTTTATTAACTCTTTCCTCTTCAACTTCTTTTAAATATCCCTTTGATTTATATGGACAGTATTATTTTTTTCTTTGACATAACTGCAATTTTTATTGCTTTGATTTTATTAGCTCTTTCTTCTTTAATTCCTTTTAAGTATCCATTGCTGCATGAAAAGTGTTTTGTTATGAGTCTATATAATTTTAACATTTGATCGTGAAATTTAACTTAAGGAATATTTGACCTTATGCAGAGTCGTTTTGACGTATGATTAGCGGCATACTAAGGGTTTAACTAAGGCATGATTATCAAAAGTATATTCAGAATCTCTGATTAGCACGTAGTAGTTGACTAAGTTAATCACATTTGACTTATTAATTTAGAGTGGAAGGTAACTCGGTTTAGCCCTGATTTAGCCATAATAATCTTTTCTTATGAGAATACAAAGGCAATTATTTACCTGTCTTTCTTTATTTTCACCTTATAGGGTGAATTAACTACGAACCAGCTAGTAAGCGGAGTCCTCTACAATAACAGAACAGTTTCGTGAAGTGAACAGTGTGAGATGAGTGAAGATTTCCAGTTTTTTGAGGGATACATACAATTGATGGACAAATTATCTTCCCTTATAATTACAACATAATTCTTCTATTGTTGCTAATGTTAATTGACTTTTACATATACCTGCCATAAACAGTGGCGAAGCGTAATCTCACAAATAGGGTAGGCCCGATAAACTACTAACACAAACTGTGGCGTATTTACGATTTTGTCTCGGAAGCTTTGTTAACTTTAGTACTGGAAATATGAAAATTCTTCAAGATATTTCATTTATTTTAATACAGTAAATAAAATTTCGGGGGATTAAGTCCGGAAGACCCCCAAAATACGCCACTGAACACAATTAACATTTAATATATCATAAAAGTACAATCAGAATTCTATTTTCCTTATTGTGTTAAACAAAAGAAACTACAAAATCAATTTGTTTTAATGAACTTTATTGGCTGTATTTCTAATACTGTTTACAGTTACATTTATGTGCATGTATACATAGTAGATTATTTTGTTATTGTTTAATTTAACGATAAAGAGTGAATATTTATATAAGCAAAAATAGACGGAAAGTAGTCTATTATTATTATTATTCAACAAATATTTACATGAAGGTAAACACGCAATATGTATTAATGGAATATTTCCATTTAGCTCCACTACAAATATTTTGAAGTGCAGTTCATATTTTCTTCTGTCTGGGATTTGCAGAGGAGATGAAGGGAATTTGATCCTCACTTGCTGTTTTCATTTCTTGCATATTTGAAAATGAAGGGAGAGAAAAAAAAGTAAGTACAGTCTTACAGTCAAATTTCTTGGATAAGCGTTTGTTACTTGCATCTCCCACTTTAAAGTAAGTACAATATTGCATTTAGTTAATGAATCACGTGATAATGACTTCACTAGAAATGTTAATTCTCAGAAAGAGCTTCATTTGAATCAACGTAAAATATTAAATATTGTATTCTATGCAGTGACATATTTAAGGGATGGTTTCCGGGTTTAAGCACTTACCGAAATTTATCGCAGCTTTTATTGTTTTATATATATTGCAGAATTTTCACATTTCCAGGAATACAGTTTGCAAATCCCCTCACGAAGCAATAAAAGTCCCCCGAAACAAAATCGTAAATATCACAATGATTCTATGAAATGGAAAAGTCAACTAAAATTATACAGGAATATTATTATTTTATTCTGTATTGTAGCATTTGTTAAATTTATATATATGTTTAATATATCAGACATATTCTACAAGCTGTTATGGTCTATGCCTAGGGTGACCAACCGTCCCGTAAAAACGGGATTGTCCCGTTTTTTCACTACCATTCCCGGTGTCCCGAAAACTTCTCCCGAGACGCCAAAATGTCCCGTATTTACGTACATTGGGTAGAAAAAAACATTCGAATCGCTAAAATTTCCTAATTTTTATTATTATTGTCTAAGCTATGTTATTGTATTGAAATATGCCTAATTACTGCGCAACGCCATTACGACGTTTGCAATATTGGATGTGGTGGCTGCACTGTTTTCCCTCCTAGGCCTCCCCACTCCGCAGACGACAGTGCAAAGGGCTGAAAGTCTTATGGAGAACAAATGTCACGTATTTTTACTCTCTGTATCGGGCGGTGGAAGAAGCGCTGTCATCGGTACAGTACAGTGTTTCTGTGATTTGACTAAGATGTAACATACTTCCATTTACGAAAGGTGACCAGAAGTATAAAACCGTAAAAGAGAAAGTAATAAGAGAACTAGTTGTAAATGAAATAATGTTTAAAAGTAAGAAAATGCAAATAAAAGGAGTTGGAATCTGATACCGAGAGTAATTATAAATCCTGTCGGTGATAGATTTGAGCGCTCATATATTTTTAGTAATGTTTTCAAATATTTCATTTTCTGTTAGCCACTGATAGTTACTTATTATCTATTTAATTCCACAACCTTTTCAATGGGTTTTAAAACGAAAAAGTGAAAAATTGCCCTTCTTGTGAGAGATACAAAAAGAGAGAGAACGGAGAGGCTAAAAAATATATTTAGGGGAGCAAACTATCCAGAAATAAAAGGTGTCCCGTTTTTTCTAGTTGACGATTTGGTCACCCTATCTATGCCCCATGTAGGAAAAAAAAAGAGCTACTCTGAATAACTTCTGAGAGTATATATCTACCTAAATTAAACAAATTATCACTAATAGAGACACATAATTGTAAACAGAAACTTTTCTTGTTAAGGAAATCGTTTCATAACATATTAGACTTCAAAGATGTCCTCAACGCTAAAACTAAACTCCCAAAAGCGAGCCTTCGCACCTTCCCAACAATGCGTGCAATCTCCAGCGGGCCTTCGCTCCCTGAGCAGCATAGCCCGTAAACCTGTCTAGCGAGCTGATGAGACTCAGACGGAAGGGACTCCGAGTGTTTCCAACCTACTATTTTGTTACCGAAGAAAACGAAATGTTGAAGTATTTTTATTTTATAAGAAATCAGAGATAAATAAAACATAACAGTAGAATACAGGGTAGGCCTGGCCTCAGAGCCTCATAGTACGCTTCGCCACTCGCCATAAACGCATCTCTCAGAAATTAATAAGTTAATTAGAACCCGATTTCATAACTATTTATAAGTTGTGGTGATGTCAAACACAAAGAAAACATTTCGAATTTCGTATTTCATATATTTTCATTTTTAGACTATTCATGTGCACGTCTAGATTTCCGTAATTGCCACATTTATTTTTCTCATCCGATGTATTGGGGTTATGTTAGTTAATTATACCCAAATCAACTTATTAGCTAAACCTCAAAGCAGACTCTGAGTACCAAAAAGTATACCCTCCTTAGTACAGAGCTAATACAACATTAACTAATCGAATGACTAATGCTTGATTAGCGAATTTACCTCTGAATACCGTTCATTAAGTTGTATACAACTAGATGAAATGCTCAATCTTCGCACGGGGACAATAAACCTATGGAAAGTATTTGAACTTCCTTTTCCTTGGAATACGCTCAAGGGATGGATTTGGACCTAAACGGTATCAGGAAGTGTCACTATTCATCTCAGCAACTCCGAATAATATAGGTTGGACATTAATACTGGATATGTTCGGTAAGTTTTACGTCATCGCCATCCGTCACCTCCATTCCGATCGAGGATGAATTTGGACTTAAATGACATTGAGAATGTTATTATTCATTTCAGCGATCCCAAAAATTATGGATTGGATACTAATATCCTTAAGTAACCAAATGAGTGTTGACCTACGGTTAATTTTTTTGGTGAAATCACAATATTTTTCAACCGTTGCTAATACGTTGATGATGTCCGCTTTGCCGCAATAGTTTTCAAACAACCAATTTTCACAAGAAAAGCAACTAAATTGACTACAAGTTTTCTACGATCTTTATAGAAAAGAACTTCAATGTGTTAGTTGTAGGCTTCCTCCATGATTATAGCTGTATGCCGTTACTCTGCTCCCTTGTTCGAGAAAATCATACCACAGTCCCAACTCTCATATATTAATATGATACAGGGAAAATCCAGGACGGACTTCTAGGGGGCGGTGGGTTGTAATACTATTACTTAGAGCTACTTTTAAGAGCTCCAAACTCTGGGATGGGTTTTATTTATATATCAAATAAAAACTTTCCTCTTCTGGAAGGGGGGGGGGCAATCGCCCCCTGGATCCACCACGGATATGATATATTTTATAGTTCTTTGATAAAATTCTTTACTTTATGGTTACAAAATTTATTCCACTTGAAAATCAAAATATTTGACTTCACCACTAAAAATGAACGTTGGTCATATGATGAGTATTATTGGTTAAATTTAACGAAATCAGCAATCATAAATTGAAGTTGAATTAAAAATGAAATTCGTTGGTTAAAATCAATGGTCTTGACAATTATAAAATGCCTGTATTCCTAAGTTGTTTCGCGCACAAAAAAAAAAAAAAAAAAAAAAATCAACTTCACCACAAAGCAACGAATAACCAACAGTTTTTGGTTAATTGTGTCGGTAGCTTTGCATTATTTTTAAATATAATCTCTTCTCTCCCTTTGCCGAAAATATGCTAAAGCCGTAAGTTAGGCCAGGGTGCACCTACATATCAAAAATCAACAAAATTGTTGTAGCTGTTAGGGAGGAGTTATCGAACAAACATCGTTATATTTTATTATTATTTAAATAGAGGGTGTTTCAAAATTAATATTGAAGTTTTAAGGATTTGTAGTATTTATTACAATTAACTTACAATTATAAATAATACACCAAATGAAAGAGCAACTCAAACAGTTTTGTACGTACGCATGCGCATGCACTGTTTCCTCTGTCTGGCGTTAGAAAGTGCTAGTAACAAAGATGGCGACTAGTGAGCAGAAAGCTTTTTGTGCTTTACATTTTGCAAAGACTGAATCTGTAGTTATAGTGCAACGTGCTTTCCGTATTAAGTTCAGTTGCAATTCACTAATTGATAATAACATCCGTAGATGATATCATCAGTTTGAAAACACCGGCTGTCTATGCAAAGGGAAGAGTATGGAACGACCAAGAGTGACTGAAGAAATTGTTGAACGAGTAAGAGAGTCTTGCACGCGTAGCCCCAAGAAATCAATTCGGAAGGGTAATCGTGAATTAGAAATTCCAGTGACGTCTGTGTGGAGAATTTTAAGGAAATTGAGGAATTTAACAACAAAGAGGATTAAAGTAATTGTCGCAACAAGTACTCCAAACACACTGATCAAGGTTTGGGAAGAACTCGCCTATCAACTCGATGTGTGGCATGTGACGAATGGTGCTCACGTTGAACACTTGTAGCAAAAACTGTTTAAGTTGCTCTTTCTTTTGATGAAGCAGTTATAAATTCTACTTTAAATGTAATAAATACTACAAAACTTTAAAATCCCTATATTCATTTTGAACCACCCTGTAGATATAATTTATGTTGTCCAGTTCCAAAACTCGTTTTGTCCACTTTTTTTTTTTTAAAAAAAAAACTGAATTATGGGTTTAATGGCATTTTATGATACATATCAAGATTGACAATCTAGCTGGCAGAAACTCCCATATAATATTGTGAAATTTCATTGGTAAGTAAGGCTAGGTTAGTAAAACCGGAATCGTCTCCTACAACTGGTTTATTATAAACCAATAGAATACAATAGTATTTACAGATACTAACATGTTCTAATATAAGATACAACGTAAATGTAGGTTCCCCTCGACCTGACGGCCTCGGGAGGGAACCCTCAGTAGCTACGTGAGGGGGATGTAGTACACACTCTACTTCGCTGCAAGTAGAAGGGGTTAAGATTAGGGATAAGCAAAACCAGTTTTTCTAAAAACCGGAAATTGGATTATAGAAAGAAAACCGAAAAACCGACATTTCAAACTGGTTTCGGTGAAAATTTTTGGAAAACACATAAAACTATTTCTGTAGAAACGGAATCTCTTTCTGGAGAACAACGAAACACTATTCTGGTCAGAAATAGAACAATTTTTGGAAAAACCGAAACAGAAAACCGAAACCGGATTTGGTGAAAAACCGAAACCGGTTTCGGTGAAAACTGAACCTGTTTTGAAGAAAACCGAAACGGTTTCGGCGAAAAACGGATTTTTGAAAATGCTCAAAAAACCGGTTTCGGTTTTCCTAAAAACCGAAAAACCGGTTTTTGTGCCCACCACTAGTTAAGATTACCGCCAAGTCTTCTCTGCAAGCCAGGCCGGGTTATGGTTAGGATTCTCCCGCTGCTTCACTGCAAGCAGCAAGGAGGAATAAAGTCTAAGAACCATTAGCTCCTGCAAGCTAAGGCTTTGGGAAAGGGTAGAAGGGTGGTTACCTCCTAGACTCCACTGCAAATCTAATGAGGGAAGACCAATCGAAGACTTGTACCAGTCCGCTGATTGCTGTCCAATAGGCGTCCCAAAGCAGAGTGGCGCTGCTGTTGACCTGTTGTCATGTGATTTGTAAGAGATGTCGGTGGTCCATCGTCTGCTACAACTACCCATCACGTGGGATTACTTCGAGTAGCAGTGCTACTCGAAGTAATCCCACGTGATGGGTAGTACTCTGTTGTAAATCCATGTGGTGATGTTTACAAACAGGAGAAATGAAATGAAAATATTAGAGTTTTATGTCCCACGGTTATGCCGGTTAGGCTAAAGGAGACGGTGATAATGAGAAATGAGTGAAATGGTGGAATGAAGAAAGTGGGAGGAAACGGGAAAACCCCGAGAAAACCCACGAACACGGTGTTTATCCACCACAAAGTCCACACGGCGCTAGCTTGGATCGAACCAGGAACCCCATGCACCGGAGGGGAACGCTCTACCACTGAGCCACCGCGCCCCCTTACAAATAGGAGCATATGGCATTGTTTGTATACAGAAGCACGTGGTACATTACAATATTAAAAAAATATTATGTGACACTTTCTGCCAGCTAAATTGTGTACTTGGTATGTATAATAAAATCTCATGAACCTTATAATTCAACTTAAAAACAAAAGTAAACAAAAAAGAAGTTATTAAAAAAGAACAGGATGACAGAAATAGCAAGTACATTTAACTAGACGTAAGGAAGAAATCTATAAAATATCATTATTAAAGTTCCTGTTCATTTCAAGGAAACCAGAAAAATAATTCTTCACCTAGACCAACGGACTAAAATCAAACATGGCGCAGGTAATCATCCCTGTTTATGTGTGAACATGCTTTTATGCATTTAATATTAAATATTGCTAAATTTCTAATTTCTTAATATTTGATTGTATCGACAGGAAATATTATATAAATTACAGTATATTCAAGTGTAGAAAATTATGTGTATTTGTGTACATCATTATAATATTATCAGTATTACTCCATAAACAAACATACAAATTTAAAGATAATTGCAATATTTTTTAGTGCGTATTTGTATATAGTGGAATTTTATCAAGCACTTTTCGATTAAAATGCTCACAATAAAATAAAAAAATGACATTAAATTCTTTCATTACTGTTTAATAGATAAAATGTAATTACAAATATGAGTAAAAATATACAACATAAATGAGCAATAAATTAATATTGGATAATTAATTATTTTCATGAACGCAGGAAGGATGTACTGAAACTTGCATATCCAAACAAACATAATGAAATTTATTAGTGAAAAATAAATATATAATATACTGCGTTCCTAGTGGTATACCAAAATATTAACATTATTTATTTTTATTTTTTTAAGTCACGAGAATTAGGTATATATATATATATATAGTCAGTTATTGCAGAATAGTTGTTCGAAAGAAAATATCCCCTTTATTAATTGCAAGTATGTATTAGATATTTATTCCCTGGTACGATAGAATGTTCTGATAATTTTTAACTAGTGATTATTTCATTCCTATAAAATGAAAATGAAATCTTTGAATTTTACGTCCCACGATTATGCCGGCTAGGCTAAAGGAAACAGTGATGATGAGAAATGAATGAAATCGTGGACTGAATAAAGTGGGAGGAAACGGGAAATCTCCGAGAAAACCCACGCACACAGTGTTTATCCACAACAAAGTCCACTTGGCGCGTGCTGGGATGGAAACAGGGACCCCACACACCAGAGGTGGACACTCTACCACTGAGCTACTGCAGCCCCATATTACATTCCTAGTCTCCCAACTGTACCTATATGTATCTTAAAACTCTTATTGGGGACCGCGGTGGCTTAGTGGCAGAGCGTTCACTGTGGTGCATGGAGTCCCTAGTTCGATCACAGCTCGCGCCAAGTGAAATTTATGATGGACAAACACCGTGTACGTGGGTTTGTTCCGTTGAATCCCACTTTCTTCATTCTATCATTTCATTCATTTTTCATCATCCCCATCTCCTTTAGCTTAGCTGGCATACTCGTGGGACATAAAACAGATTCCATTTTCATTTTTTAAAAAACTCTTATGTAAATGTGAGATGACATAGCAAAAATATATTTTTAATAACGTGTTTTTCCATCCTTTCGGATAGTGGTAGAATTTATTTTTCAAAATACAGTAATGGGAAAATTAATAGCAACTCCATATAATTTTATGCGTTTACAAGGCTTAATAAAAAGTTTCTACATAAGTAAGCATAAACTTACAATGAAATATACATCCATTTAAAGGAAATTTCATGCACAATACAAATTAAGTTACAGAAGCACCTATACCTGCTACAATGAGTGATACTTTACAAAATGTGACGTGAATAAAAAAAAAAAAGACTCATAAAATACTTTGTGTAGAGCAGTAGTTCACAAAATGGGGTCCACGGATCCCTGGGAGTACGCGGGACCTAGCCAGAGGTTCCACGACGCCTAAAAATTGAAATGTGTTGTAGGAGACCTGGGTTCGATTCCCGGCGGGAGCTCATGTGGATCGGATTCCACGTTAATCAGGAGGTCCCGTCTCATAGTCTATAGCCTCGCTGCTGAAAGAGACGTTAAACTCAAAATCAATACAAATTGAAATGTGTTGTAATAAAATGGAACTCACAGCTGTTATGCAAGAAGTAGTTTTTTTCAGTTACTAAAAAGAAAGCAATTAGAAATTATACTACGTTTGTAAAGTTAAATGTTTTCCTTCTTTATTAAATTTCTGCCCTGTGAGTATGACGAGTTGTCTAAAAAGGCATTGCAACATTTGATGCCTTTCCCTACTACTTATTTATGTAAGCAGGCCTTTTCTGCTCTTTGCAGTATTAAAACCTTAAAGCGAAATTGTCTTAATGTGGAATTTTACTCGGATCTGAGATTGATGATGACAAAACTTATTCCAGATTTCAATGCGAAGAATTTAATTATGGAAAACGCGAAGAATTTCATTCCTCACATTAGTGACCCCACATTTGAGATCATTGTTTATCAAGTGGATTTCCTTTAAAAATAATAATAAACTTGATTTCCAATCTTGAAAGTTATTGTATTTTCAATTGAAAATTCGTTCACTAGGAAACAAGCATGTGTCTTTAGAATAAATTACTTATTGCATTATTTTTCTTGATCTTTTTATTGTCAGTGATAATTCTAACTAGTATATTTTTAATATCATGTCAAATTTCAGATAACCATAGCCTTGCAAGAGGGCCCGCAGATCACTTTCCGAATGAACACGGGGTCCGCGTTATAGGAAAGTTTGAGAACCACTGGTGTATTATACTGTATGGGTAAGAAACATTAACATTATGCAAAAATGATAAAAATTACTGGAAGCTTTCGAAATGCGGGTGTGTAACGAAATTAGCTGGGTCGAGCGGAAAACGAATAAGAGTGTGTTAGAAATTGTGGGAGAGAAAACCACAATTTTAGATACTATTAAGAAGAGGAAGAGAAACTGGTTGGGACATTGGCTAAGAAGGAACTGTATCATGAGGGACGTGCTAGAGGGTATGATGGCAGGAAACAGAGGGTGGGGGCGAAGGAGACTACAATTAATGGACGATACCAAAGCAGAAAAATCGTACGTGAAAAGGAAGAGATTAGCGGAAGACCACGGACGATGGAAACCTCTTAGCTGCAGAAAGTGGTCTGCCAATAATGACAGAATACCTATGATGATAGTATAGACTATTTCAGCTCTAAGATGTCAATTTGATGTGATCCTGTGTAAGATAGTTAATAGGAGCCAGGTGAATTAAACTGGGTAAACTCCAGATGCAAACCACACTAAGCAATGCTTTGTATTCTTAATACGTTGCTACTTTGAAAGAAAGCGACATAGTCTTTGCCAAAATGTATTAATAGGGTGAGCAGGAAATTAGTCATTAACGCCCATTTTCATTAAAAAAAATGGCAAATGTGAAATATTTGACGTGAAATTAAATATGTAATGTCACACTGCAGCATGTCCTCTTAATCAACTATGAAAGTGAAGCGAATTCCTGCTGCAGATGACTCATTCATGGTAGAAAATTAAAATAATCCTGTCTCTGTTATGGGACTTTGATCAAATATGCAGGAAGAAGAGAGATTGTAGCAGCTCTCATAAACGTTTCCATTTGGCAAGCTTTGACACAGGCAGTATGACATTTCAGAGTTTTCCAGGCAAGGAGAAGGGCAGGATTATCCACCAACATAAGAGTTTTGCTTTTTTTGATTAATAGTATTAATTTATTAAAAAAACAAACGCGTTTCAAACTTAGGGGGAAATTGCCCTCTCCAAATGACTCCGCTGCTATACAAGGTTACCGATTGGCTTATTTGAAATTTGGTTTAGCTTATTTGGTTCCTTAGTTCAGCGGCGGCGAATTCATAATTGGAACTTTAGCATTCGAGGGAAAATTCCATAATCTACTGGGAGATTTGGTAACAAAATTTAGCAAATAGGAAAAAAGGAATTTTTAAAAGCAAAATGCTGAAAAATTATCGAGTTAAGTTACAAAACAAATTGTCCGTCTACCTTCTACTGAGAAGAATTAATAATCCTAAATTCTCTTCAATTTCCTTCGAAGTCTCCTTTTTCCCTGAGATCCTGGCAAAAAACCCAGCCCCGTATCTCCATTCTTCTTTCACTACTCTGGAGAAGGACGGCAGCATTGAAGGAGGGAACTAATCACAAGCTTACTTAAGGCCATGAGCCTCTCTAAGTCTCAAATTCAATGCTCTCTTCCAATTAAAAAACATTCAAATGAAGCTCAAGAGGCAGAGTAAAACGGGAAATTTTAATTCTACGATTAACAACATTGAATTGTTAGCATTTGTTCGGAACTGATGTGAGGTGACATCATTCAGAAGGCATTGCCATTTAGCAATGATGGAGCATTGGAGTGATGTTGAACGTACATTCTCTGGATATTTCACGTAACAGCGTTATTCCATGGCCTCCGAGATTCCCTGAACTCAATTGTTGCGATTTCTTTCTGTGTGAATCTGTTAAGACGTCTGCCTGCAATCGTTGCTCAACTGAAACAGAAGATTAAAGGAAAAACCATTGGCATTCTTGGAGACATGATGAACCTAGTATTCCACAGCTGTGCTGAGGTGCAACATATTTTTCCGATATCGTCTTTAAGAAGTAAAATAACACGTAGGTCTGATAATTATAAAACAATGACATATTTTGTACATGTATTTCCATCATTAAATATACTTTTCCTCTGTGTATTCCTGTTAATTCAAGTTTCCCCATTTCTCTCAACCACCCTGTATTATCATAAGCGCAGAAAGACAATCATTTATAAAGTGAGGAAAAATTCACTTAAAATAAGGGGAAAGTTTCGTGTTTTTGATGGGAACTTTGTTTCAGAAACATTACAAACATTGACATCGCGTATCTCTTGTTTATGTCTTGTGAAATGCTGTTTATTACAATCTCTATTTGCATATTACATTCTACAGAGAATGGATATTTGCCTTGTTAACGGGATAATCATTATTCTTATGAATGTGAGGTTAAGAAAAAAAAGAAACTAGTCAATACGGTACTGGTGCAAATATAAACCTTTACCAACCATTTTATCTAAGTCAGTTCCTCTTGCATCTGTTACTTTTGTAACTTATCTGTTTCTTTTGAGACAACTTTATTCTATTGTATGTCCACCATTTAAAACAGGAAACGAAACGCATTTAAAAATAGAAAGAAAGAAAGAAAGAAAGCACTGTTCTAGTTGCCTTTTGGGTCCTAAATAAGCTTGTTCTACATCTACTATAATTAGTTTTTTTCTCAGCGAATAAAAATAAGTACATTACAAGAAAAGAAGTTGTTATTTGCAAAACGAAAAACGTACGGAATGTGGGAGAGTTTAGTTTAACTTTGTACCGTACTTTTAAAAAATATATATATATTTTGAGTTTCGAATTAGCAGAATAATTGAATATTTCCCTTAACTCTTTTACAATTATTTACTTTCACCAACCATCTGTCTCCTTTACCCACATAAACATGGGATAAGAATCTAATGATTTAATTTTATGTCTGTGAATAGTACATACTTCGTGCATATTTTAGTTGCTAACAGTTCTAAAAGTTTAAAATATTTCTTTTGATCCATCTCCATATTTTGATGATTTATTTTAGTGCTTTGTGGCATGATACATTCATGGAGTTCAAGTACATATTAATTTGCTGCGTTACACTTTGGTAGAGGAGGGTTGTTCTTGATCGAACGACAACCAACGTTAGAAGCGTCCAGGAACAGCTACAAGGATACAAGACTGAATCTTGTGGTACAGTCACAGCGCGTGCAAACACGCTAGTATTGAAACAGAGCATGTCAAAGACCACACATGTTTAATTTACCTATTCTTATTTCTATGTGTTTTAGAAACTAAACCAACTCAGTTGGTTTCCAGGGCAACGATGAGAGTTTGCATGGATTGGTTGAAGTCGCAGATGCTTCTGCAGCACTAAATCTTATTGACTGAACGATCAGGTGCACCTGTCTTCGTTTATTCAATGCTGGTTGCTTCCTATCTCTTGTCACAAGAAATTACTTAGCTTCAGCCAATGTGTCTCATTTAATTTCAACCGTAATTAATGAATTTCATACGTTAATAATGTTTTAAGAGAGCAGTTGATTTTATTATTTTTTTCCTATCCCTTTACAAAGAATGATTATACTTATAATTTTGTAGTAACTGTCTGAATGTCATCTTTAGGTTTCTAGCTCGTATCCTTCATCATCCAATTAAAATTACAAAGGAGGCACTCTGTTATTTTGTTAAGAAAAAGGAAAAGAAAGCAAAAACGAAAACATGTTTCAACATGATTCTTATACAACAAGGCGATATATAAATCACATCATTCTATAGAAAGCGTTGAAAACAAGTATAAATTTATAACATTGAATTAGGAAAAAAAGTGTTCGCTATGCAAAACTCTACTTTGACAGTTGATAAATAAGGAGTCCTAGTTAGGTTTGTAACTAAAAGGTTTCGTTTCTATAAAAATATTTGTAATTCCACAGCCCGCTCGGGGCACACACTCTAGTAAAAAAAATTGAGTACTAGTTAGAATCAGGTCAGTAGTCAAGACACTAAAACAGCCATCTCTAAACCTTTATAAATTATGGCTTTGGGGGAGGGGGTAAATTATAGACTTTTAGTCAAGCAGCTATAGCATCGTTCCTATTTATCTTAGGATCATGGTTTGTACCTCATTCTCTTCAGAATAGAACAGCCTTTCAAATGGTACCATTTACATTTCCCTAACATATCCCTAAGGTTGGAAATTTTGAGACAAATTCGGATATTTTCGAAATAAATTTTCAAATTTTGAGCCCTTCTGGACCTCTCTTCTGTGTTAACGCACAGATCTCAAAATCAACTGAAAAATACTAAGGGATGTACTAAATGTATGTGCACAATTTCAAGCTTCTATCTTCAATAGTAAGGGCAGGAAAAATATTTACCAATGAACCCCACAATGCCCCAGATCACTTAAAAAGACCCGGATTAATATAAAAATTTTCTGAGAAATCCCTATTTATCCCAGGGTCATGGTTCGTACATCATTCTCTTCAGAATAGAACAGACTTTAAAAAGGTACCATTCATATGTCTCATCTGAGACGGGAAAATCGCGCTCTTTTTACCTTTTGCCCCTCTGGACCCGTTCTGTTTTACCACAAAGATCTGAAAAAAATGAAAAATACTAAGGGTTGCACTGTGTATGAAAAATTCCATTCTTCTAGGTGCAAAAGTAAGCCCGCCAAAAATAATAAAATAGGCATAACAAAAAAATACTTTTTTATAAAGTTATGACGTCAACAAACTCTATGTCTCGAAGCAGAAAGACGTGAAACCATACGTAAAGTGTTTTACAATGCCTCCACGCTTAAAAAAAAGAAAAAAATCTCAAGTAAAAAGTTTTATTGGTATATTTTTAAAATCGAATAATGAAGATACTATGTTAGTACCTGAAAATAGGCACTGAAACTTAAAAAGAATAAAGGATAAAACCTGAGCCCATCTGTAAGCACCTCTGGCGGGAAGAGGTACTACTTCAGTTAGCAGAAGCAAATCTGATGACCAGTACTCGAATGTTATTAGTCAAGCTCAGTATCTCACAGTTCAGTGTAGTTATTTTCACAATTTCAGCAAAAACATCTATGTATGTCGAATTGTGTGTCACGATCTAATCTCAGTTTAAGCACAGAGTGGATGTGTGAAGAAACCCCTAAAATCCCCCCTGATCTGTGAAGATGATAATACTGTGTGATTCAAAGTGGATATTTTTCGTAAATCCTAACGCGTATAGGCATACTGGAACATATCACAGGTGTTTCGAACATAAGGAGGTGGTATTTTGGGTCTGGTGAAGATATGAGGGGATAATTCACCATTGGCAGTGTACACCAACGAAGTTCAACTGTTGAACGAGGGTCATAACCAAGCTCGGTGAAAATGTCTGCTGCACCAACAACGTTCAAGGTTAAGTCTCGGTCAAAAGGTGGATAAACGTGGTTTTAGCTTGAACGGCCGAATTTGAGGGTTTAAACTTTGTTGATCCAAGTCAGTCTGTTTACTTCAGTAATGTATTTGTATTTTTCCACTAATGAAATTACAATACATTTCTGGTGTTCGAAAAAAAGTTTTTGCTCGTGGTTTCATTATTTTTTCCATCACAATTACGGTCACTGAAATTAGACTACTCACAACTCTATGGACACAATCTCGAAAGTCGAGAAGACCGGCACACAGTATGCTTTCTTCATTTGTTACTTTGTTAAACTAAGATTAGAGACAAAAGACGACAACCAATCAGAGTCGATTTTACAAATTGATCGAAGCTTACTTAAAAGGGTTTGGCGCTGATTGCCACGGGTGCTGACTGCCACAGCCAATTATTGGTGCTGATTGCCACGACTGGCGCTGATTCCAAATATCAAGGTGCTAACTGCCACGACGGCGTGCTGACTGCCACGTATCTGAGAGAAAATGTGTTTGGAAAGAGCGGAATTAATTCCTCGTACTAAATTTACTAATCATCATAAATTTAGTATGAGGGATAAATTTAGTAATCATCACAGTAAATCTATGTGGCATCCTGTAAGTTAAAATGTTGTTCACTAAGTGGAACGACATACGCTTGGATGTTTATAAAGGGACTGTCTTTTCTGTTATATGTACAATTTGCACATTTGGTTGTTTAAATTAATTGTTTTATTGTATTATTTAATGGATCAGTATATAGTAAAATTAGTGTATTTATTCACCCTAATAATGTTTTCTTATAGTCAAAGGAAGGGCTATTTAAACAATGCTAGGAGGACAGTTCTTGGCATAAAGCAAAACAATTCCACGTCTAAAGAACTTGATTTTCCGGAGGATCAGCTTCGCTTCGAAGACGGAACTTCCTTTCTACAGTACGATAGATTGGAACAAGATAAACGGATTTTGTGTTTTGGATATGATGATCTGAAGCCAGAGCTGACAAGGGAAGTTCAGGAGAAAGCACTCGCCTGCAGAGAAACTAAGCATGCCATTTGTAAGACCAATTCATGCTGATTACAACAGGTAATAAAATTCCTGTACGGTTGAGAACTGAGATATTCAACTTGGAAGTTTATATGAGAAAGTGAGTGGATGCACATTTAAACGCGTTAAGTATTTTCTCCCATGGCGACGCCTGATGGTTTGAACTTGCTGCTGCTTGATCACTGGGGTCCATTCACAGACGAATTGTCCATTACAAGTTGCATGACGGAAGGCAAAGACGTAATGGTTGAGAAGATACCAAAGAACTGCACACGATTTGTACAACCATTTGATGTGGTTGGATTCCGACCAATCAAAGATTATGGCAGGAGATTTGTACATAGTATGAAACTTCATTCGGACGTTATGATGTACCAACGAAACAATCAAATAAAGTTTGTGTCCGTACGAATGAGTTCTGATTACCGCGATACATTTAATTGTTTCAGTTTGGTTTCCATAACGTCGATTATCAACAAATTATAGGCCTATACCTTTTGAATCACTTGTCGAATTTGTTTTCTGCTTTGGTTCTGCGAACTGTTCCCTTGACGGATGTAACGCAATTGCGTATATAAAATGTTCATGGTGCAAGAAAGTCTTTTGTCTGCGTCATTTCTTCATAGAACAGAAGAACAACAATAATCAATTTTCATCTTCTATCTATCATTACTGTGAACAATATAATTAATTGTATGTAACAAATCCGTTAGTTATTGCAAAACAGTTTTTTTTTCTATTACTTCCGATAGCTTTCACTTCGTATGTCAATATTTGTTGCTAATTATGTTGTACTTAACGCGTTTAAATGTGCATACCCTCATTTTCTCATATAAACGTCCAAGTTGAATATCTCGAACAGTTCTCAACCGTACAGAAATTTTATTAGCTTGTTGTCTGCAGGCGAGTGCTTTCTTTCGAACTTCCCTTGTGAGGAACAGCCAGCAGTATTTTTCTTTTTGATGGAACTTTCAAGAGCTGCTCGAAACAATTTGCTCAGCTGTACACAGTTCATGCTGACATTGGGAGTTCAAGAGAGAACACATAAATCGTACCAATTTTGTGCGTACAGCACCCTGACAAACTGAAAGTACATACAGAGACCTGTTTACGTTTGTTAGGAGTTCGTCTGAAACAACACGATCCAACACAGCAAGGTTCATCATGTTTCGTTCATGCTTCTTGGCGTCCGGTAATGTTACGTCTAGCAACTTTCTCTCAGGCTCGTGGCAGTCAGCACGCCATCGTGGCAATCAGCACCTTGATATTGGCAATCAGCACCACCGCAGGGGCGTCATTTAGGGGGGCAGGGAGGGGCATTTGCCCCCCCTGAGTTTGAGATTTATATAGATTTTATCAATAGAGTAGTAGTAAATAAGTGAAAACGCGAAATTTTACTTATATCGAGGGGTTTTGACCCCCCAAGCAAAATCTGAAATGACGCTCTTGAGCACCAGTCGTGGCAATTAGCACCAATAATTGGCTGTGGCAGTCAGCACCCATGGCAATCAGCACCCCACCCTTAAAAAAGATGTACTGAACTTCTACTTTCAATGGTGCAACAAAAATCCTGGAACCACGTTTAAACTTGAAAGTTTAATGTTGAACGCGTTTGAGTGAACGCTCGTTTAAACTTTGTTGTGTACACGGCTGTATGACTTTGTTCGGGGTGGTCGAGCTATCAATGCCAATCTGTGCTCCAATCAGTTGGTTTCGATGTGTGCTATTGTCTGTTCAAAATAAATTTGAAAAATACTCTACAGTATGTCAAATGTACTCTTTATCTTTAGTTCTTACTTCAGAGTCTTACACTTATGCCACATCTATCATAGCGTCCAGATCTGGCAATTACCTGTTTTGTTCTTTAACTCATTTCCTGCTTTCGAGATTCTTTAATAACTAAGAGATGATGAAAGCCTCCCAAGATAAGGACTGGCATCGACATGGGCAGTGCCATGCCATGAGGGATAGGGGGAGGCAACTGTTGTTATATCTGTTGATTGTCTATTGATTGTTAAATCTCTTAATTATTTTTTGATTCTTTTTTTTTTCGTTAGACGCTAATATTACCTTGGAATTTATTATTATATTCGCACCCCTTTATGAACCGTCCTTCAATCACGTAGCACTATCGTCTAAACCAGAAGACAGCACTCTTGTTATTGGCTGCTAGTGACTTCATGTCCTTGAAAGCACTCGGCGGTTGCCACATCAGGCCAATAAACAAAAGCTTTACAGCTGGGAAAGCTTAGAGGATGTACTCTGAATGGCAACATAGCATTTACACTACCTGCTTTCAGATTAGAGAGGATAAACAAGTGGGTTGAACTAGGTCGGGAGTAACGACGGCGGAAGTATAGTATCAATAATTTCGTTCGATTGGAACAAGGAATTCTTTGCAGACATTTCTCACTCGCAAAACCAATCGATAAAGCAACACATGTGAAATAAATAAATCACATTGTAAAGGAAACACTGGAAATATGACAAGTGTAAACAGCGTGTCACGTAAGAATGTTGCATGAACATACATTCCATAAGGAAGTATGACACGCATAGCTCCAAATGAATAAGATCAAACAAAAATCAGTTGTTCTACTGTATTATATAATATATAAAAAATATTTGGAGTATGTTCTTCATCAGTAACTTCATCTAATCGCTTATCTAGCAAAACAAGTAATTTCTTTATGAACAGCGAGACTAATAACGTTATTATTAACCTGGTGCTAATTAAGGTAATAATGTTGGACCTTGGCCATGTCAGTTAACCAATTAAGTAGTGATTAGCTTCACACAGAACACAGGTATGAGCACAAGTTGATTGCTTTGAAATAATTAAAGATTGTTATTTGAAAATGTGTATATTGATTCAAAATTGAATAGCAACAGGTCAAGTCTACGAGGACGAACAAAATATGATTTCTTCATTGGTCATTTCAATTTTTTAATATAATTCAAAATAGCATAATAGAAATAACCCCAAAAAATTACTTCGTCAGTTATGATAATCGCAAATACAAAGTCGAAATTAAAATCTAACAGAGACAAGATGTCATCATAATATAAAAACCGATTTAAATTCCGAAACAAAAATTGAAATGAAATTTTTGAGTTTTACGTCCCACGATTATGCCGGTTAGGCTAAAGGAAACGGTAATGATGTGTAATGAATGAAATGGTGGAATGAAGAAAGGGGGAGGAAACGGGAGAACCCCGAGGAAACGCACGCACACGGTGTTTGTCCACCACAAAGTTCACTTGGCGGGGGCTGGGATCGAACCCGGGACCCCAAGCACCAGAGGTGAACACTCTACCACTGAGTCACCGCGCTTATATGTTTATGTTTGTGGTCAAGAAAAGTTTATATATTTGTGGCCAATCCTTTCGAAAGTGAGTTCTCGGGAGCTATATATTCTAAGATGCCGCTTTCACTGATCGATTGCAAATTTTCTGTAGATTGTTCAGTTTTAATTGAATATTTAAAAAATCATGGCCATTATTTCTTTATTAATTTTTTAAGGAGTACACTGGAAGTGTTGAAATTTTGAAAAAGTAAAGTATCATATCCTTTGAATTATACATTCCAACATCACATAATTGTATATGGGAATAGTATATCTCTCAGGCATTTGTTTTATACTCAAACGATAATGAAAAACGAAAGATAACCATTTCTCCAGTCTAAGGTGAATATTTTTTGGAGTGTTTCGCCCAATGTACACCATATATATCACTGACATTATAATTAATTGTGTATGTAATGTATTTGCTTATTACATACTGCATGCAAGAAGAAAAAAAACACTGATCGTACACAGTGACGACGCCAGCTTTAAGTTCTTAGGGGGGCAAAGGAGGGGCAGATACATTTTCGGGGGGGCGGCTATTTGCCATACCAAAAATGACATATTTATTACGTTTGACTTATTTTACATTACATTGTGTATTTCGTTGCTGTTTTCATATTAGACCTAATATGATTATAAATTAAACTTATTTCAAGTAAAATTTGTAACTAACAAATAAGTAACGTCTGCATATGAAATATTTTTCAATGAAATTTTTGAAGCCTAAACATAAATTGAATTACTTTCGAGTATGCTACAAGTAAGACATTCGTCTAGTACTATATGCTACGTATCTCTCTCTCTCTCTCTCTTTATATATATATATATATATATATATATATATATATATATATAGAGAGAGAGAGAGAGAGAGAGAGAGAGAGAGAGAGAGAGAATGGGAATTTACGAGGAACTGCTGAAAATGTCATAGTCCAATCCAGAAGAGGTGTAGGTACTAGGTAGAAAAATGAAACCGTAGTTTAGAAAAAAAAAACATATCTCTGTATGTACAAATACAAATTTTCATATTAATAATGAAATTCTTATTGTTTCTCAGGCCTCTGAAGTGATTATGTGTGCCCAAACAGCAAAATTTCACGAACATCCAGATCCTAACTGTTATAACATTTTTGTTCCACCAAGGAAAGTCACCGAAGTAAATTAATTAGGAAATCAGTGAAACGCCACGGGACTCTCATCTGTTATATATAGTGCTGAAGAAGTGATTTAGCATAAACGTGGCGATTTCTCAACAAATTATGCTTTACATCCAGGATGATTAAAAGCAATGACTCTTCCCGAAATCATGGATGCAATTTGTGACATTATTCTTGAAAATTGCAGGATTTCAGCCAGTGGTGGATATAGCCCGGGGCCGGAGGACCTAGGCCACCCCAGTTTTTAAGTGACAAAAATAATTTATATAGTTTTTAAAGTGCATAGTAAACTCACGATATACTTATTATAATCTGAGGTCTGGCTGCACCCCGCTTTCTCAGTTTTTACCTTCTCAGCAAACCTTATATCAGAGATTCTTAGCATTTCTTTGGAACTCGTCGGTAGCATAAGTCAGAATGGTTTCTGTATGCGCAAGTTCTCGGCATAACGGGTTTCCAAAAAATCTGTCAGGAGAATAAAAGAGTGACGGCATTAAGAGAAATCTTCTTCCAATTTGACCATAATGCTGATCAATTTCGCTCACGAATAGTAACCATGGACGAAATATGGTTGTGCCACAATGATCCTGAAACGAAACAACAGTCAATGGAGTAGTAGCACTCATTTCTCCCTTGCCCCAAGAAGTTCAAGATACAGAAGCAGGTTGAGAACTGTTTGCAATATTCTTCTGGGATAAGTATGGAGTGGTACTCATAGACTACCTCCGCAACGGTCAGATATTTAATCCAGAATCTCTACATCACTTACAAAACTGAAAGAAAAATTCAAAGTTCAACGCCGTGGAAAATGGAAAGGAGTTCTGTTCCTTCAGGAGAATACACCTGTCCATCAAGCCCCTGCGAACACAACTGACATTGCATAATCTAGGATTTCAATCTCTAGATCATCATTCTTATTCCACAGATTTAGCTCCGTCTAACTATTACGTGTACCTATTTCCCAAACTTAAATAACACTTGAAAGGACGCCATTTTAGATCTGATAGGGATAGTGCTACGAACAGTAGTGCGAGCAAATCTTCAGATTTTTAAACTTTTCTGCAAAAACTGGAGCACTGTACGAGGTAGTATATTGACTCTTGGGGGAAGTGTAGCAGAAGTAAAACTTCACCATTCCACATGCACTCCTTCTGGGTTGGGCTACGAATTTTTCAGCAGTTCCTAGTCAATATGGTAGACGTCACGCTAGTACTTTGAAACAAAATAAGTAAGGGAGCACTAGTATATACCAATTGCTAACGAAAGATCAGCAACTCTGACAATACGTTTTATTGGGAATCAATTTAATCCTATAAATTTATTATTATCATTTGCAGGAAGGGAAAAGACAACTCTTTTTACCCCCTTTAAAAAATTAAGCCCTGGTAATTGCAAACTAAGCTATTATAAGCACATCCTCTGAATATTGAAAGCCGAGAATAATGTTTCAGAAAAAAGAAGTATAGAACCTTTAAATAAAACAAAATATGAAACTTAAAACTTCAAACCTGGATAAATACAAATAAGTTACGCAACTGGTTCTACCTTTCTTTTGTTCCCAATAGAAGTTGATCCAATGAGAAGAAAACAAGTCTACCAAATCTACTATTGTTCGCTAGGCACAAGAATTAAAAATCATAAGAAAGAAGTATAACTAAAATTTACCTCAAAAGGGGCTAAATTAGAAAACAGAAATATGCGTGCATACCCAGACGCTCAAAGAAGAAAGCTTGAGGACTAATCTGCCACATAGTAAATGCATGGAAAGTAGACTACAATTTGACAATGAGATTGGTTATGATACTGATATAAAATACTACATGCATTGAAAGATTGTAGGAGTCTGGGGGGGCAGTCTAGGTGGCAGTCAGGGGGGCAGAAGTAGCTATTAGGGGGGCGCTCGCCCCCCTTGCCCCCCCTCTGGCGTCGTCGCTGATCGTACATGAATTAGAAACTCCAACCGGAAGAAGGCTCAAGCGGTGCTAGATATTGAAAAAATAATCGAAAAAATCTCCTGTTTAGGATATCCTTTTCTGATTTTTATCAAGACGTCCTTCACTTGTGTTGTAATAATCCAGGCTCTGTCCATAAGAGCTGTAGAAAAGTCGGGGATGACAGCAGATCTCTTCAGAACCTGTTAGAGGGTGACCAATTAATGAAAAAAATCGAAGGTAACACTTCCGCAACCGGGGCCTTCATTGTGAAATTCAATATTCAAAATGGCGCCCGCGCGCAAGTACCAAATTATATTTGAACTGAAATATCTTCTCACAGAAACAAGTTAGAAACTTCGTTTTTGTACCAAATTAAAGATAATTGATAGTAGAAGTAAGAAAACTGGATATATTGTTTACATGTTGCCGATATATTTAAAAATAACGGTTATTTGGGCCAAAAATTAGTTTCTCTCGTTTCTCTTTTTTCATTTCATGACAAATAACTATGAAGTTATTAAAAATATGAAAATGCAGCCCAAACTAATTAAAGAAGTATAATCTTAGCTTTCTATCGTTAGCAATATCTTTAGTAGATCTTAAAAAATGGCGGAGCTATTTAAATTTAAGTGGCGCAGGGTGTAGCGTTTTTTGGACTGTTTAATAAATTACCAAAAAAACACTCACTACGCGCAAAACTTTCAAAGCTATTATTTTTCAACAAATTAAAATAGTCCATTCATTTTATCGATAAATTAAAGGTAATAGGTCGCTGTGTCGTAGGAAATGAAATAATAATGTTATTGCATTTGTCAAATATTATTATTAACATGTTTGTTCATATAATGTGTAGCTAATGTAATTATTATATTGTTTTATTTTGCGGACTTTGATGTCATGAGAATTTACTTTGTCAGATCTAGTAATATTTAATTAAGGTTTTCTACTGTTTCAAAATTTTTACGAATATATTACTTTAGCTGTGCTTTTGAGAATATTTACATATTTCTTTTCAGAGCGTAATGTAAAATTACTGACACCAAACATTTAACACTCACGTAATTTTTGGAACAATTGAAGAGGCAGTGACAGATATAACAGGAATTGCACCATTTTCAAGCAGTAATTCACTCAGATACATTTCAAAGACGATAAACATTGCTTTTGTGCATAGGTAGTCTTTTAAGGCATCTTGAATTTCAATTTTGTTTTCCGAGAAAGCCCAAAATCTCTCCATTTGCACCGGTAGGAATGTGTACATGACAGATTAGTTAGTAGTATAGGTAAGGCGATTACCCTTTGCTGTCTTTCCATATTTTTGACCGAGGTGATTAGATAGTCACATAAAATCCCTGGGGGTGCGTGTTTAAACATTGCTGCAGTTCCTGAAGAATACATCAAACAGATCAGCAAATGTGTGTAAACCTTTCATTCGAGTTTTACGAAGTTTGTTCATAACATCAGCAATAATTGCTGTATTCATTGACGAATGTCCTTCGAAAACGTACTCAGACGGTCCCAACAACTTTTGCAAAGTAGACAAAGTAGACTACTTTATTTGCTTGACGAAATAGTGGAAGTTTTCGTCTGTGAATGGTCTTCGACAACGTAGTTGTTTTGTACAAAAATCGCTCGTTTCGGAATGCCACATAAGCTTCATGGCTACGTGTCAGATAATTCAAGATTTCTTCTGCATTAGAATCTGGTATATCTTCATGCGACATGAAATTATACAACTTCACAGGAATGTGAACTTTGTATGGGACTTCCCTGCGCTCCATAAAATTCTACCATTTTGTTAAGAGAGTTACGAACTTCATCAAGTACATTACCAAGGAACTCATGGTCTGTTTGTGATATACCAAGAATCTGACTGAAGATTTGGCATGTCGAAAGAACTTGGTGGTACGACAGTTCCCACTCCGTAACACAATTAATTCTTTCTGCGCGTCTGAACTATAATTCTTTCCGATGATTTCTTAGATCTATTTATAATCTGTTCACGTATCATGTCAGCACCAACTGCGCTAAATATATTGTTCGTTCTTGTGACTACGAAGTGACCATTCATGAACTGAGCATTTATTTCCGGGTGTTGAGTCTCCAAAATTTCTAATTTGTTCGAGACAGAGGAACGCACACCACTGGAAATTGATTCGATTGAATGCCATGAATACCGAAAGCAACTGCTGTACAATATACAGATGCAGCGGCCAGTATCCTTCTCGGTCAGCTCTTTTAAGGCTTTACAGCAGAAATAAAAGATGTAAAAACTGTTCAAGGCAGCGGCACTGCTCTGAGATTGAGCTGGGTTTCTCTGAAAAGTTCTGCAAAGCTTCGATATTTTATTTTAATTAATGACCAACTTCATGAACTGATAAGAGCATGTTAAGCGTGTCTTTCTTTCATAATAGTCATAGTGTCGAACGCTGGATGACAGACGTATAATATTCACCTTCTTCTTAGAGGAAAGCCTTTCCTTTAGCATAAACATATCTGCAATCATAAACATACCTCTCACTGCCCTAACGTAGATAGTTCCGTTTAAAGTACTCTCGGTCACTTTGGACCCAAACATCTTCTATGAAAAGAGACTCCAAACCACTACCAGAAATGTACTTTCCTGTGCAGACAAGAAGGTCATGTGGAATGATCCTAGCATGATGACAATGTTCGAAAATTCATTGCTCTTAAGTTAAATTTCGGCAGCAATGTGATATACCCCTTCGTCATATACTACAGACATTGAAGATTGGTTTAAGTGTATAGGAAGGCTCTGGAAGTTTTTTCATTGCTGTGTATACACTATTATATTCCGTTACTGGATACGGCAGTACTGGAAGAAAGCCAACTTGTTTCTTGGAAACATCTGAATCCGTTATTATCGCATTCACAGTACCCCGCGTTAGAGTGGATTCTTTAGTTTCTAGCTCGTATGCAGCATGCATTATATCTCGAGTAAACTCCCTCTGACGCAGATTATCGATGTCCAAATCATACAGTCCGGGAGAAATTGTCAGCGTATTTTGAATCGATATAGGTTGTACTTTCCTTTCTTATTTCTTCAATTGCTGAGATGGAAGCAAGAATCGAAGATGACTGGAGGTCTTGCTAATACCGACTTCGACACTTTCGGTTTCGATAGGACTTTTGATGGCACTTCCCGGAAAAGCACCATGACTGTGTCGTGGCTATCACGGATTCCTGACAGAGTAGCCTCTTCATGGTCGAAATTGTCCATAGTTCCTACCTTGAAAGTGGCTTGAAAAAGACAAGGTGGAGGAACAAGTCTTTAGTGTATATTGTGCAAGGTTGCTTCGTGCTTGCATGATATCTTTATAGCTAACTGACACCCTAATTTATTCATAGGTGAGATCAGCTATCTGATTTTGCATTTCTCATGAATTGAATGTGTCACCATCAAACGCATGGGGGTTGCTTTCCTACTACGATATATATTATAGAATAAAGTCTGGAAGATTGACTTCAATAGGTTGTGAAGATTTAGATTTTGTTGGTCGGAAAATTCTTCAATATCATTTTCACTGTTTTCGTCAGTGATATGTAGATCTTCGCTTGCATCCCAGATATGATGTTCAGCTTGACCACTTGTAGCACTTCTGCTAGGAAATCCAAAAGAGGTTGAGGAATTCTAGTTGTTGGCCAGGACTTATGAAGTTGCTGACTGTCCCCAAATTCTCTTTCAATACCAAAATCTGTGTGAAGGAGAGCCGTTCATACTTCTTTCGCTGCACTCGTAAGTATGTTAATCGATCTCAGTTTGTCAGCTACTTCGGCACTAAATAATGAGTTGAAAACTAGAATCGGTTTATTTCTTTAAGGCTTCGAAAACCTTATTTTTTCTCCGAAGTTTAATTTCGTTGTTATTAAGTCAGTTCACTGTTTCCATTAATGAAGTCTGTAATTTCCGACAATGTCAATCCACACCTTCATCCAATAGTTTCTCGATAATTGGCGCCACTTTATTAACCACTGCACTTTTATTAGTTTTCTTAGACTCGGTAGTTATATTATCTGATTTCTGAGAATATTTATTGAACTTCAGAAGATAGTGCTCAAGACAGGCCTTATGATAATAGAGATCTGCACCGAAAACAAGTAATTCATTCTTCAAGTCACAAGTTCTTGTAAATCTGTCTCTTTAAAGAACATGGTTGCGGATAAAAATATAGTTGCACGATTTGATTCACATATTTTGTACTTTTGTTTAATTCTGTTGTGTTTCTCTTTCCCACATACTACACATAAAATATTTCTTGCTTCCTTGTTTGAAGGTGATGATTATCGAACTGGAATATCTACTCTCATTTTCTTTGAAATTGGCTCAGATTGAGATTTTATTGAACGTTGATCCAGCTCCTCAGTTTCACTACGTTCTCTTTTCTTTTTCTTCCGTAACAACACATTCTTGTTTGAATATAACATATAGAATGCGTCATTACAATGATTCACAAATTCTGCACCTCGCTGAAGATCCTTAAGTCTCTTCAGAACACCATCCTTGCGAATTTCAGCCGCAACTATGACATCTTCTCTCCCTCGGAAAGACAACATTGTTTTACCTGAAGATTTGCCACAATTCTGGAAAATGATGCAGGCATTTACGTCTAATACGGATGCAGAGGAAGAGGTGTCTCGTGATAGGGAGATGCCAAACAGGTTTTCTATAGTCATTGTCTAGAATATTGGTGCCAACTATGGATTTTTATTATTACACTGTCTACATTAGAGTCTGCAACATTAGCTACACATTATATGAACGAACATGTTAATATTAATATTTGACAAATACAATAACATTATTATTTCATTTCCTACGACACAGCAACCTATTACCTTTAATTTATCGATAAAATAAATGGACTATTTTAATTTGTTAAAAAATAATAGCTTTGAAAGTTTTGCGCGTAGTGAGTGTTTTTTTCGGTAATTTATTAAACAGTCCAAAAAACGCTACACCCTGCGCCACTTAAATTTAAATAGCTCCGTCATTTTTTAAGATCTACTAAAGATATTGCTAACGATAGAAAGCTAAGATTATACTTCTTTAATTAGTTTGGGCTGCATTTTCATATTTTTAATAACTTCATAGTTATTTGTCATGAAATGAAAAAAGAGAAACGAGAGAAACTAATTTTTGGCCCAAATAACCGTTATTTTTAAATATATCGGCAACATGTAAACAATATATCCAGTTTTCTTACTTCTACTATCAATTATCTTTAATTTGGTACAAAAACGAAGTTTCTAACTTGTTTCTGTGAGAAGATATTTCAGTTCAAATATAATTTGGTACTTGCGCGCGGGCGCCATTTTGAATATTGAATTTCACAATGAAGGCCCCGGTTGCGGAAGTGTTACCTTCAATTTTTTTCATTAATTGGTCACCCTCTAACAGGTTCTGAAGAGATCTGCTGTCATCCCCGACTTTTCTACAGCTCTTATGGACAGAGCCTAGACTATAAAGTGACATGTACAGATGTTGTGAGGAATGACAAGAAGATTCATGCTCATATGTGAGTGATGCAATGTGTAGAGAGCGCAGGTTCAACTAGTATTACAAAATTCTATCACAGAGATTGAATATAACTTTCTTAGACATTTTGGTTTAAGGGAAGAAGAAAGAAAAGAAGGAAGAAAAAGAAAGGGAAATGGATCAAAAGAAATTATGTCAAATTGTTTGGCACGTGTTGATGGTAATAATTCCTTGTAAATGCAATGTGTATTATATGTTGCATGAAAGTGAGAAATCAGTCTTGACAGAACCATGTTTATACTTGCCAGAAGACATCAAACAAAAAACAACACAGCTACACTTTATACGAAAATAGAACACCCACTCCTCCCACCCACCTACGGACGGTATATTTTGTGTGTTTTATCCGCTAAAATTAAAGACAAAGGTCACTAAGCAAGGCCTCCCAAACAAAAGAGCGACTAAAACAAACACATATACTGTATATAAATTTACCAAACACCCACAGAAAAGTCTGTCAACTAATTCTTGATGATTTTTTAATGGAATTCTACGACCATGGATAATAATAGCAATACATATATATATATAAAACACGAAAATTCGACGCATGTACATGTGTCAATTGATACTTTTTGGAGTTTAAAATAGGTTTTTAAGTGTTAAGTCCATCGACAAGGTTGATCTGTATGCAGCCAAGGAATAGCTCATGGCATCGAAAAAGTAGCGTCTCAGATTCAAACTCCCTACTCGGAGGATAATGTTACATTTCTTTCATAAATTCAATATGTCTAATTTTATCCACAATTGTATGTTTCAAAAGGAGCAAACAATGCCCCATTTTCTCAGTGACTATGTATGTTGTATCTATGAGTGTATTATGATAAAATGATGAGACTTGAGCTTCGATCTTATGCTTGAGGTGATGCTAAAACATTGAGCTTCCTCTTAATTTACTTTTATTTTGTCTGTTAATAAAATATGTTTTCGTTTGGAATTCTACGAAGGTAAAAAGTAGTACAACTTTCAATTTTTATATTACTTCGCTTATAGATAGTTACAATTCTAACAGACGGCGAGAAACTTTTTCTGCTATGGATTCAGCGTCCGAAGAACAGAGCCTATCTCTGACCTTCTGCCTCTACCGGTGTTACAATTCTCGCACTTCCGGTTTTATTATAGAATGTGCAAGGTCAATAAATCTGCCGTAGTTTAAGAGGCCTCATCACTGCAAAATTAAAATACCGCTAATTTTACAGTAATTATGTGGTATCTTCAAATAGACAAAAGATAATCGAAAAGTGGAACAAGACCTCCCTAGACAATATTATTTTATGTGAGATACGTTATCACGACTCACTTATCTGCTCTCGATTTCCAGCCATTTAGAAAATCGGCATTTATTTTCGCGTTTCTAAATAACTGCAAAGGGAAAGCTACTACGTAACTCGTGATAACGGTACCTCATGCAAAATGATATTGTTTAGGGAGGTCTCGTTCCACATTTTGATTATCTTTTATCTATTTGAAGATACCACATAATTACTGTAAAATTAGCGGTATTTTAATTTCAGAGTGATAGGACCTGTTAATAATGTAAAAGGAAAATCACTTGTTTTAGTGTTATGAGTTTCAATATATAGCTCTTGAGATTTGTCCCAAATCTCCAGTGCTATTTTACTTTTTTTCTTTTCTTTCTTCCTCTTTTTACATGGTTTAAGAGTTCCAAGAATACGATTGTATTGGTAAGTTTCATATCGACGGTTTCTCGGATCGCTCCATTCAAAAACTAATGGAAAGTGTTGAAAATGTGTGATTTAAAGTTTCAATACTGATGGGTTTCACTTGTAGTTACATGGTTATCAAACACAATTTTGGCCCGGGAGACCTGGATTCAATTCCCTGTGGGGATCTATGTGACTTGGATTCGAAGCTAAGCTAATCTGTAGGCCCTCTTCTCATATAGCCTTGGTACTGAATGGGACACTAAACCTCAAATAACCGAAAGATAACAATGAAGAAACTATGCCACAATAACTTATCAGTAAAGAATATGGAAGGCAGGCCAAAACTTAACTAAGAAATGCATATATGAAATCAACGATAATCCTGAGGTAAAGGTATTTTTTTTTTTAAATAAATCATTATTATAATACAAGAATGTCTCATAAGGGATCATTTCAATTTGGTGAATTCAATTGCTGTTAATTTTCTGGGGGGCGCGGTGGCTCAGCGGTAGAGCGTTCACCTCCGGTGCTTGGGGTCCCTGGTTCGATCCCAGCTCGCGCCGTGTGGACTTTGTGGTGGACAAACACCGTGCTCGTGGGTTTTCTCGGGGTTCTCCCGTTTCCTCCCTCTTTCTTCATTCCACCATTTCACTCATTTCTCATAATCACCGTCTCCTTTAGCCTCACCGGCATAACCATGGGGACGTAAAACTCAAAGATTTCATTTCATTTTGCTGTTAATTTTGAAACGAGTAGAGGGATTGAGGTCAAATGTTAAATATGAGGAATGTATGTAGAGTTCCACTGAATAGGCACAATGTGAACAGTGTTTTAACTGCCAATTGTATGTAACTGGTTGTGAAAAGAGTCACCAGTTTTACAACTCGCACGTTTTGTTTATAGTGGGTCATTAATATATCAAAACTGTCAGTGGGACAGGTGCCATTGTCTAACGTACCACGCCAGCATTCATCCACGTTGCAAACATTCTTCTTGAGGTTCCAGGATTCAATTCTATCTCTTTCTACCCCTCGTACATACAACGTACTCACGGACCGTACTACAGGATCTCTAGTTCTTCATTCAGGTCTCCTTTACGACAGTATTGATACATTCCCTTAGCATGGAACGCCTCCTGCTACAGAGGTCTCAAACTGTGTTGGTCACTATTGATTTCAAATAGACGGTTTGCGTCAAGAGCCATATGTCACATGACCCCTTTCCCGTATATTCTTCTTGCGCTAAGTCCAACATGGCGGCTTTTCAGATGTCCTCCATGATTCACATTACGCCTACTCAGTGGAGCTCTACATGCATTCCTCATATCCAACACTTAACCTCAATCCCTCTACTCGTTTCAAAATTAACATGGCATTTCTAGATATTTTCTACGTCCCTCATTTATCTCCTAAGCAGTATACGGTCTGCCACTAAACATCCTCTTTTTCTCTGTTTGTTTTGGTGCTGAATCCAGTACTAGCAATCATTTTCAGCAATTGAATTTACCAAATCTGAATGTTCCCTTGTCAGGCTGTGCATACCGCTAATTCCTAATAGTTCACAGACGTATTAAAAGATGTCTCTACCTGAGCTGCTTGCCTGTCTGAAGCCAATAGAGCGCGCTAGCGTGCAGGCAATTCGTAGTTTTAATTCCAACTTAAAAACTGTATTGTTTCAATTTAATTATTTCAAAACAGGATAAAATATGATTTGAACTTATAGTGTTCAGCGAACCGAAGGCTTAGGTAGAGAAACAACTAATATACCTAATATCCATTGGTCTCTAAAATGGAGATTCTAGGAGACAAGGAAGGATTCTAGGGGTACTACGTTCGCCCTTTGACCTTTGTGCCGAAGTGTTGGTGATTATTTAGGCGAATTTGATTAGCTTAAATTAGGTTGTGAATTAGATTTCTGGGCTTTCGGCATATATGGTACGGCTCGTCACGTATGAGGGCTAACGTCCTCGGCGATCACACTGCCCGAGGAATTGTTGAGGAAGAAAAAAATGGGGAAGGAAGGAAGTGGCCCGAGACCATTATGTTAGGAACTATATCGGCATTTGCCTGGTGTGAATGAGAGAAACCCAACAAAAACCTCATTCAGGATGACTGTCCTGAAAAAACTGTTACATCTTTCCGATCAAGTGTTTCTACAGAATCCTGGGTCCAACAGCGCAGTGCAACAGTAATATCAGATATCAGGTTCCAAGGATACTTGTGTATAAACAATTATCTAAGAAAGTATAGCTTCTCATTTATTACCACAATCATCATAACTTAGAAGCTATGATGATTTATCACCAAATTTAGAGGCTTCCATGCATTTTCCTCTGATGTCTTCGCCTTGACGTCAGCCGTTTTAATGTATTCCATCGGGCTCACAACACTCTCCTTCCATCCTTCTTATTTCTTCTACCATTCCAGTAGCGGCTCTGGAAGGAAGTCACATCTTGATTTGAAAAGAAAAATAATTTTATGGCTACAAGCTAATGAAATAGTTTCATACTGCCTCCTTAGAAATTGTATACAAACTTTTGGAAGATTGTTGGATTTTAGTTTAACAATTCTTTCAGCACCGACATTACATGGGACGTGAACTTACAGTTTTAGTTGGAATCCGAACCGTGGTAATGTGTTTAAATTACATGCAAGCCACATGTTTTCATGACAAACACATGTTTTTATAATTCTAAACAAACAGTGACAGACGGCGCAAGGGAACTGCACCTCCAGGAAGAAACGAACAGGATTCGGAGATCTACGAAGAAAGCCGACTGCCCCTTCATGGGCCCTCCCATGAATCAGTTGAATGGTGATCGCTTACCTACCAAAACTTTCTCTCGAAGAAGCTATGGGCTACGGAGACTTCCTCTAATATCTACTCCTGAGGCTGCCATGAACTACGAAGTATAATCCTTTAAAACAATTTTCTAAGACTGCTATGAGCGAAGGAGATCTTTAATACCTACTTCCGGGGATACTATGAGCTCCGAGGCCATATTGCGTGCTCAGGATCTTCGAACTTACTGTACAGTGAAATCATTTAAAAATTTAGAGAAAAAGACTTACAAGAACTTTGTAAATATATATATATATATATATATATATATATATATATATATATATATATATATATATATATATATATATATATATATATATATATATATATATATATATATATATATATATATATATATATATATATATTTATGACATTCTTCTCGTAATAAAAAGGTGAAGGGTTGAAATATTTAGATTCTACCTACAGAACATTGCAATATTAACGTACTATAGCTGGTTCACAATTATCGATGATATGTGGGCTAAGCGAATGAAACGAATACCATATCGCGACGCTGCCATGTGGTAAAGACACGTGACTAAGCAGATCAAATGAAGGGTGAATTCCTTCAATCATGCATAAACTGATGTAAATGTATAGAAAGAAGTGGCAACACCGCAGTCCTCTCATTGGCTAACAGCATTTAAAGGGAAATTGGACTATCGCCTTCAAATGCCACAAATACTGTCTCTTAGCATAGATCCTATTAACTAATGTGCTTTCAGTTTGTAACATAAGAAATGTTTTCTCTTGCGTTTTGTTTGTAGAGTATTTTAATGAAAAAAGAAAAACAATAACTTCCCTAAACTTCCACCTTTTCTTACTATTATATTTTTCATTACTATAAAAAATAAATAATTAAATTTAAAAAGAAACATAATTATTATATTCTGGTACATAAATCCAAATATGGTTAGATTACTACTACTTAAATCTATATATTGCTCCAAAAGCAGTGAAAGTATTACAAACAATATTGAGCTGAAAAATTCACGTCTCTCGGCTATTCACTGAACCATGTGGTACTTCGCTTCTGAATAACAACAACGTTGCCATGGTGACTGTTTATCTACTGCTCATGGAAGCCTTTGATGCAATATTGTTTTATCAAGCAAAATCTATTCTTTTCACACCATTAACTTGCTTATTCATTACATTTTTATTTGAACAACACAAGGAGATTGCTTGCTAGAAATGCATGCGATTTCTTCATTTAATGTGGTAAATACAAAAAAATAATAATGATAATAATAAATAATACCACTTCTGGATTATTACGATCAATGCTGCTTTGTTTTATCAATAACTACCAGAAGTCTCCCTTTTTCGCACGGAAAGAAACACCTACGGCATAAGATTTATCTGTATAACAGACAATCTAAAAAACTATTGAGCATTTTGCTCACTAGATGGCGTTAATGTTCCAAATCTCAAGGTATTTGAGTCGCGGCGGGACAATTCATTTAACGTCATTTCACAGCTAATAGTTGAAGCTAGAGCTTTTCAATTTCAAGCGTGTCCTCGGAAAATAGGTGAAACATACTTTGGCCCCATCCTCGCCGCCATTTTACGGGGGAAACATTCGTTTTACTTTGGGGAAGGAGCTTGGTCCGCATACAACTATTGAAGGATATCGGCCACAACAATTTGTCCCTCCTCTTCTGAGGTAGGTATGGGAAAACACATCGATAGCAGCCAGCAGGGGCACACTTGAAATAGGAAAGCTGTAGTAGATGTAAAAAAAAATGTTGCATGTTGAAAATGAGAGAACTTTCCGCAAAACTGCGTTACATTTTACAATTTTATTTCGATAAAGGCGCAAATATTGCTCAGACCAGTGAAGAAATATGTTATTAATATTTGTGTTCAAGATGCATACGTTATCAAAAGCAACAGCCAAAAAGATGATGCAATTGCCGTTTCTCTGGAAATTTCGACCTTCAAACCGCTCCTCGTAGTAGGCGACCAATCACAGCAAAAATGGATGAAATTTCGGCAAAAGTCGAGCAATATAAGCAGTCATCTCATGACATTGCCAATGAGCTAACATTCATCACAACGCATTTTTGAGAGTCATTTGGAGAAAGCTGGCTACAAAAAGAAACTCGACGTTTGGGTGCCACATAATTTAACTTAAAAACTTTACTCGATCGAATTTCTATCTACGTATCTCTACTGAAACGTAACAAACTTGAACTATTCCTAAACTGGTAATAACGGAAATATACGAACCGCTTACTGTAGAGAGCAAACATGTCCACATTTCGTACTTTTACAGGAGAGGCAAAAAAAAAAAAAAAATAACTGAATAAAACTATCTTTACGAAATTCCCACCATAACATGTATTTTTTCCTTTAATGATAGAAGATACGTGATTAAAGTACACATACAAAATTTGTGTATCACGTAAGGGGATAGAAGGGGACACTGTTTTGTGTTTTGGACATGTTTGCTTTCTGCAGTAAATGCATTGTTCAAACGAATTGTGGATTGAATTGATTAAAAACAAAACAACCATGAAATTGATAAATATCATTTATTGAAAGAAAACTTAGCTGTTAAACATTTCTGAATAATATGTGAGTGGTGTGACTACAAATCAGTTATCGTTATCATCAGAATGTGTTTCCGTTGTGATGGGTCAGGATGCTATTGAACTCCGAAATAGCATCTTTTCTTGAGATATGTAGACTAATGTTTTTTGATGTCATCCATTTTCTTGTTGTTTATGGGCAGGATAGAGTGCTTAGATGAGCTCCTCAGCCTAAAAGTATCCATTATTAAGCCACCAATATTCATGTTACACTAAAAATTATATGGAGTTAGAGATGAGAAGTACATCTCATGGTATTTTGAAACGGTGAAAGTCGTTTGTAGGTGTTTAGCGACTTTTTTGCTATAAAAGTCATGGCTCAGACACGCTATTTTGTAAACTTCAGGCCACCAGGAACTCAAGTTAAGGAAATCAGTTGCTTAAGTTGTAATGAGCTCAACAACGTCATCCACTGTGTAGTTTCCCTCCTTTCTCAGCTTCTTCCATATTATCACGAAATCCCTATCATTGGGCATGAAGGAGTGACATCTAACGGGAAAACTACAAAGTCTCATTTACTGCCGATAAGGAACTCGTCCGGGACAAGTTTCATTTCTGCAGTAGACGGAAAATTGAAGGTGTCGCGATGCCTATTGTTATTAAGCGAACAAGTGTCATTTCGGTGCTAAACGATACATTGACCTATTTACAAATCATTATAGTCACAAAAAAAGGAAATGTGTAAATGTTGGACATCTTCGCTTTCTGCCGTAAGCGGTTCATATGTTTCAGCGCTTTCAAAAATTCCGCTTCGAAAGAAAGGGGAAATAGGCATTTTCGACACTATTAAAATTTCTTGTTCTTTATGTAGAAGCTTAATGGTATAGTCCTCAGTGGCATGATGCTCACCGCACATGGTATGGGTCTCTTGTTCGATCCCAGGTCATGTAAGTTTGTTTTCTACAATACAGTGTGTGTGAGTTCTCTCGGGGTTCTCCTGTTTCCTCCTATATTATCATTCAACTACTTCTTTATCAATCATCCCTTTTCATCAAGCTTCCGTCTTCTTTATCCTAAGTGGGCCATGGCAGCACCTACACATCTCTCCAGACTTGATTCTGTTCTCAATTTCTTCATCGCTATAGTCCATTTTCGTGTTCCTGCACTTCGAATATTATCGAAGAAGGAACTCTTGTGACATCTTAATATTCAGACTCCTGAAGTACGCAGAATTATCTCTGACCTGAAATATCTACATAAAATAGTTAATGGAAACTTAAGATCGGAAATATTACTTCAGGAACTATCCTTACGTGTCCCTTCCCGTATCACTCGGAATACCCACCTATTCCATCTTGCCCGTCCTAGGTTGGCTATTAAATTCCATCTTGCCCGTCCTAGGTTGGCTATTATACAGAGGTCTCTTTTTTTATAGAATACCAAACTGTTATCATCAAGTAACAACTGATGTGGACATTTTTTCGAGCTACCCAGTGTTTGAAAGAGCAATTAAACGAGTTTTGACGGAATAGTTTTACTCTTACTCTCTTTTTTTCTATGTTGTTGTTATTGCTGTCTTGTTTTTTTCTTTCTTTTGTTAGCATGTCCCTGTATAAAAAATGGCAAAGTTATGCTGTATCTGGGAATTTGTTCAATAAATAAAAATAAAATAAATAAGTAGGCCGCGGTGGCTCAGTGGTAGAGCGTTTACCTCTGGTGCGTAGGGTCAATGGTTCGATCCCAGATCGTGCCAGTGAACTTCGTGGTGGACAAACATCGTGTGCATGGGTTTTCTCGGGGTTTCCCGTTTCCTCCCACTTTCTTCATTCTATCATTTCATTCATTTCTCATCTTCACCGTCTCCTTTAGCCTAGCCAGCAGAACCATGGGACGTAAAACTCGTAAAACTGGGACGTAAAAAATATATCGTTTCATTTCATTTCATTTCTTTAGCCTAAAGAGCATAATCGTGAGAAGTAAAGCTAGACATTTCATTTCATTTCTTTAGCCTGAAGAGCATAATCGTAGGAAGTAAAACTAGACATTTCATTTCACTTCTTTAGCCTAAAGAGCATAATCGTGGGAAGTAAAGCTAGACGTTTCATTTCATTTCTTTAGCCTAAAGAGCATAATCGTAGGAAGTAAAGCTAGACATTTCATTTCATTTCTTTAGCCTAAAGAGCATAATCGTGAGAAGTAAAGCTAGACATTTCATTTCATTTCTTTAGTCTAAAGAGCATAATCGTAGGAAGTAAAGCTAGACATTTCATTTCATTTCTTTAGCCTAAAGAGCATAATCGTGAGAAGTAAAGCTAGACATTTCATTTCATTTCTTTAGCCTAAAGAGTATAATCGTGGGAAGTAAAGCTAGACATTTCATTTCATTTCTTTAGCCTAAAGAGCATAATAGTAGGAAGTAAAGCTAGACATTTCATTTCATTTCTTTAACCTAAAGAGCATAATCGTGGGAAGTAAAGCTAGACATTTCATTTCATTTTCACTTTATGCAGCTGAATTTAAATCAGCAATACTAACATTAAAGGTGTCAAACCCACTCGAGTAGACAGTTTGCCAATAAACTAAGTTTAATTTAGTAGATATTGGAGGAAGCAGAAAGACCAGTTAATGAACACAAATTCAATCACGGAGATCACTTGACGAAGCGAAAGAAAAAAAAGAGAAGAAACAGAATATATACAAAAAAAATGATAGTGAAGTCTGAAATTTGGTATTTCCACATAATTTTCTCTTCTTGATTTTCATCAAATAACATTGAAAAATAAAAATAAAATATATGCTAGTAAATACGGTAATTAGGAACGAGACTTCATAAGAGAGAAATTCTCGAAAGGCATTGCCTCTTCACTAGCGAGACGGACGCATCTCTTTCAACTGTCTATCGAATATATATACACACTATATGACGTCGAAGGGATATGGGATCTGTTTAGCAGCCAACATTGCTAAAATATTTTCCCACTTTGTTGCTATTTTGAGCGTTCTTAACAGACATCGGGAGGAACTTACCTATACCCTATATGTTTTACGGCTACTGCAGCAAACAAGAAAGGCCAAATTATAAAGTGAAGTTGCTGTTATCTGCAGAAGAGAGAGGGGGGGGGAATATAATGGGAAGGGAGATGAGGAAGAAGTCTGTTGGAAGATGAACCAACGGTGAAGGTTGCGGTAGCGGAGATACCAAATTGGATTCTGGGTACAGGCTTCATCTGGGGGCTTTTAGGTCCACCGTTTTGAGATCAGCAAGAGCAGGCAGATGTCTGAAGAGAAGCGGGGAAAAGGGAATGAAGAGTAGTGCAATTCTTTCCAGGACGCCTCGGAGCCTGACCAACTGAGCTGTAGTTACAGCCTAAATATATACCTACTGAACTAACTTTTGTGCTTCTTGGACCCAACGACATATTAGCGAAGCGAAGGCATCTTTCGCAAAAAGAAGATTCCGTTTAGATTTCATTAGACTAGATTTCTTCGGTTCGCTTCCCCCTTCCTCATCGCATCTCGAATCGCAAGTATATACTTAAATAGAGCTGCTTGATAAAAGAGCAACACAAATGTTCGTGTCACTACCCTTCACGTGGATTCAAGCTATTTGCAGAAAGAGTCAAGGCCAGAGAATTGAAAAGAGCAATCGCTTACAACAAAGATCTGCCAATTTAACATTTTCAACAATTTTGAAACTACGTTTAATATCTAAAAAAATAATTAGATGTCACCTAAATTGTTGTTATTTTAACTCCGTTTAATATTCTGATGATTCAACATCACCACTTGAATTCCGTTCAAAGTTTGTTAATTTAACTCTGTTTAATGTTTAGGTGATTCAATATCTCCACTTCAATTCCGTTTAAAGTATTGTTAATTAAACTCTGTTTAATGTTTTGATGAATCAATATCTCTACTTGAATTTCCTAAAAAGTTTTGTTAATATTTTGATGATCCAATATCTCCACTTGAATTCCGTAAGGTTATTTTTAATTTAACTTCTTTTAAAGTTTTGGTTATTCAATAGCTCCACTTCAATTTCCTACAAAGTTTTGTTAATTTAACTCCGTTTAATGTTTTAGGTGATTCAATATCTTCATTTGAATTCCATTCCAAGTTTGTTGATTTAACTCTGTTTAATGTTTAGGTGATTCAATATCTCCACTTAAATTCCATTTAAAGTATTGTTAATTCAACTCTGTTTAGCGTTTTGATGAATCAATATCTCTACTTGAATTTTCTACAAAGTTTTGGTAATTCAATATCTCCACTTGAATTCCGTTTAAAATTATTTTAATTCCGTTTAAAGTTTTAGTATTCAATACCTCTACATCAATTTCCTTCAAAGCTTTGTTAATTTAACTCTGTTTAATGTTTAGGTGATTCAACATCACCACTTAAATTCCGTTCAAAGTTTGTTAATTTAACTCTGTTTAATGTTTGGGTGATTCAGTATCTCCATTTCAATTCCTTTTAAAGTATTGTTAATTCAACTTTGTTTAATGCTTTGATGATTCAATATTTCTACTTGAATTTCCTACAAAGTTTTGTTAATTTAATTCCATTTTATATTTATGTGATTCAACATCTTCACTTGAATTCCGTTTAAGGTGATTTTAAATTTAATTCCGTTCAAAGTTTTGATATTCAATATCTCCACTTCAGTTGTCTACAAAGTTTTGTTAATTTAACTGAGTCTTCTGTTTTGTGATTCAATATCTCTACTTGAATTCCATCCAAAGTTTGTTAACTTAACTTTGTTTAATGTTTAGGTGATGCAATATTTCCACTTGAATTCCGTTTAAAGTATTATTTATTCCATGTGTTTAATGTTTTGATGATTCAATATTTCTAACTGAATTTCCTATAAAGTTTTGTTAATTTAACTCCGTTTTATGTTTAGGTGATTCAATATCTCCATTTGGATTCCATTTAAGATTATTTAAATTTAATTCCGTTTAATGTTTTTGGTATTAAATACCTTCACTTCAATTTCCTACAAAGTTTTGTTAATTTAATTCCATTTAATGTTTTAGTGATTCAATGTCTCCAGTTCAATTCCGTTTAAAGTTTTGACTACCTATGCATTGAAATAAAGTACGAAGAGAACAATTGAAAATATTTTCGATTGGAAGAGAAACCTCATAGGAAATTCAGGTAATTGTGGATAGAGATAAGAGCAATGTTAGGTAAAAAGGGGAAGTACAATCTCTTTAGAAGAAACTGTATCCTTAGCAGTATTTGGCAAACTTCAATTGGATTAATAATTAACAATTAATCTGTAAGTTTAATTGTTAATTACAAATAACAATTGAAATTAGTAATGGTTAATTGTTAATTGCAACCGACTATTAATCAATGAGAATCAATTGCAATTAATAAATCAATTAAAAGTAATTGCTGTGGAAAGTAACTACAATTAAATTCGGTAATTCAATTGCAATTCACGTAATTTACAATCAATTCAATTGCAATTAATTTTCAGAACAACTACCTTCAATTAAATTGATCAATTGCAATTTATTTTAATTGATTACTGCCAAGCACTGATCCTTAGGAACGTGATAGAAAGTACGGTGGAAGATAAATGAAGCAGGGACGAAGAAGAGGCTGCAAATTGATGGGTGGTAATAAAACGGATAAAGGCGAAGTGAAGTTCGAAAAGGTTAACTGAACCATCTCTCTGTACAGAAGATCCTCAGTTTACGACAAGTGAAATGCCACTAAAACAAAATATATCAGGAGAGAAGAAAGAGAGAAAATAACACAGCCACACACACACACACACACACACAAAATAAAAGTTCTGTGCACCGGGATTTTGAAACCCCAAGACAATCAACTGTGTCAAAAAAAAAAAAAAAAGTTCTGTGGAGTGGACTCCACAGTATGGATTCGATGTATTTGGGTGCACAGAACCCAAATTTCGAAACCTCAAGACAATCGACAGTGTCAATTATTTTATGGGCGAAAAACTTCAGTGAATTTTTGGTACGTAAGAGAGCACATACGTTTTATTGCCCATAAAACAAAATTGACACGGTCAATCGTTCTGAGGTTTCGAAATTTGGATCCTGTGTACCAAAATACATCGAATTCATACCTTGGGGGTACGCTGCACTTTTTTGTATGCTTATGTTACGTGTATCCTCCCTATCTAAAATCGCTAAAGTTTTTCGCCCATAAAAAAAATTGAATGGGTGAGTTGAAAAAGGAACATATTCCAAAAACCTCAACTTCCAAACACTGGGTGGAAACATGAAAAAATTCCAGAAATATCTTCGATTTTTCACACATACGTTCCCGTAGACTTCAGTAAAGATGACCTAAAATTAATGAATGGGTTCCTTGTTCCTCTCAAGCGGTGTAGGTACATATAAAATGAATATAACCATCCCAGTTTAGCTTGCCTATTTTTTGGAATGTGTACCTTTTTCAACTCACTCGTTCAATTGACATGATCGATCGTCCTGATGTTTCGAAATTTCGATTCTCTATAACAAAATACATCGGATCCATACCCTGGGGTTTCGTGCGCAGAACTTTTATTTTTTTTATGAGTGGCTGTGTTATTAATGAAAAAACAAGGGTTCTGACTGGATTTGTTCGACACATTATAGGATTATTTAAGTATTTTTCTGCGGCGATTCACCTTTAGGATTTTAAAATACACATTACGTTTTATATTGTTTAAAAACATTTCTTTGGGTTAGCCAGTGGATAAGTAACAAAGAAATAGTGAATATCTGGGGAAGAAATTCTGAACATTACAGGTCTATCTCTATTATTGCAAACCTTGGCCGTGAAACGAATGTTGACAATTTATCCATTTAAAGTGATCTATCTTCATTTAAGTTTCGGTATTTTAATATCTCCGCTTACAGCCGCAATGTCATAGTAGGTAACACTTGGGTTCGAACCTAGGTGGAGATGAGATTTGTTTCCTGTTCTACCCTAGTTACACTTCGGTTCAAGGGCTCATCCTACCTCTGTAAATTGGATGCTGGAAGAAAGCTTGCATGATAAAACCGCCAGAGTGTGGTGATTAAACGTGCTGAATTCAAGAAAATTAGAGAATATACTTCCACGTCACACATAGAGTTTTCTCGACCTTGTCCCAAATGAGAGTATATTTTATCTTTATCTTTCAAAATCTCCATTTGGAATCTGTTCAATTAACTCTACGTAAAGTTTGGCAAAATCCAGTTAAAGTTTTGTTTCTTTTATTTAACTCCAATTTATTAACTACGACTCCATTTAAAATTATTCAAATATCCTTAATTTTAAATTGTGTTGATTTAATACTTATTAAAATTTGACATTCTCCCATTTTACAAGGAAAAAGAAGCTATCTGCAAAATATTGTATTATCTAAGTAAGATTATTAATGTAGTGGTTTAGTGCCTTCTGCGATTTAACGATAAAATAAACTTTAAAAAAATAAAAGACTATCAGTGGTTAGTACATGATTACGTTTACCAGTAACTCAGATTAGAATTGAATCATAGATTCTTCGTATAAACAATAACTATTGAGCAACTCTGTTTCTATAATGGTGGAAGTAATAATTATAAATTTAATTACAATGTTTCGCATTATATTAAATTAGTATAATAAAGGAAGTAGGTAACCGCATCACCCATTTATCCGGTGATGATAAAGTAAGCACCATCCTATTTCAAAGAATAAGTATGATAGTACAAAGATGTAATATGGTCTCTGTATTGAGAACTATAGCACCAGGTAAAGAACTAGACGAGATTTTCCTGCTTTAAATTGTTCTATCATTATTGTTTGGAAAATACGGACATTTTTTGGATATAATTAGAGATTAATATTACATATAGAATTAATGTAAGCGAATTTTAGAACAAACAGAATAGTTTATTAGCAGGATTAGTTTGGGTTTGCATCTGTAGGGTATTATGTAGTGTATTTTCATCCGTGAACTGATGGGAAATTTACATAATGTTGATAGCAAAGGATCTAATAAAATTGTGAGAATCTTCTAATAAAATTGTGAGAATCTTCTAATAAAATTGTGAGAATCTTCTAATAAAATTGTGAGAATCTTCTAATAAAATTGTGAAAATCTTCTAATAAAATTGTGAGAATCTTCTAATAAAATTGTGAGAATATATTCAGTTTCGAGTATTAAAATATCGAAATTTAACAGCAAATATCTTACGCCATAAAATTTTGAGGCTCAGTATCCATTCGGACATTGAAGTAGAGAACGTAATATTCTACTTCACGGGTGGCTACGTAGCACAGCGCTGACCTCTGATGCGTAAGATCTCTGGTTTGATCCCCGATCAAGTAAGTTTGTGTTGGGCAACATCGTGTCCGCGGGTTTTCAAGAGATACTCCCGTTTCCTTGACATATTTTTATTCCACCGATTTTCACTATCATCATTCACTTGCTTTATTCATCGTCTCCCTTCGCCTAAAGGGCATAATGCTGGGATGTTAAACTAAAAGATTTTATTTTATTTTATTTTATTTCTTAGAGTGTTGAATTTCAATCGAACTCGACAGGGACACGAAGCCAGAAACATCGTGGAGAGTTAAGGTGAGTCACCAGACCAGGTGTTCTTGGTGCTATGCTAAACGCTGCTTAAATAGTGCGGGGTTGACAGGTAGTGTCGAGTGTTTACTGGTGCCAGATAATAAAGGAAGTAATTATGGAATTCTGCTTGGATACTTACTGGAGAAATTAGTTTTCAACCCATACCTCAATTCACAGCTAAGTTCTGCTTCTCGAACTGCAACGCTAGAATCCAGGAATTAAACGTACAAATTTGACAGCAACGCATTATGGCGTTTTGCGCAAACTTCTTAAAATATATTTCCTTAAATGTAAATTAATATTTAAATGAAATGTGAAACGTAACACAAAAAATGGTCAAACAATATATCTATTTTGTAATAAGATCGTTACTTTTAAAGTACTTTACACATTCAAATAAACATTTCATAAAATTGAGCACTTCTAGTAAGATCTAACAGTAAGTGTCATCTTGTGTACTCATTGTAAAACGAGTCAAATATTTTCTTTTATTTGTTACCTTTTTAAATATCAGAAGACACAACCAAATGAATCAGTGTCTTGTGTTGTAGCTGAAACTTAACTTTATCTTATAGTGCAATATTTATAATATGTAACGTTTCATTGCGGAGTAGTTAAGGGAATAAGCTAAAATATGTATTGACTTCCGGGTAGTGATCCACCTTAAAATGACCATGCTCTTTAGTAGGACTCGAAGCTTCATAATGGATTTCGCCTCCTAATCATTAGTTAAAGACTCAGGCCTCTCAACAGTACCACATCGGCTATGCTTCCCTGCCCCCTCCTTTTAAATTCTGTACGTGAGAGCATGAAGTGTGTAAGTCACAAATCCTTGTTTTCCAGAAAACAGGAAAAACACTTACTTAAGCACTAAATACATATTGGACATACCACATTATAGATTTGGTTAGTTACGTCAGCAACCCGTATAGAACAAAATAGAACGAACCATTCGTTGCAGATATCCGAAGGGCATACAAAACTGGTTTTAACTCATTTTCGCCAAAATTGGACTTACGCACTTCATGCTCTCAGGTACAGAATTAATCCTTCGACGATAAGAGTAAGGGAGGTTGCATAACGACAAGGCGTTGCATTATAATTTTTTCAACTTCTGTTTTAAGATTATTTTCTCTCCCTTATCTTGACCATTTATTCAGTTGTTTTAGATACAGCCAGAAAGTAATTTTATATTCCTAAACATTAACAATGTAACATGTGGAAAAGATTTCGTAAGGAACTAGGTCGGATTATGTATCAAATAGGCATAAAATTCGCATTCGTCTCTTGAGATTGAAGATTTAGTCACAAGTTAGTCACAAGAAATTCTTTTTGACATCTGCGTACGCTCACGTTTTCGATAATGTTTTGTATTTTAGGCGATTGCAAACAAGGAGGAAGATGAATCTTAGTGGGGAACCGTGAATATGAGGGAGAGCGCTCATCTCTGGTGCGTGAGTTCGATCTCAGCTCATGCAAGTGGGTTTTGTGGTGGACAAACACCACGTGCGTGGGTTTCCTCTGAATTGTCCTGGCCAAGTGAATTTTGTGGTGGACAAACACCGTGTGCGTGTTTTTTCTCGGGGTTCTCCTGTTTCCTCCCACTTTCTTCATTCCACCATTTCATTCATTTCTCATAATCACCGTCTCCTTTAGCCTAACCGGCATAACCGTGGGACGTAAAACTCAAATTTCTGAATTGTCCTGTTTTCCTCCTACTTTCAACATTCCACCATTATCATTCGTTTCATCATAAGTGTCTCCCTTAGCCTTCGTGCATAATCGAATCCTGGGACATTCGAAAACTCTTAGATCTAAGTTTGCATATACCTCTTGGGTTTTTCCTGATAAATCGTCACCTTCATAGTATTTACCATTATTGGCAGGTCACTTGCCGCAACTGAGAAGCTCCCATGCTCCACGGTCTTCCGGTAACCTCTTCCTCTTCACGTACGATTTTTGTGTTTTGATATCGTCTATTAATTGTAGTCTCCTTCGCTCTCTCCCCCTCTTTCCTGCCACCATACCGTCTAGTACGTTCATTATAATACAGTTCCTTCTTATCCAATCTCCCAACCAGTTTCTCCCCGTCTTCATAACAATATCTAAAATTGTTGTTTTCTTCTCCATCATTTTTAACACTCTCTCATTCGTTTACCGCTCGACCCAGCTAATTCTCTCCATTTTTCTCCACACCCACATTTCGAAAACTTCCAATCCTATTTCATCATTTTTGCATAATGTTTTTGCCTCCGTTGTTTTCTCGTAAAAAATGCTACTTGCAAGCAGTATATGTGTCACTGTTAGGAATGTTCTGTATGTGTGTGTGTGTCGTGGTTAAATATATATATAAACAATCTTTTTCAGCAGAATAAAATTTCTCAAATATTATTAACAATAAACGACATTCTTTTTGGCAGCATAAAAGTTCGTTTTTCTCGAATTTTACGGTATGAACTTCTATGTTTTTTTTTTTTTTTTTAAAAAAAAAGAGTTTCTTTCTATCTTGAAAACTACACAAAAGGACTTACATTTATTATTATCATTTTTTAGCTTTATGTAATCTATTGAATGATTTATGTCTTAATTTCGGACAATTTTTCTCACGCTAAACAGTAATAATGTAGTAGAATTTATTTATTTATTTTTTATTGAAGTAGAATTAGAACCGAATTTATATTTGGTGAGGTCCTAAGCTATTGAAGGTAATGGGGCTCTTTATATGGCCAGCTATCGTTTGTCAGTGACAAAAAATTGTCTGCGGCTGCATGCTACATGTTGACGACGGCGAAATATCACCATAACACATGGAGAGTATGAACTCGTATGGGGCTGTTAAAATAATTTCAACAAACACGATTCTCTCTCTCTCTCTCTCTCTCTCTCTCAATCTCTCTCTCTCTCTCTCTCTTCTCATTAAATCTATAATTTTCTTTATATCTTGTGTGTGTCAAAACATTGCACTGACAGCAAACTACAAGGTCTATCAGCGAATCACAGAAATGGAAAACTACATGTTTCTCTTTCAAGCGATCATAATCAAGGGATCCTGTAAGACTTGTCATGTAGGATATAAGAGACGCCGCTGAGGAAAACATTGTTTTTTTTTTTTAAATGTATAGTTTGTATTGAAAAACAAAGCATTATTTTCCAGTAGGGGAAGAGAAATAAACAAGAGATTATGTTTTAAATTTGTTAGTTAAGAAATGTCAGTATGTAAGACGTCCCAAATGTGCAAATAATCTCTACCATAATTCAGAAATGAAATGAAATGAAATATTTCAGTTTTACGTCCCACTGTCATGCCATATAGGGTAATGGAGACTGTACCATAATTCAGAGGTAGGCCCCTATACAGGATAAGTCTGCTTTAAAAAAAAGTTCAATGAAAAGAATGAGAAAGAAAGTCAATAAAAATCACTGTTAGAAGTAGTTCATTTTGGAGCCAACACTTTTCTACAGCAACTGAAGTGAGCTTACTTTTGCCAGAGTTTACTTTCAAACGCTTTGCTGACAAAACGACTTAACATGAACAACATGTTTCAGTGAAGAGGAAAAAGAAAAAGAGTGAAAATTTTCGTCACGACAGCCAATAAACTCGTTGAAGAGTTCATCAAGGCGGTGTTCCTCTCGTCACAGGCTCCACCCACAACAAGCGCTTTGTTTTCTTCTCTTCAATTTTTTTTTCTTTTTCTCTCTTTTATCTCTGCAGCTGAACCATTTGCCAATAGCGAAACGGATGGTTTTTAAACCAACTGGGATATGCGATACACGGGTTTCCACCTAGAACCAACAATTTCCAACGAAATGCAATTATTCCAAGTTTAGTGCCCATAACTGCCAGTTAATTACCCTTCAAAGAGAGTAGATGCTAATATGCAAACTACTGATTTCCGTTTCAACTTGGCATTTGTTAATGAAACGATGAGAGAACAGTGTGATGATGCAATCAACTCCAGCAGCAAGCAGAATTGAGTTTACACTCCTTGATTTGAGACAGTCATTATTTCTTCGATATTTCATTGGAATTTCGTAATTTGCTGGAGGCAGTTTCTTTAACAACCTCTTCGGAATGCTATTTTGTTTTAAAAAAATAATTATGTATCTCAATTTTCATTTAAATATTTTAATTGGTTTGGAGACATAAAACGATTTTCCTACAGATTTACAAAGTAAAGTGCCTTCAATCAGTGGCGTACACAAAATTTAATCAAGGAGGGCCAAGATCCCAACTTGATATCATTTTAATAAAACTTTTGTATACATATCAAATTATGATGAATAGTGTTGTCTGCTAAACGATAAAGTTCTCCTCTTACCTTGAAAACAAGATGAGAGCCGAGATGAAAATTAGCTTTATGAATTCGAATCGAGACGAGACGAAAAACATGGCAATTCTCATCTTGTTTCAGAGACAAGACGAGAAATTTCACAAGGGGTAAATCTGGATAAGGGCGTAACTAGCAATTCTTCAATTTTTCAGGAGAGCAGAAAAACAAACGCTCTTATCCAACTAACCAACGTATTCACACATTATTTTTGGAGACAGGCGTTCGCTACAGAGCAGAGATATTACCTTAACACCACCTAGGCACGTACGGGCATGCTCAAACTTGCACAAAATATGTATATCTCATTTTACCGGAAATAGGTCGATACGCCCTTGTCCAAATTACCCCTTTATTGTCGTTAGCATCATTAGTTCACGTAGGTCTTACAAGGTACCTTTTGCGAAGTGTCCTCTCGGGATTCTTGTAAAATTGGTTCAAGTGCAAATTTCTCCGCAACGCAATGTGTATTGTACTAATTTTAGCGGCCCATTCCGGTAATTTGCGTATTTCTTGGCCTTCAAATATCCGGAATTCAATCTTACACCACTATAATGCTCGGACACAAAATTGCTTTTAGTTTCTTGAGATGTAACTGGACATGATCTGAAATTCATTGGTGTAGTGGTGCACAGTTTTACCATAGCTTGTACCGTTTGTAAGGTATTGGATATTAAATGTCAGGCATTTCATGAATATTGAATCAAATAGAAAGTTGTGCAGGGCCCCGTGTATATATGTAATCTTTTACGTGATTTATCGTTGAATGCACATACATGCAGATACACTGATGTCAATACGAAAATAGTAGGTTTTCGCCAAAATCTGGTCTTATCTGGATTTACATTAGGTACTTTGACCGTAATACGTACTGCCTTGTTATAGTATAACATGGAAGTACTAACGATCACTCACAGAAATGTAATAAGAATTATGGCACCAATGTTGTAAAGAATTTGTTTATAACTACAGTATTTTTACAGTTAGAAATTGTTTTGATTTGTCAGCATCAAAAAGTAAGCGTAACATGCAATACCTTCCAAATGGAATAAGCTATGGTAAAATTCACTACACCAGTAAATTTCCGAGAAAATTGTACATGAATTTGATGTATCATTTTCACATATTCCCATTTGAAAAAATGAAAGTTAAATCCAATATGACGGATCCAAGATGGCGGCCGGGTTAGGTAAAATGTATCAGAGAAGCTGTAGTTGATCCAATTTGTTTTGCATATGCCAACATTCATATCCAGTTACTTCTAAAGAAACTAAAAGCAATTTTGTGTCCGAGCGTTTTGGTAGCGTATGATTGAATTCCGTGATGTGGAAGTGCATGATTGAATTGAAAATCAGTAACGAACGAGTTAGAGAAATACAGGATGGACCTAGTAGGAGTTCAGGAAGTTAGGTGGGGAGGAAATGGGAGGGTGAATTCCGGAAATTTTACGTTCTTTTACGCGGAAGGAAATAAAAAATCACCAATTAGGAACAGGTTTTTCGTTCACAAACGAATAATATCAGCAATTAAGCGGGTTGAATTTCTTAATGATAGACTCTCTTTTATTACTCTTAAGGGTAGATGGTGTGATATTATTGTTTTAAATGTACATGCCCCAACTGAAGATAAGGATGGCGATATAAAAGACAGTTTTTACGAAGAAGTGGAACGGATATTTGACCAACTCCAGCTATACCATATGAAAATTCTATTAGGGGATTTCAGTGCGAAAGTAGGACGAGAGGATATTTTCAAACCGATTATAGGGAACGAAAGTCTACATAAGGAAAGTAATGATAACGGTGTTAGACTCGTGAACTTCGCAACATCAAAAAACCTTATCGTGAAGAGTACAAAATTTCCACATCGCGACGTTCATAAATATACTTGGACCTCACCTGACGGAAAATCACATAATCAAATCGATCACGTTTTAGTAGATAGAAAAAGGCAATCTAGCATAATTGATGTTCGGTCGTTTAGAGGAGCTGATTGTGACACTGATCACTACCTGGTAGCAGCGATAATAAGAGAGAGATTATCGTTGAATAAAGGAAATATTCAATGTCTGAAAACGGAGAAATTTAATCTAAAGAAATTAGAAGAGAGCCAGGTAAGAGAAGAATACCAAATTGAAGTTTCGAATAGATTCTCGGATTTAGAAGTTTATTAGTGCAGTAGTGTTGAGGATCATTGGATTGAAATTAGAGATAGCACTAAAATTTCAGCAACAGAAAAATTAGGACACCCGGAAATATGTAGGAACAAACCATGGTTCGACCAGGAATGCACTCAAATAGCGGAGACGAGAAAACAGGCGAAATTACGTTGGCTACAAAATCCGAATGAAATAACTACACAGAATTTCGTAAACATCAGGCGGAAAACTTCCAAAACTTTTAGAACAAAGAAACGTGATATTTTGATAGCTAAATTAAGGAACTTGAAGATAATAGTAAAAATAAAAAAAATTGGGACATGTATAAGGGGATCAACGAATTTTAAAAAGGCTATCAACCTCGTGCTTATATATTAAAGAAAGCTAAAGAAACAGTTCTCACGGACACAGACAGCATCTTAAATAGATGGAAAGATTTATTTGACGAATTGTTTAACACGCAGCCAAAAACTAATGTGCATGGAGAAAGGGAAATACATACCGCAGAACCATATATCCAAAACCTAGCCGAATAGAAATAGAAATCGCTATAAAGAAATTAAAGAAACACAAATCTTCAGGTGTAGATGAAATTCCGGCTGAGTTAATTTTAGCTGGAGGCGAAAAGTTGTTGAACAAGATACACAAACTCAATTTCCTTATCTGGGACAAGGAAGAATTGTCACGAGAATGGAAAGAGTCAATCATTGTTCCAATCCACAAGAAAGGCGACAAAACCGACTATAATAATTATCGAGGCATTTCTCTTCTGTCTGTCAACGTCCTTTAAAATCCTCTCAAACATTCTGTTAGCAAGATTGACCCCATACGCAGATGAAATTATTGGAGATTATCAGTGCGGATTTAGACGAAATCAATCAACTATCGACCAAATTCTCGAAAAGAAGTGGGAATACAATACCCCGGTACATCAACTATTTATTGATTTTAGAAAGGCTTACGACTCGGTTAGGAGAGAAGCATTGTTCAACATTCTTACATAATTTGGAATACCAAAGAAGCTATTAGATTAATTAAAATAGGTTTAAATGAATTCTAAAGTAAAGTCTGGGTAGGAAAATTTCTGTCCACGAGCTTTCACGTCGAGAATGGCCTGAAACAAGGAGATGCGTTGTCGCCATTATTATTCAAATTTGTCCTGGAATACGCTATAAGGAAAATCAAAGATAGCAACCTGCGCCTACAGTTGCACGGGATTCACCAGGTTATGGCGTATGTTGATGATGTAAATTTAATAGGGGATGATAGGAGAACAATAGAAAGAAATGCAGAGGTCTTATTAAACGCTTGTAGGGACAAGGGTTTAGAAGTAAATGCAGAGAAAACTAAATACACGGAAGTTCGTCGGGATCGTAATACGGCAAATTATGGATGCGTTAAAATACCAAATAATACTTTTGATAAAGTGGATAGTTTTAAATACCTAGAATCAATATTAACAGAGGAAAATCATACTCACGGAGAAATTACATGTCGACTAAAAGCAGGGAATTCGTGTTATTATTCAGTTCAAAATCTCTGTCGTCGCGAATTCTGTCGAGGAATTTAAAGCTTAAAATATATAAAACGATAATCATGCCTGTTGTTCTGTATGGTTGTGAAACATGGTCGCTTACTCGGAAGGAAGAACATAGATTGAAAGTATTTGAGAACAAGATCCTGAGACGAATATTCGGACCCAAGAGATACGTGAATGGGAAATGGCGGAAATTTCATAACGAGGAACTACATAATTTATATGGTTTACCCAACATTGTTAGGGTCATCAAGTCTAGGACGGCAGGTCATGTAGCCAGGATGGAAGAAAGTAGGAACTTTTTCAAAATCTTAACTGGAAGACCAACCAGAAAACGACCGTTAGGAAGACCTATGCGCAGATGGGAGGACAATATTAAGATGGATCTCGCAGAGATAGGAATACAAAGTAGAAACTGGATCCAATTGGCTAAGGATAGAAGTCAGTGTAGAGCTTTTGTGAACGCCGCATTGAACCTCCGGGTTCCATAGGCCATAGAGTTAGTTAGTTAGTTATGATTGAATTTCGGATATATATGAAGGCCCATAAATATGCAAATTACCGGTATGGGCCGCTAAAATTAGTACAATACACATTGGGCCACGGAGAAGTTTGCGTTGGAATCAATGTTACACGAATCTGTAGGGGATACTTCGCGAATGTACCTTGTTACATCTCAAATATTGTCTTAGTGTTACATAATTCATAGCATAAAAACTGTAAATTGATAAAGCGATTATCAACGTTTAAAGATACACCAGTCATTACACAATATTCTCCAACAATAAATATGTTTCAAATGTTGTTATATCACTCTCTTTGTGGACCTCTTGTGATGCCAAATGATTTTGATCGAGATTAAAAATTAAGATAAACATTCAGGCATAAATTTTGTACATGCACACATTTACAAAACGAGCCGAAAACATTTTGAAGACAAGACGAGCAAAGCTTTCCGAGAATCGAGCCGAGCCAAGAAAAAAAAATCTTCGAGAATCAAGTCGAGACTTGATTTCAATGAATATTATTCCTCGTTTCGTGGGCATAACTAATTTTGTTTCACATTGTAAAACTAAAGTGGGCCCAAAACTTTAAGGATCTAATACTGTAAACAGAACTGATAGATTTAATCAGTTCCCATCTCAATAGAGGAAACTACAGTAAATTTCCAAACTATAGAGATTCAATATTCTAATACGTTGATTGATTGATCGGTCAATTACTTGGGATTTAATGTCCTTTAGAGTACTCTTTTTAAGTAAGAGGGGAGTTTAACACGCAATACGAAACAAAACTTCCGTTTTAATTGAAAATAAGCGCCTTTCCTCTTGCGGAAATCGATACTATACATAGTAATTATAATAGGAACAACACAAATATTTCTTCATTCATTTCCATAAAGCTTATGACTTCGCCATCTCAAAATGCATACCCCCCCCAAAATAATGAACTATTCTATTTGTTAGTGGGCGCGGTGGCTCAGTGGTAGAGCGTTCACCTCCGGTGCTTGGGGTCCCTGGTTCGATCCCAGCTCGCTCCGTGTGGACTTTGTGGTGGACAAACATCGTGCTCGTGGGTTTTCTCGGGTTCTCCCGTTTCCTTCCACTTTCTTTATTCCACCATTTCATTCATTTCTCATAATCACCGTCTCCTTTAGCCTAACCGGCATAACCGTGGAACGTAAAACTCAAAGATTTCATTTCATTTTATTCTTATTTGTTAGGAAAACCTTGCGAAATGACTATGTTACGATTCGAGGCGTGACGACGCCAGCTTTATTGCTGAGAAATGCAATCGGAGCAAAAGACATTTTTGGAGGCGCAGAACTTTTTGTAACCAAAATTAAAAGTTTTACATTACGTGACCTACTAGATTACAACATGTCTGGGACAACGGAGGGCGGACGATATTACCAGGGACCTCCGTCTTCTCTATTGTCGTCATTGCTCAGAGGATGATAGTTTGTTAATTAGAGGTGAGCATCCCTTTCAACAGCGAGCCTATATGAAGCGTGAATTCACAATTCAACATGGAATCCGAATCCCATGAGCTTCTACCGAGAATCAAACCTTGTCTCTCACGCTGCAGAGGATAATAATGTAATAGTGAAGATATTGATACCCTGTCTTGAGTTAGAACTTTGTGGTGGACAAACACCGTGTGCGTGGGTTTTCTCTGGGTTCTCCCGTTTCCTCCCACTTTCTTCATTCCACCATTTTTCATTCATCACTCATCATCACCGTCTCCTTTAGCCTAACCGGCATAATCGTGGGACGTAAAACTCAAAGATTTAATTTCATTTTTTCCTGTTTTGAGTTAAGGAATTTTACATTTACAGTTCGTACTATGTTATTTTCTAATAGAATTTTAAAAATAAAGGAGTCGAAAAGTAGTTATTATAAGAAATGTTCTCAGTTTCCGGGTTAGGTTGGAAGCATGTAAAAAAAAAAAATCTTCACATTCTCCAGGATTTGACCACACGAACATATGTTTATCAAATTTCTCGCCAAAACCATTCGACTATTTCTTACATCAAATTTCTCGCCCAAACCATTCGACTATTTCTTACGTTATCTTAAACCTGGTTTATGTAAATTATTTTTGTGTTTCACACACTGGGTTTTGTTTGCAGTCAGATACAATTGACAAGGGAACATCTTACATTGATAGTAGTATTGCTCAATCAAACAATACGCAAACGATAGAGGAGTGAAGAGAAGTGATAAATCCAAAGTTTTACGGGCCGACACCCAGAAACACAGGAGATACAGAGGAAAGAAGGATCTAGAGTCATGTGAAGATGGCAATGCAAAAGATACACTGACACAGAAAGAACTTCTAAATGATTAAAGTAATCAAAATTACATTTACAGAACAGTGTAGTATGCTAACATTGTGCCCACAGACATGCTCAATAACATCATATGCAGTGTTACCAACTGAGCACAAAATGAAGTTTTGTTACATGGCACGTAATACAAATTATAACATCTAGAAAATCTAATTATGAGTAGAACCATACCTGTGAAGTTGTGGTGCACAGTGTTGCTAAGGCCTATATGAATTCTTATATGAAATTTTGCATATTGTGTTTGATACTATTCTGGTTTTCCACTTGGGCAAACCTGCTTCGACATTGTGCTTCGTCCCTTATTTTCGTACTTCAGTTATTACGAGGGTGGATCAAATATAAACGGGATTTTATTTTATTTTTTATTTAAATTCATTTATTGAATACCACGAGACACTTACAATTTCTTTTCCATTTAGTTTCCTCCTTTGGAAATGCATTTGTCCCAGCGTATGGGCAGCTTTTTGATGCCCTCATCGTAAAAAGAACAGGGTCGTGTCACATGCCAGTTGCGCACGAACTCTTCCACACTCTCGTCATCTTCAAATCGTTGCCCTCTTACAAGGAACCCTAGGTATCTATCAGAACCCGATTTTCACGAATTTTTGTATATAGTGAGAGTACCTCGGGAAACTCGCACAGCCAAAATTGTAGCTGCAGAGTCCAAGACGTTCTGACACTAGGGCCCGAGAAAGATCAAAAGTGGAACGTCAGTACATTAAGGACATGGTGAGAAAATGCACGTTTTTCTTTAAAACTAATCATTGTAGCGACACGAAATGAGCATACATGTATATGAGATTGTCAATATGATCTGTTAAAAGTTATAAAAAGAATATCCGCCATCTTGAAAGAGGCCATGTTGAAATTGGTGTGATTGGTGTAAATGAGAAGAGTTTCATCCAATGCATTAATTTTGACGTAAATAGTCATAAAAGCTCTTGGTGAAGTCTGTTGTGGGATTACATTATTCCTGTGCTCCTGGTTTAGGTACAAGATAAGCAAAGCGTATCTCATGACACTCGAGCAGATGCAGGGTGTGGAGCGCTATAGGTGGACTGATATGACGTTCTGATTTCTGTTCGAATTAAGTCAAGTCTAATAAAAAGTTACAAGTTAATGTCAACCATGACATTATTATGAAGACTGAACCCGTCATATCACAACATTCACACCAATTACATGGTGACTGTGACATAAATGATGTAGTGCTAAAATTATATTTCTATCGGTTTTCTAGTTCCACTGATCCCACTCATAGCGCTCCATAATCTGCATCTGCTTGAGTGTCATAAGATACATTTTGCTCATCTTGTACCTAAAGAACCGGAATAATGTAATACCACAACAGACCACCAACAGACCAGAAGCACAAGAATATTGTAATATAACAACAGACTTCACCAACAGGTTACTGTGGCTAATTATGTTAAAATTAATGCATCGGATGACCCTCTTCTCATTTACACCAATCACACCAGTTTCAACATGGCCTCTTTCAAGATGGCGGATATTCTTTTTATAACTTTTAACAGATCATATCGACGATCTCGTATCAATGTATGCTCATTTCGTGTTGCTACAATAGTTAGTTTTAAAGAAAAACGTGCATTTTCTCACCATGTCCTTAATGTACTGAGGTTCCACTTTTGATCTTTCTCGGGCTCTAGTGTCCCAACGTCTTGGACTCTGCAGCTACAATTTTGGCTGTGAAAGTTTCCCGAGGTACTCTCTCTATATACAAAGTTTCGTGAAAATCGGGCTCTGATAGATACCTAGGGTTCCTTGTTAGAGCTTCTTTAAGCTGTCCGAACAAATGGAAATCGCAGGGCGATAAGTCCGTGCTGTAAGGAGGATGTTCAAGTGTAGTCCAGTGCTTTTCCTGTAGCTTCAAGACAGTTCGAGCTGCAGTATGGGGGCGCGCATTGTCGTGCAGGAGGAGGATCTGTCAAATCGATTGGTCTCGTCTTTTGCAAATCGCGATATGCAACTCTCGCCTTGTTCAATAGCTCGCAGTAGTATTCAGCATTTATTGTGCGACGCTTATGTAAAAAGTTACTCGTCGATCGTCGTCAATAATGCCTTTAACCGCACGAATGTTTTCGTCCGTAATGGTGGTCCGAGGACGGCGATCGTGTTGCTGATTTTCCACACATTCTCGTCCTTCCTTGAACTTTTTATGCCAGGCATACACACGCTTCCTTGACAATGTTTGATCCCCGAACTGTACAGTCAATCTCTGGCAAGTTTCTGCCGCTGTAACTCCTTCACGAGCAAGAAATTTTTATAATTGTGGGTTACACCTGTTGCTCCGAGATCATGAGCGGTACTGACGAAATGGCGGGAAATATCTAACAGCACGCTCTCTCCACTCCCATCGGTTCCGCCTAAATATAGCAGAAGCGCGCGGCCAGTCCTACCAACTGTTGATGTTCAGGAACAAAAATCCCGTTTATATTTGATCCCCTACATTCTTGTTTGTTGTTTCATATTTCGATTTTAACTAGTTTGAATCGTGTACTGTATGTACTCTTCTAATACAAGATTCATATAGGTTTTCATATAGGCCTATCTTCAAACGGTGACAACACTGTACATCAAGACGTCACAGATATGGTTTTACTCATAATTAGATTTGCTACATGCTATAATTTATGTTCCATGCCATTTAACAAAACTTCATTTTGTGCTCAGTTGGTAACACTGCATTACATATGATGTTATTGAGCATATCTGTGGGTACAATGTTTGCTTACTTACTGTTGTGTAAATGTAATTTTGATTACTTTAATCATTTTCAATTCCTTTCTGTGTCAGTGTATCTTTTGCATGGCCATCTTCACATGATTCTTGATCCTTTTCCCCCCTGTATCTCCTGTGTTTAAGGGTGTCGGCCCGTAGAACTTTCGATTTCTCACTTTTCTTCACTCCTCTATCGAAAGCGCATTGTTTGATTCGGCAATGCTACTATCAATGTAAGCTGTTCTCTTGTGAGTTTGATGCAAATAACTGGAAGTTACATTTGCTGTAATATATAAACGAAATTTTCATACAAGTCACATTTTCTTTTATGGCACAATTACTTCTGTGGCTGACTGTACATAGAAGACAATTTTCCAATATAAAACGCATAAAAAAATTTAAATTATGACAAAAATGTATATTTTTCTTATGGCATTATTGATAACCCCACAGTATAGAATTAATTATGGCAAGAATGGAAACGTGAATTTACTCCACTTCCCTCAATTTAGAAAAAACAAATGTTCCACAATAATTTTCCATTTAAAATGTTCAATTTTGTCGTAACATGTCTTACATTTTCTTTGAGGCTTTTCGATCATCATCTCTGCAGGAAGTTGAAAACCAATAAAGAATAAAGTAGTGGATGTGTGTCTTCCCGGCTTCCCTCTCCCCGGATTTTTTTTTAAGAGCCACGATAACTTATATAGAGGTCATTCGTTTTCCGTACAATATTATTCATATTTTCTTTTTATTCTTTTCCGTAATCCCCTGTACGTGGGATTAAAAAAATACAGTCAAGAATGAGCGGTGAATTTAGCCCTCCAAAAATGTAATTTGATTTATTGTCCCCTCAGATTAAGAACAAATATATGATCCAACATACCTTTCGTGAAAATATTAGATATTTAAGAAATATGGTGTAAACTTTTTGAGGATTCACAATCATTCCCACTACTTGGTTTGAAAATCAATCCCGAAAGTGAAAATCAATCCCGAAAGTGATCTTTTAAAAGTAACTTTCTTAAATATTATTCGATTTAAAACAAAATGATGTGTATTTATTGAGATTTTCACATTCGCCACTCTTGCAGTTGAAGTAAAACAAATACTAGGACTCACTTAACCTTTGCCTCCCGAAACTTTAGATAACAAGTCTAAAATAACTTTTGTTTCTGAGAATTTCAAATCTCTCACTTACTTGTAGTTGAGTTGAGTTGATTTTGAGTTTCACGTCCCTTTCAGCAGCGAGGCTATATGAGACGGGACCTACTGATTAGCGTGGAATCCGAACCACATGAGCTACTAGCAGTTGAAATACGTTAATCAAGAAATACGTTCTCCTCAATTTCATGTAACACATTTTCTTGAATATTTATTAAACATACTCAGGTTTTTGTTGAGTATTATGGGTTTTTGTCGGATACTAGCAACCTATTCCTATGGTATCGGGTTGAAATTAATCAGAGGAAGGATCAACAATAAACAGCACAACTAATTCTAAGCAAATATGCATATACCTCCAAGTCTGTCCAATATTTGCAAATGTCCAGACGAACTATTTACTAGATATTTTAGCTTTCAGAGATTGTCTTGATGTGTATGAGGTATTTATGTGTATATATGAGGTAACCAAGAAAGTTTTGTGGTCGCTATTTTGTGGAGGTCTGTGTTCAATTGGCCCTCATACCGTGAGTTGAATACGAATGAAGGCTAAGATCAGTTATTGGTGTGGGTATATCTAACATACTACCTGGTTGTGGCAGTTTAGTTACACCGTTAACTTGCGTAACGACAGAGGGACCATGGGACCTTCACAGAGCGTCATAAGGGCGTGTATGATGTACGAGTTCAAATTGGGGTTAAACTTCGCTGCAGCGAGGCGGAAGATATGCCAGGCTTTTGGAGAGGGTGTCGTGACTACGCGGACAGTGCAGCGGTGGTTTAACAAGTTTAAGAACGGTGACGAAACACTCGAAGACGCACCACGAACCGGAAGACCAACATATGTGCAAAATGAAGATCTTCAGGCAGCAATTGAGGAGAACGGTGGCCAGACATATAAGAAGCTGGGACTACAATTCAGTTCAAGTGGAGAAACGATTCGAGCACCTCCATCAACTTGGGAAACAGTACAAGTTGGGTCATGAGTCGCACATGTTTTGACTTCAGGCCAGAAGTCAACGCGAGCAGACACCTGTGTTTCTTTGCTGTCTCGTCTGAAGAAGGAGCCATTTGTGAACAAGGTGTTGACATGTGATGAGAAGTGGATCTGTACGAAGCTTCACGGGGTCGTCGTCATTGGTTAGCATCCCATGAACCGGTTTCAAAACAGCTGAAGCCAGCACTGCACCAGATAAAGGTCCTCCTGTATGTTTGTTTGACTGCTCGCGGTATCGTGCATCGGGAACTGCTACCAACTGATCACAGCATCAATGCAACTGTGTACTGTCAGCAGTAGCAGTGTTCAAGAAAAACTCAAAACTCTGGAGCTAGCACTTATGAATCGCAAAGGGGTCCTCTTGTTACAGGACAACGCTAAGCCCCACGTGGATGAGATGACTAAGGACACCATTCTACGCTTTGGATGGGAAACACTATTACATCCACCATATTCCCCGGACATTGCACCGTCCGATTATCGCCAGTTTCATTCCTTGGACAACCACCTTAGAGGACGCCAGTTCAAATCCCCAGTAGAGGTGTAAAATGCACTTGATACCTTCTTCGCTTCACGACCCACCAAGTTTTACAGCAATTGAATCCATGGCCTTGCAGAAGCTGAAGGAACTATTTTTGATCTTCCAGGTATGTCTTAGGTAGCATATCGATGTTCGAAGGTGGTGGGTGAAAAATCGACAGAACTTTCTTGGTTATCTTGATATAATGAATACAATACGATATGGACCTTCACCTCTGATGTTCAACGTCTATATAGAAGAGGCTATGAAAGAATTCTTTGAGAAAAACGAGAAAGGCGTAAAAGTAAATGGACAGATTTTCAACACAATAAGATTTGCTGATGACATAGCACTAATAGCGAAGAACGAAAAGGATTTGCAGGAAGCAGTTTCAAACCTGAACGCCGAACTGAAAAAAAAATAAAAAATGAAGATAAATAAGAAGGAAACCAAAGTGATATGACAGGACAGGAGACCAAGAATAGAATACCTAGATGCAGTTACGAAAAAGAGACCTTATCAAAGTATAAAACAGCTCTCCGAAAGGGGAGAAAAGTATTAAAATGTAGATGTTGCCCACCAACTATGGTTGAGGAGAGATAGAAAAAAGATAGCAAATACGGATTAAATAACAGTATAGTACTGTACTGTATATTAAAACAGAAAGAAAACGAAACATGTAATTTATTTTGTAATAAGGTAAAATACTTGTGAAATTCTCTGAGGATAATGGAAGTAGATCCAGCAATATGATAGTAGGCAATAGAACTCCCATTAATTGCTTTAAAGAAGTGTTTTATTGAAGATGAAAGTTTGAAGATGGGTGGGTTGATTAGAGATTTTTTACGCTTATTAAGAGCGGTTTCGAATAATCTTATCCTGCTTCCAGATCAAGACTGTTTATCTTATAAAAAAAAAAAAAAAAAAAAAAAAAGAGCAAGCAAACATTTTAAGCGTATTTTGTCGTGTAAAACATTTCCCATTCTCCCAGATCTAAGAATTAGTCAGTCAGTGTGACTGTATCGTGAGGTTTCAGACGGGAATTGCAACCATTGGGGAAAAAGAGGGACTTTTCTTTCTCTTACGTCAGGAGATGCGGGTACAAATTTAACCCAGAGCTGCTTACGGAAGCCTTTATCTCATCTTTTTTTTTTTTTTTTTTCTAAGTAGGAAGCGTTATTTTAGTTAGCTTCGGAAGAGAGATTAAGTCAGGTGGGCTCTCACGGCAGACGAAAACGAATCGTTTTGAACCACACAGACCAATGGTCCAAAGAGAGAGAGAGAAACAGATGGTAGCTGCTGATTGCATTGAACTCCTGTTTTTAAATTAAAAAAAAAAAAAAAAGTTGTTGCAAACTAAGATTAGGGAATATGCTCTAAATTATAACATGAATCGAAAACGTAATACGATGTCCTTTAGAAGTTCCTATTGTTAACCTTTGATTAAGCTAAAGAAGTAGGGATCTCCATCAGACGAGACGAGACAAAAAAAAAAAAAAATGTGACGAGATGCGAGACAAGACATAGCTACAGTGAAACTTCAATTATTCGGACCAATGAAAGAAATGAAATGAAATCTTTGAGTTTTACGTCCCATGGTTATACCGAGTAGGCTAAAGGAAACAGTGATTTGAGAAATGAATGCAATGGTGAAATGAATAAAGTGGGAGCAAACGGGAGAACTCCGAGAAAACTCACGCACACAGTGTTTGTCCACTACAAGGTTCACTTGGCGCGAGCTGTTATCGAGCCAGGGACCCCAAGCAGCAGAGGTGAACGCTCTACCACTGACCCATCGCTGCCCCTGTCGGATCAATGAGTTCTGGACATTATCCGGATATGCAGGATTCTGGATAATAGAGGAATTCGTTATATATATTCATTATATTTTTGTGAGATTAAAAATTATCTAAAACAGTTTTTATCTAATAAAAATGTAGCCCTACTGTATGTTGGAAATAAGTTCACTTTTACTAAAAAGAATCTTTAAAAATTAAAAAAAAATGCAATTAAAGATACAATTTAACATTGATTTCGATAGATTGCTCAAGAAAACTATTATTTTAAAGAAGGAGAATAGCTACAGTTTGTATTTCAATATTTTATTTTTAAGTTTTATTTTTATTTTTAAATTTTCTGATAACAATTCGGATAGTTGGCCATCCGGATGACTGGAGTTTGGATAACTATGATTATGATTAGGAATTAGGAATTACATTTCTGGGTTTTCGGCAGCTATGTTCATGTTAGCCCCTCACGTATGAGGTATGAATTCACTGTCCTAGGAAGGGGAAGGAAGGAAGTGGCCTAGGACCTGCGTGTTAGGTACCATCCCAGCTTTTGCCTGGTGTAAATTAGGAAAACCTAGAAAAAACACACTCAGAGTGGCTGGCCTGAAAATAACTTTTACACTTTTTCGACCGGGGTGTCCAGACTGGTAATCGAACCCCAGATCTGGAATTTGGATGGCGAGACATCACTTTCTTCACATCTTGTCGAGACGAGACAGCTTTAATTCCTATCTCACAGCGGATTATATAAAGAAATCGATAATAAATGGATGTTCATAATTATGGTAGAGTATTATATTTAAATCTATTACTTCTGGTTTCAATAGAGCCTTAAAGGTGGAATCTATTTTCTAGGAGGCTGAAGTCACATCAAGAATAGTTAATCGTTATCTTTTACCGTTATTGTTTTATGAGGAGCGAATATTAGAACTCGAAGTGGTTAAATCGACTCTTAGGACAAGGATGAAATTCATTCTTGGAAGGCGCGCATTTTTTGTTGGAAGGGGCCCAATCTATGGCTATGCGGTATTGAACGGCTATTACTCTGCCCCCGAAAAGACGATAAGTAACTGTAAAATACTTTCATCTACATTTTCATTTTAAAAAATGATAGAAGTAGATTATTTTTTTTATAAGAGAAAGACTACAGATAAAGTGTAAGATCAAATTTTCATGCTAGATCAATCATTTCCCTGTTAAACAAGTATATTTTTTTTATTGAGAAAGTGTACAAATGAATGTTGAGTTAGGAAGTTTTTGGGGAGGTCAGGAACCGATAGGCCTCACTGCGAGTGTATCCCGATTTTTGACACATTAAACCTATGTCAAAACAACAAGCAGTGTCAAGTTTGGACCGGGTGAAGGAATTTGGTTTGCATAAGGTGATATTTTCTCTATTAATATGGAAACCGGAAGTGGTAGTAGCTTTCTACAACTTCCGGTTTTAGTAGAAAAATTAGAGATGGAACATACTCTATTCCTGAGTCGCTTAATTGACTATAGAAATCCTTTCTCTCTCTCTCTCTCTCTCTCTCTATTCTATAGCGGGGCCGCGGTGGCTCAGTGGTAGAGCGTTCACCTCTGGTGCTTGGGGTCCCGGGTTCGATCCCAGTGAACTTTGTGGTGGACAAAGACCGTGTGCGTGGGTTTTCTCGGGGTTCTCCCGTTTACTCCCACTTTATTCATTGCACCATTTCATTCATTACTCACCATCACCGTCTCCTTTAGCCTAACCGGCATAACCGTGGGACGTAAAACTCAAAGATTTCATTTCATTTTTTTTCTATTCTATAGCGATTGATATTAAAACTGGAAGGGCTTGATTTCTGCAACTTCCGGTAAGTATTCGTAGAACGATAAATCGATTCCAAAAGAACTGCTTCCTTCTATCTCTTATTGTCTTTGCTGTATGTAGATCAATATTCGAAGTTGTAATGAATTTCTATTACTTCCTATTTCATTACACAGCAACTCAAAATGACTACCACTGTAGCGTGCTACTTGTTCATTAATTCAACACCAAGGACATAGTTTTCCGAGCATATCATAATTAACTAGTAACTGGCAATGTGAAATTGGATTGGTTCCTATTGTTTGCTATGAGCAAAGCTTTGAGCAGTATTTTTGGCATTTATAGCAAGTGACGAATAACATATTGTTTTCTGTAATTGATCACGAAAAGTTTTATAAGCCTATGCTTTGTCAGACAACAGTTACATGAATAGCAGTGCTGCCATGTGTTGTTCTTATTCCTTATCACATATCCTGAACAACAGGTAGTAGCACTGTTACGCATGTAACTGTTGTTAGACAATTCATAGGCTTACAAAACTATTTTCATGACCGGTTACAACAAACAGTACGTTTTTTTTACATGGTATAATGCTTCGCGATACCTAAGCGGAAACCATTCGCAAGATTCAACAGGGACAATGCCATAAGCACTCCACGCATAAAGGAGTGGTGTACAACCGCTTCAAAGAACGCCGCACATCAGTGGACAGTGAATCACGTTCAAGTAGGCCTTCAACGAACCGAAATGACAATATAATTGAGCAACTGCGGATTGTGGTCTAGCAGGACTGTCGTATCACAGTCAGAGAAATTCGAACAATATAGAAGTAAGCATCGGATCGGAATATTCAATTTTGAACGAGAATTTGGGCATGTGGAGAGTGTCCGCGAAATTTGTACCGAAGCTGCTAACAATGGATCACAAGTAATGACATCTAGACATAGCACAGGACATGCTTACTTATTAGGACATAGCACAGGACATGCATGCTTACTACATGCTTAGACCTAAATTTTAGGTCTTGTGCCTTTTAGGACTTCTGCCGTTTAGGACTTGTGCCGTTCAGGACTTCTGCAGTTTAGGACTTCTACCGTTTAGGACTTGTGCCGTTTAGGACTTGTGCCGCGAAATTATTTTTAGGACTTGTGCCGCGTCCCCGGAAAAGTGTGTGCATGGTCAAGGAGACTACTTTGAAAAGAATTAATAATTCGGATTTCCAAGTCAATAAATGCATTTTTGCCAACGAAAATTCGATACTCTTTGAACACCTCTATTTCGTCTCTTGATCGGATACACTGACAGACAGAGTAAACCAAACTCGTTTTCACCATATCTGCTCTAATACCTATCGATACACAGACGGACATTGACGTTCAACAAAACTTCAGATGCTTACTCGTTACATAATTTGGAAGTGTAAAAATTCCTGGACCCAATTCATTTCGGAATTACCTTCCCAATATTATTACAATTTATCTTAGAGTAAAATTTCAACATCTAATGTCTCGCATTTGATTGAATTATATGAATAATATAACTCCTAGAAAAGTATATTATGCTGCCATTTTGAAATGATTTTTTACAACTATACACCTACCTTAAAACATATCCCCTTTAAGTTAAAAAAAAAAAGTTTGCTGAAATCTGTTCACCTATTTGAAGAATTAATGGCGGGAAAGACACTTTACCGAAGTTTTAACGAGATCATACATATTTATGATTGAGAAGTGTGTGTGTCTAACCACTGTTTAAAAAATGCAAGCAACAAGAATATGTAAATTCATTTGGTTCTTCACAACTCTAAAGTGACTTGTATCCTAACATGTCAAGCGTGGCCTTTTTTTATGTTACTATTCGTTTTTCTTAGGATTGGGAACAAACAGAAGAGCTGCTTTTCAAGAACATATATCCACAAAATGCCGGTTTTGTAAACATTCACAGAAAAAAAAAACTCGTACCTTGTAAGCTTATCTTCTGTTAAGTACAAACAATACAGCAAAGAATATCATGTAATTAAAGGAGTCCGAAAGATGTTCTTCTCATTTACATATCAAAAGCACATGGTGACTTTAAATCTCCAAGAGATTTCAAAAGTTCATGGCTTGAAAATGGCTAAATCGTATTTGAATGAAAAGCCTCGTGCGTATACTCTTACATACAGTGGCGTATGCAAGGGAGGTTTCAGGGTTTACAAACAAGATCATACACAAAAATTAACATTTATCATATTAAAATATGTATACTAACACCTAAAGTTATATGGGGGGACAGTGGCTCAGTGGTAGAGTGCTTATCTCTGGTGCATGGGGTCCCTGGTTCCATTCCCGGCTAAGTAAGTTTCTGATGAACAACATTGTGTCCATTGATTTTCTCGAGGTACTTCAATTTCCTCCCACATTATCATTTCACCAAATTATCATTGACTTGATTGAACCATTCGCACCTCTTAGCCTAAAGGACATAATAGTGGGACGTAAAACTGAAAGATTTCCTTTTTATCTCGAATTATATAAAGTTGGGAGGTTGAACCTCCCTTGACAAACTTCTGCTTACTGTACTACATACACATATCCGATTTTAAAGTTCTCTATTGGATTAAGAAAAAAAAACAATACAATTTTGTTACAAACTGTAAATTAATTGTATTTACATAAATTTTTCATTTCACTAATATCCAGTGTGCTCTCCTCCAGACATACGGCACACATCAAATCGTATGATTATGAAATATTTTGGTAGAGTGATAATGTGAGATGGAACGAGAGAATCCCGAGAAAACTCACGTACGATATTGTCCACCTCAAACTCACATGGTCTGCGATCGAACCAAGGACCCTTTGCTCCAAAGGTGAGTTATGGTATCATTGAGTCATGATATCTCTCAAGGAAGAAACATCAGAAGCAGGAACTAAGAGCAATATTAAAGATTATATTTAAATGGTTAAAAAAAATGTTAGAAAGATAGAATTTAAATTGGAAGGAAAAAAGGAAGAGTGAGAAAATAAGGTAGAAGATGGAAGAGGAGAGTAAATAAGAGAAAGAGAGAAATTAAGTTGAAGGTTGAAGAGGAAGTACTTATTAGGAAGACACAAGGTAAGCTGGCAAGTGGGAAAGGAAGAAGTAGATGTTAAGAAGGTAGAAGGTAAGTTGGAAGATAAAAGAGGAAGAAGATATTAGGAAGATAGAATGTAAGTTGGAAGTGCAAGAGGAAGAGAGAGAAGGTAAATTGGAAGATAAAAGAGGAAGATGTTAAGAAGATAGAATGTAAGTTGGAAAGTGAAAGAGGAAAAGATAGAAGTTAAATTGGAAGATAAAAGAGGAAGAAGATGTTAAGAAGATAGAATGTAAGTTGAAAGTGAAAGAGGAAAAGATAGAAGGTAAATTGAAAGATAAAAGAGGAAGAAGATGTTAGGAAGATATTGGAAGATAAAAGAGGGAGAATATGTTAGGAAGATAGAATGTAAGTTGGAAGTGAAAGAGGAGAAGATAGAAGGTAAGTTGGGAGATAAAAGAGAAAGGTTTTAGGAAGATAGAATGTGAGTTGGAAGGTGAAAGAAGCGAAGATAGAAGGCAAGTTAGAATGTAGAAGAGGAATATCAATTTAACCTGATGAACATTATTAGAAAAGTTATTTTATAGAATAAGTCTTACAAAAGCGAAAAAATAGCAAGAAAATGATTGTATAAAAAATCCTTTAAGTCGTAGTAAATAATCTACCAGTAAAACGTAAAAAGATGATGCAATTTGCTGTACAATATTTGCTTTTCTTTCAATTTAGTTTTCCCAGTGCACTTTACGACAATTTACTGAAAGGAAATGCAATGGATATCGTTGACATCAATATTATGTTCTAAAGACAACGAGCTACACAGTAACAAGAAACCATTTGAGGTACTTGCAGACAAAGGAAATGAAAAAAATAATGACGTTTGGAAGTTCCATACGGAGTTCCTAATGATTACTAGCGTCTAGAATGTCTCTTCAATCTTTATTTTAAATTATTTGCGTTCACCTCTTGTGTTATGTCGTGCACAAAGCAACTGGGATGAACAATTTTAGCATCATTACCTCCCCTTCTACATCTGAATGCGTTTCGCATTTTGGTCTCTTTCTCGCTCTGTCTTTGTTGGTGTCTCCTAGCTCAGGGATCATTTGTCGATATGCCAAGAGATTTTCTTGCACTATTTTTATTTGTTTTTCTTTCTCTCTTTTTTTGCTGTGAAGACTGAGAGACCCCCTGGTGCAGAATCTCCGCCAAATATATCAGCCATGTTGGGTTACCTATGGATGTTTCAACATATAAAGACGAAGTGACCTGAACAAGCATACGTACACGTTCTAAGCACTATTTGGGGCATATCTGGTTCGCTAATTGCAGTCGACTTCCTTTGTTATGCTGCTGAAAATACATGCATGTTGTTGCAAAAAAAGCACAAAGTTCTGAAATATGCATAAGTCAATAAGTGCTATCTGCGAAATTTGAAGAATTTATTCCAGAAACATTTGTTGTATGTTCTTTTAAGTTCTCCCAAGGTCAGGAAAGAAAATTAATAAACACTTACCTGTTAAGTAAGAACGTTTCTTGTACACCAAGAAAAATCCATTATCCGGACAGCGGTATATTGTACAAATATACGGCTTCCGTAAGTTTACTACGGAAATCTGTACAGAGCATACATTATCTATATGCTACATGCGTTCTGCCCTTTTCACACTTAGATGTTACAGCATTCTTCGCAGGATGTCTGACATCTATTAGTTTTCCATATATTACGTATGTTACATACGTCAGCTATATGCTATATACGTCCATCTGTATGTGAGATCCTGACAGTCTTTATACAGATCTTTCTTTCATACGGAAAGCATATTTATTCGGAACAGTTATACGGAAAGTACGCATAAAACATACGTTTTCAGTTTAACCTTTGCTGCACGGTATTACATAGGGTTGTACGTTAAGTCCAAAAACTACAGGATTTACGCATGTGACCTACGTTTTTACGTGCGCCATTTACGTTTTTCTCAGTGTATTATTATTTTAAGCGTACTTCATCTAAGACATATAAAATATGAAAACGTAATATTTTAAATTTTAATAAATCAATAAAAATTTATCTGCTATGGTTCACGAAGTTGTACAGTAAATGTCTCTTGTATTAATTTCCTAAGCATAGTTTTCCTATGGTCATGAAAGAATACTACCATATTCTCCTATAAATTTTCTTTATGCCTACATTTCAGAATAGAAAATAATCTCATGTATAAGCTTCAACGACCAAGAAGGTATTTTTAAGATTTAGAAACAGCTGAAAATGGAAACATTGTTCCCACACTTACACAGAACTTTATTTTAGCGCAAACAGGTTCTCCTTAAAAGGGCTAATACCGTAATGATTATTTCCACTTAATTGAAGCTCAAGCAACGTCAATAATAACAATGACTCATGTTTAAGATACCAATTAACCCTCCTATGGAACTTCAAATCTACATACACGCCCGTCCTTGGGGTCTATTTGACCCCATTTATTTAATTTTTCATGAGGACATGCAGACATGAAATATAGACTAATTGATATTTAATCTAATGTCTTGAGGTGTCTTAATAATAATAATGTTTATTTCTGTGGCATGAACAGCCTAACGGCAATACAGCACTTTATCAGACAAGATAAACACATATTACATACTATGAAAGTCATATACTAAAACAATAAAACATAATGATAAAATAAAGTAAAATAATATCGGATTAATAATTCCTTGTAAAATAACACCTTTTTAGTATCAAAATAGTCGTCATAAATAGTATATAATAATAATAATAATAATAATAATAATAATAATAATAATAATAATAATAATAATAATAATAATAATAATAATAATAATAATAATAATAATGAATAATATGAAATATATATATAATATTAGACATTGGGGTCATATTGACCTCAATGTCTAATGTGTAATCTTTTTAATTAACAACATTGCTAAAAAAAAGTAATTTTTAATATTTGGATTATATAAAGAACTAGAATAGGTAGAGCAATACAAAAATAATCAGTAACCGAAAACATCGTAAAATATAATCAGTAACCGAAAACATCGTAAAATGAAATTATTTAAGAAATAGGTGTCCCTTAGGATCATATTGACCCCAAGCCATAGGAGGGTTAAGCACATACACCAATTAAGTGCTAGCGTGTTGCCAGGTATACCACTGCTCAATAAGCATCACCAGCAGCGATAGTTCAATTAATTTATTTTGGGACATCAAAGTGTGATTGAGAGGGAAAAATTGCCCTCAACTCCCCAGTAACTCGAGAAAAAAGGAAAATGTAAATAAGGTGGTATCTGATTTCCAGTCATTTCGAAACTGGCCGATGTACTGTATGACGTAGGATCATAGTTTTATAATGTGAAAAAAAAAGGGAGAAACACAGTGAAGAAAGGAAGGGAGACTTTGAGGTAGAAGACTGCAATACGCAAGTGTTGGTAGTGTACTTGTAGTCATGGACGCACGAATAATATACAGGGTGTTTCAAAACAACACCGACAACGTTTGGGAGTTGATTCCTGACACCAAGATAAGACAAAAAGGATAGACTATCCTCGGGGCACAAATGCTTCCTTTTGGAGTTATAGGCTGCCGGAAACATGAAAAAATGAAATTTAAAGGTACATAGCTCCAAAATTGTGGGACCTACTGTAATCGGGTCAAGACTTCACATAGGAAATAATATAAGCGCTATCCAAATATCCAAGTTTCAGAATCCTGCGGTACTTCCATAACAATTTTTATAGAGGTAGCTGGTGGGTACTTCAAATTATATGCCCGTAGCAAAACTCCCTCTATAAAAACGCGTCAGGAATCATCTCTCAAAGGTTGTCGGTGCTGTGTTGAAACCATCGAGTCAAAACCATCGAAACCCTGTAAGTCAAAACCATCGAGTAAGCTGTCAATGTTTTTCTTTGCATGTTTTTCGTCAAATGTGAGTTTAACTGTTCAGTTGTTCCTCCCTTCTCCGTGTGGTTAACGAGCAGCACCGTGACGTCACAGAGTATTCAGTTGGAAATCATTGGCTGATAATGTCAAAGTGACAAATACGTTTTAATGAGCAATTTAATTTGTTTTCTTTTGTTCAGCTACTTTTATAGAACGGTATCCATTCAGAGTACGTCATTTGGGTACAACACGGGAGCAATTGCCTTCTACTTGAGTTTCAGAAACACATATCTTTAATAAATGGTATACTATATATATATAATGTGAAACATTTATGTTGATGGACAATCTTGCTCCTTCTCGGACAAAACCTGAATTGACACTTCTGTCGCCAGGAGTAGTGATGTGTCACTGGCTAGTGAGGCGGCTCTTCTGACCGACTCTTTTGGATGAGTGAGTCATGGCTCACTAGAAATGAGCAACGACTCTTTTGGATCCGGCTCTTTGGGAGTCGTGATTCTTCGGGAGTCATTGTTCTTCAAGAGTCGTGATTCTTCACGAGTCGTGGTTGTTTTGCAACTACTGTTCTCTGGGAACCACGGTTCTTTGGGAGTGCCAATGTTTGAGAAACGTGAATCGTCGCTCACTCGTGAATCACTCTCTTGCTTCATGATATTGTTGATTGGTTTAGTCAGTTGCTCTTTTGATTGGAGAGGTAGTTTCGCTCGTTCTCACTGGAGTGATCGCCTCTTCAGTCTAGTTCAGTAAATGTGCGTTACCGTAGATGTTAATATATGTACACGTACGTGTAAATTTGACATTAATAAATTAAAAATAGTACCAACGGCGTGGGCTAAATGCGACAATTAGACTTACAATGATATATCACATACAAGGGCGCCCATCAGGGGGTGTAAGGTGGGGCGCTCGTCCCCCCCTAAGAGGAAATTATACTTGGGAATATCGAAAACCCAATAGAATTTTTACATTAGTTAGAGCAAAATTTGAAACTATATTTGAAATGTCGCTTATACTTGCCCCCCCCCTCCTTGGAAATGACAACATGGGCGCCCCTGATCACGTATAAAGCACAAAACTAATTCGTAAACTTTTCACTGTTAATTAAAATCAGTTGTAAAAATATAAGTGAGTCAGTGAGCCGTTCAAATGAACCGATTCATCTTAGTGAGTGAACTACTGAGCGGCGAATCTGAGAGATGAATCGTTTTGCCCCTCACTAGCTAGGAGATGGAACCATAACTGACAGGATCAGGAATTGTTGCTTTTGTTACTGGAATTTTCTATGTTTATCCTCAACTTCGACACACGAATATCGTAATGTTACCTTAAATTAATCGGCTAATTCTTCCTTACAAGTTATTTCACTGCTGTCAAAGTCACGACATTATCTGATAGTTAAGGTCACAAGGGCTACAGTAAAATGTTGGAAGAAAATAGTAAAATGAGTAACTAGCTTTTTTTAGTACATAATAATGGAACTATCATTTGAAAGTCTAGCACAGCATAGTTTGAAAGTCTCAAATATTGATACGGAAAAAAATTGAAAATTAAAATACAAAATATTTTTCTTAAAATTATCGTTATTATCCCATAATCTAGCTCAAGTTCAGTGGTTCAAAACCTTGTTTACCTGGCGCATCCTAATAAACCTTGCATGCTTCACGCCCCCTTTCCACTTCTTTTTCGCTCTTTGTCATATGTGTTTTTAGCTGACTCTTTCTGCGACTTCGGGTGTAGCTTTAAATTCACAAATTTTCAATAATAATAATAATAATAATAATAATAATAATAATAATAATAATAATAATAATAATAATAATAATAATAATTCTCACAAGTTTATATTTATTTAGAGCGAGATGCATATCATTGAAGTGCATTATTATTATTATTATTATTATTATTATTATTATTATTATTATTATTATTATTATTATTATTATTATTATATTATTATTACCAAATTTGGGCTTTATGAAAGCACAGTTCTTACTCAATGGTTATTTTGCGTTTGTACGATATTTGATTTACCGCTTCCTTGTTAACAACATTTATAATATTTGTAGGTTAAATAGCCATAAGAAAAATCGTAATTTAGTATACATTCTTGGTTTCTTGTAAATCAGCGACTAAGAACTGAGAACCACATTATTTTCGTAGTTTAAGTAAATAATTTCATTAGGGCCTTAAAAGAAAACGGGTTTTGGGAGTTGAGTTTCCTTTTGTTTGTGTAGTGTTCTTACGCAGCAGGCAGGTTATGAAAGACGGGGCCTAATATGAACGTGAGCTCCGAACCAGATCGGGGCTATGATTCGGTACAGTCAGCGACAAAACTTGTTTCCGTTTGATAATATTTGTTTCGAAAATACCTTTAGAATGGAAGGAATAACAATTTGAGTACAATTTTCACTAAATTAAAAGGGATGTAACCAGTGGCGCATTTAGGGGGGGCTTCCGGGCTTAAGCTCTCCCCCTGAAATCTTACTTACTATAGTAAAGTATATGAAATATCTTGCAGAATTTTCACATTTTTAGGCAAAGCCCCCCCGAAGCAAAATCGTAAATACGCCACTGGATGTAACTTTCTATACGTCCGAACCATACTACCGTCGTACGTTACAGCATATACCACCATTATTCGGTTATTTCCAAAATAAATTTCACTAATGCTGACTGTACAGTTAGCCATTCTATAGATCATCATGTAAAATCAACCTTCACAGTATAAGCGGTTCCCCACTACACTATTTTGCCTGCAAGACGGCTGAATTAGACAACCACGCCACTGGCCTCTTTATTGAAGTTTAGCGTCCCTTTTGAGCATTGGGACTATATGGGATGTAAACCTCTGGATTGCGAACTCCCGTAACGCGTTCAATGTTCTCCCACTCAGGATAATGTACAGCAAAGGCACTCGTGCTATTACTTAGACAAGTGGGGAGGCCATCAACTTTGGCTACAAAAGTTTGGGAGTACCATTATTAACTTGTGAATTGGTGAAAGTAGCGTACATTACTATTCCAAAAAACCTGGCCACCTATATCTCTTTCAAAAAATCCTGCAATCCTACCTACAGTTGGAAGACTGTACCTGCCACTGTTAAGGATGAAACTTATGATCGTCGTCATCATTCTTAGCTTCTGTTGAGAAGCTTCCCTGTGATGATCTTTAATAATCTTTATTGGTATAATACCCTCCCTCCTTTTACTTCCATTACATTTTCTGTAACATCCATCAGAATACGTTTCGCTCAAGAGGTCCCTCATGGCTAAGTGGTTAGTCTACGCGTCTTTGGCGTGGGAGACCCTGGTTCGATTGCCGCAAGGAGCTCATGTGATTAGGATTCCCTGTTAAGCTGTCGGTCCACGCTTGATATAGCCTCGCTGCTGAAAGGGCCGCTAAACTGAAATCAAATCAAAAATCACAAGTTTCGCTCAAATAGTGTCTTAACCTCTTTCTTTTTCCTTGTCGAGTTATATCTACTATTGTTCTTTCTAATTACCTTCTTCTAATCCCTTAGGCCACGGATTCTGTTACAATATCACAGCGAATACTGTGGTATATGTACTGTATATCTTTTTCCTCGTCCTTTACTTATCTTCATTTTCCTTCTTTCACTGTTTTCGTGTGTGTTTGTGTGTGTGTGTGTGTTTAACTATTCACAGATTCTCTCTTGCATCACCTGGTTTCCGAATAAATCGTCGTTGGAGACAATTTTGTGTTACACAAAGCCAAATCCATTTATAACGCTTGAGGCCAGCGGAATGAGAGAGTTGCTGGACCATCTAACGGATTCCCGGAACGGAAATAGCAACATTAAATGCCTATGCTCTCTAGACTTCAAATACTGGTTTCTCTTCTTTCTTTTTCTTTCAGTCCTAAACAATAGTACTCCATAAGACTTTTCTTTTTTTAATGTTTCAAGGGATAAGATACTCTTGTCTGTTATACTTGGAGAAGCGCAAAACAATGCTTGCATCGTGGTTGGACATCTGGGAACTAAATTTAACTCTAGTGGGAGTGTTGGACCACTCCCTCCAACCTCATTAACTGTTGTTGTAGGTGGGTATGTGTTTGAGTGTGAGTGTGTGTTGTGTTCTACAACTATATAAACATTGGGCAGTTCAAAGTTCCTACTTCCTTATAAATATCCCTTGAATAGTTAAGAAGTTATAAAAGCAAATAATTCTATTATAAATCAAATTTAATTATTGTGATTGCTTGTACTCGTGTCATTAGTATAATCTTGCATTTATTGCAATATTGTAAAACTGATGACATATTAATATCTACCTGTGAGCTAATATATATATTTTAGGGTGGTATAAAACCGAATGCAAAAAATCAACTTGTTCAAAAGAACTCTCCACAAGGCTTATTTTTTCCCTCGAGTCATAAGCTACTTCCCTGCAAAATTTCAGCCCTATTGCTCAATATTTACAGGTCCCTCCATTTTAAACATTTTTGTTCTTGTAGTATTACCAATGATCTAATGCTAGAATTTTTGAGTGGTATATTCTGGACTGTTTTGAAAATATGGCGTATGTCTACCTCCGTATATACTCGTTCATTCGTAAATTTTAAGTAAATATATGCTGCAATATAAAAATATTAGGTGGGTAATGGGTATACGCCCCGTTACATTCCTGTATTCTGCGTTAAATTACAAGACTACAATGTAATTTAACGCAGTATCTGTGCTAATAACCGGATAGATATAAGTTCTTAGCTTTCATTATGGTCATTAGATGGCGAGATAATCCTTTTTTTTTTCAAGAAGTTTGTGAATTATTAAAACAAATGGCTGTGGTGATGATGTAGCTGAAAGAATTTTAAGTCTCACCCAAAAGTATAATGAAGGCTTAACAAAAGACGAGGAACAGAAGCAGTTTAATCTTCGACTGGTTGAAAACCACCGTACAAATGTTCCCGCTCTACTGAAGAAAGCGTTTTTGTTACTTGAGAATACAAATACTGACATTTTGTTCTGAACAGTTTGACAACAACTAACAAACAAAACAAACAAACAAACAAACAAAAAGGCAAAATGGAGCGACCTGTAAATATGGCTTAATTGTACTGAAATTTCGTTAGTTATTTATATTCATCAGGAGCAATAAAATAAGTCTTGTGGGCCCCGACAACTGTTAGTTTTGTTTTGTGGACCACCCTAATAGTGTCTATATACCGGCTGATTCAATAAGAACGTACCAGACCTATATCGCAGCTAATACTGCACATAGAGCCTTCAAACAAAAAATTGCATTACCAAATCGTATGTGTAGAATGCAATAAAAATAGTAGCGAGATCAGTGGCGTCTTGTGAATACCTCAAACGGGGGGCAACTTCAAACATTCGAAATCATTCGAAAGAACATTAAGTGTCATGCAACTTTTAGGGGACAAACTTTGTCATATTCTTTCTCATTTAGCCGGTAGAAACATTGCTGCAGACTTGTATCCTGCTACCCGTAGCAGGCCTTCATCTCACCTAATAATGCACATAGAGCCGTTAAACAAACAATTGAACTAGCAAATCGTATGTGAAGAATGAAATAAAACTAGTAGCGGCACCAGTGGCGTATCCTGAATACCTCCAACGGGGGTCATCTACAAAATTTGACATGGAAACAAGGGTTGGTTGTGCCTCCATTGAAACAAGCGCGCAATGGGAGAAACGTTGAAAGGAAACACTTCGGCATATTTCTTCCTCGTTGGTAGCAACACGGTCGCATTATTAGGTGACCAGATGGTGCGATGGTGTTTCCTCTCGACGTTTCTCCCATTGTCCGCTTGTCTCAATGGAGAACCTCTGTTTCCATGTCAAATCCCTTTGAAATCCTCATTGGTCCATGCACCTGCCAACTGCACCAGATTCAAACCCTTACGATAGTTTGAAGCCCACCTTAAAGGTAGCCGCACATTGAACAGAGAACAGGACAGTCAAGCTAAGGCGCAATACTGGTAGGAAACTGTGAACAATGGAACACAGACTTATACATCATGCTCAACCCAACACATACTAGTCAAAGACTTCGCATATTGGCCAGAAGACAGAACACCTAAGCCGAAGCGAAGTACACGTAGAACAATGGAACAAAGTGTCGTACAGAATACTCAATCAAATATGTGCTAGACAAAGACCTTGCATATTGATCAGAGGACAGGATACCTAAGCCGAGACAGTTTACAGGTAGTAAACTGTGAGCAATGGAACAAGACCACGCATATTGTCTAGAGAACAGGACACCTAAGCCAAGAGGAATTATGGATCGTATATTGATAAAGCAGAATAGGGCTCCAGCCAGCCAATTTTGCTCTTGCGATGCGTGATTTCCTTAATAGATAATTTCCAGGTCGCTGGATTTGGCATAGTTCCCGATTGAAATGGGCTCTATCAAACTTGGACTTTACAGCACTAGACAAGTCACTGTGGGGAGTAATCTAGTCACATATCTCTCATTGTCGGTACAAGACAGATGAATGTGAATATACTGAATACATAGTTCGTATTGTGAGTAAACAATAGTACATACTCAATAAACTAAAATTGCACTAACATTGTCTCTTTAACACTTAAACTTAGGAATACGGGAACTTCTCGGACACCCTGAAGGACTCGTGCTTACGCGGGATCGTGTTCACTTATTGAGCTCTAGTTCATTATGCCCAAGAGCTAGACTCGTTACTTTGGACACCTCTAGTGTATATAAACGCTTTTAAATTTGTAGCAAGTGTTCTGGTAATGACGGCAGAACACTTTATAACGATGCTGGTGATCTTTATCATTTTGCATTTTGATTACACCGGCAACAGAGTCGTAAACAACTTACTGTAATATTAATGTAGTTGATTCACGGTAATTTATGGCCTCACTTGGCATCGCAAAATCAATTTCTTTTTCCTCCTAAAATCTCTGGAAGTTCGGAAAAAAACCTTCTTTCTTTTTCTTTTCTTTTTTTCTTTTTTTGTACTTGAAAGTTGGTCGCGAGTCATTATTTACTTGGAGCTATGTTGACATGGAACGCGGCTAGCTTTCAAGTTTCTTCTTTGGAGCAGCTTTTCATTTGTGGTGCAGCGAATTTCATATTGCACATGAAGTACAAGAAGAGAAAACATTACTATTCTTGAGATATTGCCAAGATTGTGAATTACAGTTGTGGGACTGGATTAAGTTCTCATGATTATTAATGGTTAGTCTTTTTTATTTTTTTCGTATGAAAGCCAATAAAACACGACCAGAACTTGTAAGATGTTATTGATAATCAGAAATAAGATCTGAAACAAATTGGTGATAATTATTTTACTTTTATAAAAGTCTATATTTACCGTAATCTCAATGCATAAACTGCATAGTTTCTTTTTCACAATATAAGGTTCAAATATACTGAAGAATTAATATTAATGCGGCTAATACACGCAATCAAGAACATATATACGACTACTACTGGGGAACTAAACAGTAGAAGAGACTTGATATTTGAACGCATTAGGGTAGGCACAAATTGAGATGCGGCTCAACTCGCAATTGTTAAGGCGGCTGAACTCGCAATCGTTCAAAGGGATGGGCACGAGCGAGTTCGAGCGAATTTTCATTGAAACTCGATTCGACTCGAAACAGACATCTTTGAGCTCAACTCGAGAACTCGGCTCGAAGAATTTCCTCCAACTCGACTCGAAACTCGACTCGAATTTGACTCGAGTCGAGCCAAATATGTGTAGTTTCAAGCACTTTCTTCAAGTATCCTACGTAGACTATTACTTACTACTGCTACAACTTTCTTCTTCTTCTTCTTCTTATTCTTATTCTTATTCTTATTATTATTATTATTATTATTATTATTATTATTATTATTATTATTATTATTATTATTATTATTATTATTATTATTATTATAACACCACTGTGTATAAACATGAGAGATAGGCAGTTTGTATCTGAATATTAAAAACTAATTGACTGCTGGCCTCAGTAGTCGTGAAGTCTAGGATGAAAGGACATCGTTCACGAGATTCTGGGTTCAAGTTACGGAGGAGCAAGTATCCAGGCTCGAACCAAAACTTGTTAAAAGTTAGAGGACGCCGCCCGCCAAACATGTTGGAAACTGATCGTCCCAGGTTTAAGGTTCTCAATGGCTTTAGCGGCTTGGCTCACAGCTCATTCACTATCGAGCCGAGCCAACAGCTCACCTAACCAAGCCGGCTCGAGCTGATGGCTTACCCCAACCGAGCCGATGGCTCACCAGAGCCTAGTCGGTGCCTCATCTCAACCGAGCCGGCTCGAGCTGTTCACTCAGTGGAACCTAGCTGAGCCTGTTAACATCATTATCCGGATTAGGCTTCTGCTTGGGCTCAAAACTTCGATCGTGCAGGTCTCAGCCTTGGTGGTAAGAACTACAGTAGGGTGTATAGTTATACTTATGTTGGTGCTCAGACGTTTGAGGCAGTCTCGTTATAAAAATCCATTGTCGTCTTGTTAATCGAGACGAGACGAGATGCGAGCAGTGTCCCATCTCGTGAGCAACACTAAAAATATTCCATATTACTGCTTACATTTCTCATAGCTTTCGCTTCCCAGTTTAATCAGGCTATGATTTCAAAACGAGTTAAAACGAGCTAAACAGCGAGCAATTTATGAAACTCGATTCGACTCGAAACTCGACCTCAAAACAGTGACTCGGCTCGGAACTCAACTCGAGAAGAAAATTACGTTTGACTCGACCAGAATTAACTTCGAGTTTCGCTTCGTGTTTTAGCTCGACTCGTGCGCATCCCTACTCGTACAGTGCTCTCTTTTGTAACTTACAAGATTTGAATAGAGCAGCACAAATTGGGAACATGACACTAGGAGTCGCGTTTGCTCACAGCAGCGTAGTACTGTAGTTGAGGCACAATTTCTTGTGCTCCACATTGTAATGAAACCGTGAACTAAGAATTAAAAAATCATCATTTACTCAATGCTAAGCCAATTATAACAGAAATAAGGTGAATACTTAAATATTCAGATATTTGCCTGTCACTTTCAGAGACCTCCTAATATCATGTTACATGCAAAATAGACAGTTAAAGTTTTCTGTAATCATACTTTACCTTAGTGTATATTTCGCTTGGTTTTAACCAAACAATGGTCTCTCTTGCCGTATTTGTAATTTCGTATGGACCTTTCCATTTCGACGCTGGATACAGAATCCAGAATGCAAAATGCGGAATCCTTTCTTTTAGTTGCAAACTTGGTCATTTTATATGGAATATTGTCCTTGTTTGCCTTAATTATTTTTCTTTTTTTACTTTGTCAAAAGCCAATATAAAAATTTACAAAATCTTAGGAAAGTCCTAATTACATTTTCTGACAAAATATTGTTGTTATCTAATAATGTAAAAATAAGTATTTTTGAACTTTAATTTACCTTGTGGTTTGCTTTTGTCTTTTTGGTGATTTTATCCAAATGTTAATTACTAACTACATTTGTTAATTACATTGTTATTTGACTACAGGTGATTCTTGCAAGGATGTTATAAATAGTAGCCCAGTAAATCAAGGACCGCGAGCTGAAATAATTTAGAAAAAGCTGAAAATTTCAGGGTTTGTTTTTCATGTGATCTTAAATTAAATATCAAAAGTCCCCTAAATTCCCGTGTGCGCTTCATCCTCAAAATGGCGGCCAAAGATGGCGGCCGTCCGGAATGCGCATGTCTCCCGATTTTAGCTTGTAACTCTGAGACTATTTAAGATATTCCAATTCTGTAAAAACACTTTTGTTCTAGAAGCTCTAATCTATAACTTTTCTTAATACTTCTTTCTCGTAAAGTTTGACACAAAGCCACCATTTTCCATTAAAGTATAAAGTGATACATTTTGAAAGTCCTGTTCTTGGATTGGTTGTAGAAAATCTCCAAAACCGTTAGGAATTCGCAAACAATGCTCGGAATAGTTTAGATTGAACATTTAATTAGCTTTGTTTTAAAAAAAGAATCATCCAAATCGGAATACAAATATTCGAGAAATTCGACGTTTTTGAAAAATATAGGTGGACAGAGCTTCTTTCTTGTCACCCAATAGTCCATACTGTGTTCCTTTAAATCTTTTTTTTTTCTTTTTAGTAGCAGAAATAAAGTATATATATATTCAGTAGACTCACCCTTAACATCATTGGCGTAACAGCTGGTAGTAGTCTATATACTATTATATTCTAAACATACATAAATTTTAAGCTAATGTGGTTCATAGTGGTATGAAAGTAAACAGCAAACCCCTGCCTTCTTATCTCAAAGAATGAAGCAAACAAGAAAAGAAAAAGCAGATCATGTCTAAAAATAGAAACATCAACAATGCATTCGTATCGCGTCTACGTAGAAAGAAGCAATTCCTTCATTGGAAAAAAGTTACTCCCGAGGATCCACAATTATTAAATTTTTTTTTTGTTGAAAATGTTACTAGAAGTAAGAAAGGTGATTCAAATATGTTATCTCGGATGCATATCATGATCTGCCATTCAATTATTTCAATGTGTCGGCCTCGTACGTTTATATCACCAATCCATCTAGCAATTGGAGTTTACTGTTTGCGATACTATAGATTTCGTCAATATATAGATAGATATACTTGCATACGGTAGTTTTGGAATATCAGCCAGCTACGCTGAAGTAAGAAGATATGAATATTCTAGAATGTGTTCTATTATTCCAATCCAAACTGATCATTCTCAAAATTTGATTCAGTTTGTTTTTGATAATGCAGCGAGAACATTAGATGGTCACGGTACTTTCTACAGTATAGGTGGGATTAAAGTATGCACACCTAAAATAAATAGACAATATTTACGTATAGAACGTGCTGCACTGCTTTCAGCAGTTATGGTATCCGCTCTTGCTAGAAGGAATATTAAATTTTATAACAAACCAACAAACAATGAATTTTTAAATATTGAAATAAAGAGTTTGATACCGGCAAAAAATATGATAGTACAAAATCTCCGATATGCTAATTTTCACAGATGAAGTTTGACTTCTCATGCATCTCATAAAAGATTCACCTAAGCCAGGGTAGAATGGTTTCATGCACACTATCACTATGACCACCGGCAGTTTGAAATGAGCAGCATAACTGCAGTTCCTTTTCTCAACTGGAAATCATCAAATTTCTGTACAATTTACACTTCCTTTCTATTTACTTGTGACGAAAGCAAGAAGGCGGGATAGGATTCTTGTATCGTTACTTTTGAACAGCTTCTGTATTGGAAGGATGTGGAAATAAAATATCTGCTCAACGAGATAGTGATTTAGCTAAAATAGTTGTCAGACTGGGGGGATTTCACCTTCTAATGTCATACTTAGGTGTCGTTGGACATATTATCTGGTACTTTAATTGAAGAACTTTGGGGCGTGTTGTATGCGCAAAATACTGTGGTACACATGTTAAATGGAACTACATATGCAAGAGCACTGAAAGCACACGTTTTGACTTATGTAGCACTATCAACAGATTTGCAGTTTAGTTAGGGACCTTGAAGAGAGTAATATATGTTTCAGTATTATTGAGTTGATCATAGGTACAAAAACCGTAAACAACTTAAAGGATAATCCAGACATAAAATACTTATGACCTATCTAGCCGAGTCAAAGCTGAACTGTGGCTTCAAAATTTGGAACAAGTGAGATGAATAATACTTTATATTCGAGCGGAGCGTCCTGGAGACTGGGACTTTCATAATTATACGGTGAAATGCATGATTGCAAACTTTTACGCAGCAGGACATTTGAACTATGCGAAATCTACACAGTTTTATCTGCAACAGATGGAAGAATTGGGAAATAAACTGAAACCAGCAGAACTTGAAATATACTTTGTTGTGGAATGAAAGATTGGTTTTGGAGTGGAAGTGCAACAGATATGGTAATTGAACAGAGTTTGATTAGGGCAATGAAAGCTTCCGGAGGCTTGAGCTATGGGCGGGATATTGGCAGGCTCGGTCTTATCTTTTCCAATTACAATGGAAGTGAGTGAAGCCTTAGAAAGTTTCTGTGAAAAATGGTCGTCAGTGTCTGAACAGCATGTAGAAACTAGACCTTTCGGTCAGGATACAGATGATCAAGACATCAGAAAACTTTCTGATTGGCTTAGTCTTCACAACCTGCTTGAACAGTCCTATCAAAAAGACCTTCTAGTCAACATTGCAACCGGCTTAGTAACTGGTAAGAAAGTTAACTGTGATAGGGCGAAAGAGGGTCAAAATCACTATCTCAAATGATAGGTAAAACCTTTGGTAGCGTAGTTCTAAAAAGAAAAGAGAAGGTTGTGTGTCTGCGACAAGCTACACAATTAATATTAGGAAGGAAGCTGTTAGCATCAACTCACTTTAGTTGTTCAACCGCATTGCTGCGGTATTGCAATCATATGAATAGATGCATGGTTTTTTAAAATATGAACTAGCACCTTATCCTCCCTCTTTGTTTGATGAAATTTCAATTAGAAAAACTAGAAAATCTGTACTTGTGGACATTGTAGGACCTATAGAACCCTGTATGAAAACTCTATCAGAATTGAGTTACGTTGTAGACGGTGGTTCCTTACTTCATGCGGTTGTTTGTCCGATATTAACACATATGCAAATACTTCTGAAAAATATGTACGATATATACAGAAACACATTTCATCGTGCAGAGCTGCAGTTTTTGATGGCTATGCAATAGGCAATAACACCAAAAATGTTGAACGACAGGGAAGAGCAATGTCAAAGATGTCTCTACAATCGCATTTGATGAAAATACGAAAGTAACTACTGAGCAAGCACCCTTTTTACTGAAATCTGAAAATAAAAGACGTTTGCTTGATTTCTTCAAAACCCACTTTAGCTCTTAAAGCATTACAGTGTACGAAGTTGAAGGAGATGCAGATGCTCTGATTGTCAGCGCAGCTATTAATCTAAGTAAATAAAACACTTTTGTTGCTGTAGTAGTAGGAACTGACTCTGACTTATTGGCCATCTTAATTGCTCGAACAATTCCAGACACTACAGTGTACTTTGTGAGGCCGAAAACAAACAAAATTGAACAGAAATGCTTCCACATTGGCAAAATCCAAAAGAAACTAGAGCCACTGAAGGACATCTTTCACAGGGTGTCTTCATGCTATCACAGGGTGTAACACATCATCTTCTTTTTTCAACAAAGGCTGCCATTAAAATTCTTCAGAAGTAGCAAGAACTATCTAAAGCGGTCACAATCTTCCACCAACCCAATTTAGATCCCCAAACAGTCATTAAAATAGGAGAAAAATTGGTTATGCGGTTGTATGGAGAACACAATCAAATTTCTTTAGACGAACTTCGATATAAGCCTACAACAGGATAATGACTAGAAAACTATCCTCAAAACTCAATTTGGCAAATTTCCCTCTTACAAGTGCTGCTGCCTCTCAACACAGTGTATGTGTATACCTTCAAGTACACCAATGATTGGGGAATGATTTGAACCCAACAAAATGGGGGTGGCAATTAATAGAAGGTAAATTGTTTCCAGTGGCAATTAATAGAAGGTAAATTGCTTCCAGTGGTAATTAATAGAAGGTAAATTGCTTCCAGTGCAATAAAATTAAAAGCTGTTCCTGACAATCTGCTGAACCTTGTATCTTGCCCATGTAAGATAAGAACGCAGAAAAACTGTGACAGCAAATGTGAATATAGAAAGGCAGGACTGACTTGTTCCAAACTCTCCCTTAATTGTCGGGGAAATATTTGTCCAAATATGTTAATTCCTGACGACCCTGAAGACCATGAAATTTTCATGTATTAAAGAAGGTAGGTGTAATACATATTTTTAAAACTTTTTACTCCCTTTTTGACTATTTACAATGAAGAATCTACTGTATAAGGGAGTTCAAATGAGATGTGAAAACGGATACTTAATTTTCAACAATGGTGGCTCGTTGGTATGTAATCAGTGAGGCACACTTCATAACTGTAAGTTGGGTTGTGTATCTACAAGTAGACTCAATGCAAATTGACCATTTGGTATCCTTATGAATATACAACCAAACTTAGTTGTTCCGTGTGCACCACCGGTTGCATAACAACGAGCCGCCACTGTGTTCAATGTACTTAAAATTATATTACTCTTAACAAAATTTACAGAATAGGACTTTTATTTTTCATAATAAAAGTGCTTTTTACAGAATTAAAATATAATAATCCCTTTTTTAACTGTTAGTTTTTTCTTTTGGGGGAGGGGACATGTCGGACAAGTGTCCTCTTTGGTCGCCATTTTGGTATGAAATTCACATAGGTTTTATGACAGTTTTGAAATTTCAGTTTGGAATCCAAAGCATGAATGCCATAAATCCAGCACAACTATGAATTTCCAAACTTCGAAACTGAACTAATAGCGATTAATTTTTATCCAACTACTTTTAATTAAAAACATCGAATTTCTCGACTAATTGTATTCCGATTTAGATGATTCTTTTTTTAAAACAAAGCTAATTAAATGTTCAATCTAAACTATTCCGAGCATTGTTTGCGAATTCCTAACGGTTTTGGAGATTTTCTACAACCAATCCAAGAACAGGACTTTCAAAATGTATCACTTTATACTTTAATGGAAAATGGTGGCTTTGTGTCAAACTTTACGAGAAAGAAGTATTAAGAAAAGTTATAGATTAGAGCTTCTAGAACAAAAGTGTTTTTACAGAATTGGAATATCTTAAATAGTCTCAGAGTTACAAGCTAAAATCGGGAGACATGCGCATTCCGGACGGCCGCCATCTTTGGCCGCCATTTTGAGGATGAAGCGCACACGGGAATTTAGGGGACTTTTGATATTTAATTTAAGATCACATGAAAAACAAACCCTGAAATTTTCAGCTTTTTCTAAATTATTTCAGCTCGACACCCTTTTTGGTCTTTTATTTACTGGGCTAGGAGTGGACAGAGAAGGGGTGAAAATCTGTAACGTATGGCTTCAAGATTTTATTGTAAGGGCAGATCTTCTATTTATAAGATCCTTGGATTCTTGACTATTTTGCTTCTTCTTCCAACGATTTCTTAATTACAGATACTGTCCTTGTGATTTTTTAAAAACAATAATGTTATGCACGTATCCATCAGTTAAGATATTACAAAAAACTTTGTTACATTTTCACCTACCAAACTGCCATTATAATTGCAATCATTGGTTTAATTTCACTCTTTTAATTTGATGTACGAATTCGCTGTTCCTTTTGTAATTTATATCACACAATTTTCGATATAGTACAATTTATTTTGATCTTTTCTTTAACATTTTTCTTTACTTATGGTACAACATGTTCACAACAGATCAACAGATTTTTTTTTTTTAAGTGTCTAGTTTTTCTTTTATTGGATCAAAAGATCCAATATATTTCAATCAAAAATTTTCTTGTTCGTTTTATATCCAAAGAACTACATATAGCATAGTCAAACCCAAACTATCACTTAACTCAGTATGATGTGCTTATTCTGTAGAAAATAAGCTTACTTTTTAAGCCTCTCGTTTGCTTTATAAGAATGCTGTTAGATGCGTTCAATAGCCTCAGAGCGTTCGCTCTGTCCATGTGTACACTATTTAAAACGTTCGGTTTCTTTTTGAACAGACTTTGTACATCATGTCTTCGGACAGTATTGTAGTTAAACAAAAATTTCAAGTTTTTAAGAGTTAATCATAATTTTGCGCTATATCTTATTCTCCATATCTCTGTGTACTGTCATCTTCCTACTATCATAATGAAAAGTTTAATACACATAAGTGCATACTTTAGTATAAGTTTTATCTTGATCGGTGGTGAGCACAGTGGTGTTGTGGTAGAGTGCTTACCTCTGGTACGTGGGGTACCTGGGTTAGAACCTCAGCCAAGTGAACTTATGGTAGACAACATCGTGTCAGTGGGTTTTCTGAGGGTTTCCTCCCACTTTGCCATTCTACCAATTCTTCCATCATCATTCACTTGCCTTAATTATAATCTCCCTTAGCTTAAAGGGTATAATGTGGTACGTTAAACTGAAATATTTCATTTCATTTTTCATCTTGATAGGTGGTATGGGTATCTTACAAAATGAAATGAAATGAAATCTTTCTGTTTTACGTACCATGATTATGCCATGTAGTCTAAAGGAGACGGTGATGATGAGAAATGAATTTAAAAAAAATAGTGGAATAAAGAAAGTGGGAGAAAACGAAGAACTCCGAAGAAACCCCCACACACGATGTTGGTCCACCACAAAATCCACTTGGTGTGAGCTCGAACGAGAGACCCTATGCACTACAGATTAACGCTATACCTCCGAGCCACCGCTGCCCGGGTATATTACAGCATGAAATTTTAGGTTAACTAAAAATTTTATATTTCCTGACTTTCTCGAAAACTGCACATGAGGATTTACATTTATTTTCCTCGTGTTATATTCAGCTCAATGAAATCTATAGATTATCTTTGGACACTTTTCCTCCTTTCAATGCTAATAATAATATACAGTGTTTACTATTACTGTATTTACTACTTCTGTAGGTTAACAGGCATATGTAGGGTGAGATTAATATTTTCTTTTATTATCTCTGATTTAAAATGTCTATATATTTGAAGAGACAGAAAGAGACGAGAAAAGCAGATTTTTTTCAGTGTTACAGCGACTGAAAATGAATGTCTGGCAGTTAACTACCTCCCAGATGAATGTATCACTGTCAAGAAGTGAAACCCTGAATGCACACGAAAGCAGTCAAAGAGTTAGAAAATGTACGCTTTTTGTGTTTTTATGCTCGTTGTCTGAATATATCGCGTTTAGTCTTACATTTAGGGAAGGTAAAAGTGGCCAAATACAAATATTCTTAACCTTCTTTATGTGTGGCTAGGTTTAACAACAGTCCAAGTAGAATGCCAGAAAAAAAAAAAAAACACTTAATTTACATAATGTATGTCTGTGAGTGTGTTTTGTTTAAAGCTGCTATTTGTGGATCCCTTAACAGCCTCCAATATGAAAGACCCAAGGACTCTATATTAATGCCATTGCATGTGAACAAAAACAAACATTCTTCTTTTGTTTACTCAATTATTGTTTGACGTCTTCATTTGCATGTGGTCATGTTTTACTTTTCGGAAACTTTCTTCTGTAAATAAACCAAACGGAAATCTCTAGATGTGAATCAAAACGAAAATTCAAAAATTCTGGTAAGCCGAGTTATAATATATGCAAAATATAAAACTTAACCCGTGTCCAATTTCAAAATACATTCATCGTTTTGTTTTCCTCCATGTAGAAAGTCAGAGAGGTAATTTACAATACTTTAGAGGTGAACTAAATATCATAGCAATGCATTTACCAAGATGGTGCATGATCTATCATGTTTGTAGCTAAGATTCGAAATTACCTCCAACTCAGAGCCTCAGGATGAGTTCACGCATTGCGTTTAAGCAATGTTGTCAAATTACTGGAAAAAAGAGCGGACAGGAGTTATGAACATCCCGGGAAGGCTGCAAACAAGTTGTTTTTTTTTCTTTTTTTTTTATGTAACAGATATGGAACTGAGATTGAAGCCCGATATTGAATTCTATAAAAAGGATTACCATCTTCCCTATGTATTTGTGTTTGCTTTATCTTTCACTAACATAATAGATTATCATTTAAAGAAAAAAACAGACACAACGAGATTGTATTTGTAGTGTTTAGGCATTTCTGAGTGCGATTGCCTTTTCTATCTTCTTCGTTGTTCATGTTAGGGTAGCATACTTAAAATCATGGCTTTTAAGATTTGTTCTTCCTGGAGTAAGGAGATGGCAAATGATGCTATTGCACGGGGTGCAGAGTTGGCGTGGGTCAATGAAAGCTTGACCCACGACCTACCATGACCCACCACCCACCGTGACCCACTCTGACCTACTCTGACTCACCAAAATCCATCGTCATCAACTCTGAACACGATCCACGGCCTCTTCTGTACTGACTAAAGAGTTTACACTTGTAATAAAACAAGACTGTGAAATTGTCACTAATCGGAGTTTGAATTTCTAGTCAATCGCTCAAGCAACACTCTGTTACAATAACGGTGGATCTGACCTTTACGATATAAAGTGGTAAAGTGTTTGTCAGTGAGGAAATTGAAACAGTTCGAGGTGGGGGGAAATTAGTGTGTGTCTAAAATATACTTGTACTAAGAGAGTATTCTTGCAAGTGTTAATTTCTGAACGCATTCCACAAGAAACTTCTATTCGCAGGAAAATACCCCTGTACAATATGGAAAAGGTTATGGTTTCTCAGTTCACAGTATTTTTCTCACAAAAGACTTGAAAAATCAATTGTTCATAGGGTATAAAGGTGCTCAGGTACCCTATGTGAGAGCATTTCCATAAAGTATGCTTATAATTGTAATTTGTGTAATCACTAAAACACCACGTTAAATTTAAGTTACAAATATGCATAATTACAATTATTATGAATATTTATTCAAAGTAGTTTCCCTAAAGCAAAGAAGAGGCTTACTAAAAATTAGGTACAAAGTTGAATAACACAAATAAGCCATTAGTAATACAAGTATACATTTTCCGTAACTCGTAATTTTCCACCTTAAACCAAATCTGAAAAAGGATTTATTTCCTGTTGGTGACTTTTTGGCGGTAAATCATCCACAGCGGAATGATGTCCGTCCTTCAGCCAAGAAATAACTAGCTGGGCTACTTTGAGCTTGTCTAGCGGTGGACCATTAACATTGATTAGCAACAAGTTAGACAATGTTTGAGCAGTTAGTCTATTTCTAATATCAGTCATCTGTAAATTCATAAGGGGAAATCCCCGTTCGCACTCTGTAGTGGAAATTGATAATACTTCTCCCCGATTTCTGCAACTTCTCATCGACAATCTACTTGTTAGACTTAAGTCTGATAACGATTTTCCTTGGTCAGGTTTGAAATACTCAGCAAGAAGTATCTCTCTATAATCATACACCATCTTTTCCATATCGACCATGTCAGTTGGCAATGTCGACCCATGTAGAACAAAAACTTCATCAACCCACCTTTGATAGGGAATCTTGTGAACAAATTATCAATTAAAGCCTGATAAACTGATGATTTCTTATTTGTTTGTAAATTTAAGTTTTGTAATTACACATGAAGGTTTGATACCATTACCAAGTTCCCTCCTCCGTCTAGAAAGTGAAAGGGAACGAGGTTCCTGGAAAGTGTTCAGAGATGAATGGGAATTTCCCTCCTTCTTCAACTTCAATTATCGCACTGCTGTTTGCCATGAGCCAAATTACGATGAATTTCAATTAAATTATCATAGTATAATTATTTCCGTGTTGAATTATCAATACTTTTCAGTGGAAAAAAGGATGAAATTTCAAAGTTCCAAATCAAAGTAAGTAGACCAACGTAAAGGGGAATAATGTGTAAAATTTTCCATACAATTATGCGTACAATCCAAACTTCAAATTTCCGTGTAATTAAGCTTACAGTACAAATTTTATGTCTATTTTTCTCACAACTTTATGGGGTGATTGTCCTGTGCTGTAAGCGCTCCATATAATAAACATAAGCTTCAGCAATTATTATAGCAGAAAGCAATGGATATATGAAGCCAAGCACTGTATTTTTTCTGATTTTTTTCCCTTAAATAACATCGATCGTTTTCGATCATTTTTAGAAACCAACTTACTACCAATTTTCCATATATAGAAGGTGCACTCCCCTACCCCCAAACACATAAAGGGAAATATTAAAAAATGCTAGGACACATCCTGTTTATTTTCAATAAATAGTTAATACACTGAATTTCAGCTCTTTAAGTTTAAGGGCTTGCAAGATACTTGTTTTTTTTTTTCTCAAAAATTCGGATCCTCACTACCTCCTTAGGATATTATGCATTATAATAAAAGCAATATAACTTCCCAGTTTGGATTAAGGCCGAACTATATACCAAAAGTAATTTCATTTGACTTTGCAATTTCACCGTGATGATCAGGCACACATTATTACATTCAATTTTTTATATAATAATTAATATATTACAGTGATTCAAAAATGTATTTTTCCCAGTAGTCAGCTCTAAAAACTCACAGGTCTCGAAAGCCAAGTTGTAGTGTAAGTCCTATTACTATTATTACTATTAAAAATATCAATATCCAAAAGTGCCTGAAGTTCTTTTTTCACTTGGTTACATATACTCACCTCAAGTAAGTAGACAGAAGCAAGTGGAAAAGAAAGGGAAATGAAGGTCTTGAAAGTAAAACGGAGACAAATTTACCAGTCTTCAGAAGATACTGTCTACAGTGCAGTGAGCAGAGAGGGTCGGTAGATCATACTGAGTCGGTGGGTCGCAGTGGGTCACGGTGGGTGGTGGGTCACAGTGGGTCATGGTGGGTGGTGGGTCACAGTGGGTCACATGCTGTTGACCCACGACCCACTGACCCACTCAGAAACTTGACCCACTCCATCTCTGACGGGGTGGAAAATTGCCTAGGGTCGCCCTGCGAACATAACCTAAGAAAATTCTTTATATCAAACTGAAACTTTTTAAAAATGTGTTTCTTCTGTCTTGTATAAGCGGAAAACAGGGGCGCCCGCAGAATTTTTTCCAAGGGAGATAAAAGATCGATTCCAAGAAGGGGGACAGAAGGCCGGCACACAAGCACAGTCGCGAATACACACACACACACACTTTCATGTACGCGTGCGCATAATACATCATACAAACACTATTATTTATGCACATATATATACTCATTAATTACAGTAAAAAAACTTGTATTATGTTATTTTACTTATTAAGTATAATAATATGTGAAAGGAGATTAGTATGTTTTGAAATGCATTTTCAGAAATTCATGACCCTTCGAAAATCCAGTGAAGATAACTGCGCTCTTGCCCCTTCTGTGGGCAGCCATGAGGGAAAATACGATTCAGATTTACCAAAAACGTAGCTACGTCGATAAAGACATGGCAACTACATTGATCCGCATTTCCAGTACCTTAAGGTGATTTTCCCCTCCCCTTTGACTCCCAAGAGTAACGACAAGTACTTAAAAAGAACTTTGGGTCTTTATGCGAAAGACTATCTTCAGTGAAAGAATGCTGAGGAGAAGAACGCCCATCGAAATAGGACAAGCTTCCCATCTTCCTGCACCTGTGTGAAAGCTGAAGGATGTGGAGAATCTGTTAGCGGCCCATTTTGGTTTGAAGTGAAAGAAACTGACAGATTTAGAAATTTCGTGACTCTAACAGCTACTGCACAACCATCCTACTGCTTTCTTGTATAACACACTTTTAAACTTTTAAAAAACGGCTTTTTAAAAGTAAAAAAAAAAAAAAAAAAAAAAAAAAAAACTGGTCGAACGGAATATGTGCAATCTACTATATCAGTGAAGGCGAATTAACGGTCCATAGGCCAAATTTAGCCACCGAATATGTTTGTTCTGCCCCTCGAAAATGTATGATTTGTTCCTTCTTTTATGTGTTTCTTCTGGCTCTCGAAAATGTATGGTTTGTTCATTTTTTAAAAGTCTATACATAACAGAAGAAGAGATCATTATAATATGTCATTACAATATGCCTAAATTGGGGCTTGATTTTTAATCATGGAAATATTTGTTTTAACCCTTTGGTTATCAACACTGGCGCAAATTCCCAGGAGGATGAGGAGGACATGTTTCCTCCAATCTTGGAGCTGGGGGTGACTGTCACCTCCAGTAATCCGATTTGAAATGTGTTTTTTGTTGAGGAATGGGATGCTTTATGTCCGACTGCCACAAAGAAAGGTGAGATGAAATTGATGTCCCTCCAGAATGTTTCAAATCTGACCGCCTCCCAATGTTGAAGACATCCCTGCTCCCCTGATCCTCCACAGCAATATATTTCAACTTCATAAATATTTTGAACATTACTTTAAAAAAAAAAAAAAAAAGATAATGGGAACGGTCTTACCTGTCTCCCCCCAATGTTGAAGACAGATTTGCGCCGCTGGTTATTACTACCATTCTGCCAGGTAAGGCCGTTGGTACAGGGCCTATTTTTAGAAAAGGTATCTTTACAGTGACACTTCCAAATGTTCAGGCACTAATGGGTATAGAATCGTGAATCAAGGAACAGAATGCGCAGGATGGAAGAAAGATTCAGAAATGGTATAACTTAGGCACATTTAGCGAATCACTGTCTCAGTGCGGATGAGAAAGTAGAAAATATCTTCCCTTAATATCGTTCTTATTTTGCTCTTGCCCGCAGTGTATTATAAATTGACTATCACCATAGTAAATTCCAGTTGAGAATGCTCCAAGAGCATTGCCAGAACGAATCTAAATAAATAATTATTTTTTAAAATTTCTACAGGCTTTATAGGTTTTAAATTGTATCATTATACTCATTAAACAATTCTTGTAATATATCAATTCATTTATAATTTCTTTGAGTACTAAACTTTTCCACATATTTTGTTTAAGAGTTATGTTAAAACGTTCTACGATATGTTGTTTTACGAACACACATGCTCAAAATTGAATAATTCGAAAAACATAATCTCTTTATGACTTACGGTTCCAGAGATAAGGCTTCTTAAATCTCTCGAAATCCGAACTTTTTTGGCTGATATGTGGGAAACGGTGGCCAGTTGGTTGCTATTTAGCACCAAACATATTTACCATCCTCTTAGGTATTGATAATACCAATATTATCTCTCTATGATTTACTGTTCCCGAGATATGGCTCCTTACTCTCAAAATCGGAAATTTTTGGCCAATATATCGGGAACGGTAAGAATGACGCGAAAATTTCTATCACTATTTTCAAATCGTTTTTGTTGCTTTATCGAATGGAGGGCTCCAAATTGAAAACTCTCCAAATAAACACACACACACACACACACACACACACACACACACACACACACAGAGAGAGAGAGAGAGAGAGAGAGAGTTCAGTAACGAACTTTTAATGTTATGTTAATTCCACAAAATAGCTCTGCGTTACCCTAGTTTGTTAAATTTTGACACATGTTTGGAGCTTCTTCAAGTCCGTCGTAGTTTGGAGTAAATTATTAAAGTGGTAGTGGTTTAATCAATTGCCTAACGTGATCTTTATGGATAGTAATACACCGCGAATAAGCAATAAGAACATTGAGAACAGATGCAGCACTTTTATTAATGTAAATATTATCATAAAATCATATGCTCATAATACTATTTATCTGAAAGATTATAGAAAATAAAGTACATTGTTTGCTACTTGATAAAAATGTCAAATATACCGCTTTACTTATAGCTACAAATTCAAACTAATACAAATTTTCAACCGTAGTTACTTAGATATTTACGAGATACGATATTTAGTTAGTTACGTATGAAAACTACACAAGACAATGTGTACCATAAGCAAGTTTCTTACCCCATCTACGCTCACTATGATCATATTTTTTAAAATTCTTTTTCTTTGATGAAGGTAAATATTCTCGCAAGGAAGCTATCTTTCAGCTAGCATTTGAAGATGTACAAGGTGGTTGTACAGTCAGTATTTCAAAAAGTAAACAACATATCCCTTTCAGCTCTTGAGTAGAAATTCTTAGATTATTTTCATGAAACCTGTTTTTCTATAGTACATTAAACATGTATAGAACATTTTTATTAAAACAATGCGTGGGTCCATCGTAAGTTATGAGAAAGTGGACCCGCACGATTGTACGGATTCGGGCGGAAAGAGATATCACAGTTTTATTTCCATTGAATAGATTATTAGGGTGCATCATTTGGTTATTAAGTTACATTTCAACGTATGCACCGTATTTTCCAAACACTTCTGGACCTTTTTAGAAACAGAATCCACGGTTCTTCTTAGCATCTCAACTGGAACATTTGCAAGCACTTCACGGATATTTTGTTCAAGACTGTTAATATCCTTGGTTTTAACTGGTAGACTTGTTCCTTAGCCTAACCTCAAAGGAAGAAGTCGCATGGAGTCAGATCAAGGCTACATGCAGACCATTCCATCGGTCCTAGGCCATCAATCCATTTGCCAGGGAAATTGTCACCAATCTTAGCTCTATTTCCTACGCTGTATACACCAGCCATTTTGCGGTTTTCACTGGATGAACTTCTGAAATCATAAATGGTAAGCCTCCCATTAGTAAACAGTATTACACACCAGCTAGAGCTGGTAATAGTTTCTAGGATATACTTAATTTTAAAAAAATAGGTATTTAATTTACAACCACCCTGTAGCTTGCCTATAAGTTATAATGCCCTGCGTTTTATGATGGCATTACATTAGTTAAATAGCGTTATTGTTTATGTAATTTATGTTTAATTTATGTAATTTATTCTTCGTAATTTCTTGTTAATTATTATCAATTCTGTGTTAACAACTTTGTTGTTGGTTTTGTGTTCATAGCCTACTATAATGTTTAATAATTCAATATTAATTTGAGGCATTGATAAACAGAACCTAATTTTGTACTTTAAAGAAACTGGAAGACATTGGGGAGACATTTTGTTTTACAAACTTAACGAGAATAAGAAAATAACCAGATATAGATTACTGATAAAAAAATTGAACGAAATAAATAAAAAAAGAATAAGTGTGTTTCATATTGTGAAAACTACAGTAGACTCTCAAATTATAGAGACTCAATTTTAAAACCGGAAGTGATATATCTATTGGTTCTGGTTGCAGTAATTTCTCACTACATATTACCGATTTGCTCTACACACTAGAACTGAAACGGAAGAAGTAGGAACAGTGCTGAACTCATGTTGAAAAACCGTTTCTCATTATCTATTTAGATTTTTTTCTCTTCGGTAATCAGTGTTGAAACCGGAAATGATATACCTCCACCACTTCCGGTTCGAATAGAGGAACAAAGGTCGACATAAAACTTATTTTCGGCACGCTGAATCCACATCTAAAATTCTTTTCTCGCTATCTCTCATTGGTTTTGCTCTATGGACGTGGATATTGAAACTGAAAATGGTAGTAGGTCTCTACCACTTCCGATTTTAGTAGAGGAACAAGATGGAATCGAAACCTATCCTTGGGACGCTGAATCAATTTCAAAAAACAGTTTCTTGCCATCTATTACATATTTTATTCTATGGAGATCAACGTTGAATTAAAAAAAAATATTGATTTCTACCCACTTCCAGTTTGAATAGAGGACTAAGAAAGGAAATATAATATAAACAGAAAGAAAATATAAAATATAAAGTATTAAATATAAAGAAACGTCATCCCGTAGTCATATCTTGTCGCATTCCAGCTCAGTTTTAAGCGGTGTTCCACACGGTTCGGTTTTGGGACCTGTCTTTTTCCTGCTATACGTTAATGATCTTCCTAACTACGTTCACTTAGTGGAGTCAACCTTACATACAAGCGTTCTCATTACAGCCGAAAATTACGACACACTGAAACAGGAAGTAAAAAAAACATAAACAATCAATTACCAAAATGGTTTACTCTACACAGTTCAAAAGTGAATACAGAAAAATCGGTGGCTTTGAACTTTTACATTTACGAAACAGACATACTTATGACATAAATGTATCAATTATAAATTCTGACTTGAAGTAACTTGAACATTTTTTTTTAGGTCTTCATATAAGTAACATCTTTACTTGCGACACCCACCTAATATCGTTAGCACAAAAACTCAATAACGTTTTCTATGCCTTGAACGTTACTAAAATATTTTGGATATAAATACCTGTAGAAGCATATATTTTAGTATCTTTCAATCTTTGTTAATGTACGGCATCATCTTCTGGGGAAATGATTCAAGAAGTAAATTAATCTTCCGTATTTTTTAAAAAAAAAAGTTGTCAAGGTATTAGCCAATGCGAGAGAAAACGAATTATCTAAAAAAAAAAAAACTTTTTATAAGATTACAAATATTACCACTGCCATGTCTTTATGTGTTACAGTTATTAATTTTCATGCACCAGAATCTTAATACATTCTTTGCCAATAAAGGAAACTTTCAGTCATAATACTAGATATAGAGAAAATCTCCACATTCAAAATCACGATACTGCATTGTTTCAAAATGCCCTCATATACTTAGATCCAACATTATATAACAACCTCCCTAAAGATATTTGTAACATTGAGTCAATGAATGTAGTTAAATCAGTTACAAAGAAGTATCTATTGGACAATTGTTTTCATGCGGCTTGTAGATTGTATAGTGTAATTTTGTCTCACATAACACCATAGCGTTATTATTATTATTATTGTTATTATTATTATTTAGTAGGAATAACTATTTCTTTCTTCGTTCGAGATTCGTGTATGACTTATGAATGGAAATAAAATAAAATGGAATGAAATACAACTTTTTGATATCTCTTTCCGTTTTTGCTCCGGTACGTGTCAACAGTCAGACAGGCGGACGGACACAGCCGTACTATAAGACTGTGTACATTTATACATAGCATAGTTTGGAAGTACAAAAGCGTATTTTAGAGATAGTCGAAATTTTATCGGAAGAAATATCCATTATCTGGAAGACGTTCAGGTGTCCCACGTGCGCGGGAAGGGCATTGATTCCCTTTTGACTGACTTCCAGTGGTTAGTTCTTAACGTGTTGATGACGTCAAACCCAGCAAGGCATCTGCAGGAATACTTCACATATGGCCAGCTTTATCTTAAGGCGTTCCGTCAGTTCTGACACGTGCTTCTACAACATCATTAACCAAAAATATTACAGAAGCAGATAGGGAACAAATCAGAGCGGATCTTTTCTTCTTAGAAAAATTACGAAGGCTTCGATGAAAACGGAAAGAGTGGAGGGATGGACCCAGAGAACTTAATATGGTTTCATAACACGATCTCATAAAATCCACAATTGATGCTATGTGATTAATCTTTCCTTTTATACTACATATATGTAACAAACATAACATCGTATCTCTCATGTTATAGTAAATTTAGAGCTTCAGACCAGTACAGGACACGGAAAAGAAGTTTAGAAGCTATACCAATGTAATTTATTTAGCAGTTAATGATAATCGTTTCTGGCTGCCTAGTGGCGAATTTAGGCATCTTGTACCCTAACCAATTTATAACAAGAGAACTCTCACGCCACTACATTTAGCCCGTGATCGGCTGTCGAATAATGAAATATTCCCACTATATTGACAGTTTTGCTTTAGCCACAAATTGTTTTACAGTATCCTGACTTTTATTATATAAATGTATCTTTATAGGTTTAGACAGTTCGTTGACTCTTTTATTTATTAACTGCAATTAATTCATCCAAACAAAATAAAACCTAAAATGTTACAAAAATAATTTTAAAAAGAGTTGATCCAAACGTTGATTCTTTCTTTCACCGTTGTGGACCTTTTAGGTCCTGCATCTCTAGTCAGCTTGCCTTCTTTGCATAGCGAGAAATCCTACGCTGTAGCTAACTCAGTGGTAAGGTGCTCACTTCCTGTACGAGAAATCCCTAGTTTGATCCTAGGTTAACTAAGTTTCTATGGACAACATCGTGAACGTGGCTTTTCTCAGCGTTCTCCCTTCCCTCGCACATTCTCATCTACTTACTTTCATTTTAGCTTTTTTTTATCCACTTCCATTAATTTAAATCATTTACTCTCATTAATCATCCGTGCTTTTTAACCTACAGGGCATAAACATAGAAAGGTAAATTAACTAAAGATTACATTTAAGTTTGTATCAGTTCTTAGCATGTAGTATGGAATAAAACCAAACCTTACTACATCAGTTTTTAGCTTATAGTATGGAATGATAACAAACCATACTACATCAGTTTTTAGCTTATAGTATGGAATGAGAACAAACCATACTATATAAGTTTTTAGCTGATAGCATGGAATGAGAACAAACCATACTACATCAGTTTTTAGCTTATAGTATGGAATGAGAACAAACCATACTATATAAGTTTTTAGCTGATAGCATGGAATGATAACAAACCATACTACATCAGTTTTTAGCTTATAGTATGGAATGAGAACAAACCATACTATAAAAGTTTTTAGCTGATAGCATGGAATGAGAACAAACCATACTACATCAGTTTTTAGTTTATAGTATGGAATGATAACAAACCAAATTACATAAGTTTTTAGCTGATAGCATGGAATGAGAAGAAACCATACTACATAAGTTTTTAGCTTATAGCATGGAATGATAACAAACCATACTACATCAGTTTTTAGCTTATAGTATGGAATGAGAACAAACTATACTATAAAAGTTTTTAGCTGATAGCATGGAATGATAACAAACCATACTACATCAGTTTTTAGCTTATAGTATGGAATGAGAACAAACCATACTATATAAGCTTTTAGCTGATAGCATGGAATGAGAACAAACCATACTACATCAGTTTTTAGCTTATAGTATGGAATGAGAACAAACCATACTATATAAGTTTTTAGCTGATAGCATGGAATGAGAAAAAACCATACTACATCAGTTTTATCTTATAGCATGGAATGATAACAAACCATACTACATCAGTTTTTAGCTTATAGTATGGAATGAGAACAAACCATACTATATAAGTTTTTAGCTGATAGCATGGAATGATAACAAACCATACTACATCAGTTTTTAGCTTATAGTATGGAATGAGAACAAACCATACTATAAAAGTTTTTAGCTGATAGCATGGAATGATAACAAACCATACTACATCAGTTTTTACCTAATAGTATGGAATGATAACAAGCCATACTACATCAGTTTTAAGCATATAGTATGCAATGATATCAAACCATACTATATAAGTTTTTAGCATATAGCATGGAATGAGAAGAAACCATACTACATCAGTTTTTAGCTTATAGCATGGAATGATAACAAACCATACTACATCAGTTTTTAGCTTATAGTATGGAATGAGAACAAACCATACTATAAAAGTTTTTAGCTGATAGCATGGAATGATAACAAACCATACTACATCAGTTTTTAGCTTATAGTATGGAATGAGAACAAACCATACTATATAAGTTTTTAGCTGATAGCATGGAATGAGAACAAACCATACTACATCAGTTTTTAGCTTATAGTATGGAATGAGAACAAACCATACTATATAAGTTTTTAGCTGATAGCATGGAATGATAACAAACCATACTACATCAGTTTTATCTTATAGCATGGAATGATAACAAACCATACTACATCAGTTTTTAGCTTATAGTATGGAATGAGAACAAACCATACTATATAAGTTTTTAGCTGATAGCATGGAATGATAACAAACCATACTACATCAGTTTTTAGCTTATAGTATGGAATGAGAACAAACCATACTATAAAAGTTTTTAGCTGATAGCATGGAATGATAACAAACCATACTACATCAGTTTTTACCTAATAGTATGGAATGATAACAAGCCATACTACATCAGTTTTTAGCATATAGTATGCAATGATATCAAACCATACTATATAAGTTTTTAGCATATAGCATGGAATGAGAACAAACCATACTACATCAGTTTTTAGCTTATAGCATGGAATGATAACAAACCATACTACATCAGTTTTTAGCTTATAGTATGGAATGAGAACAAACCATACTATAAAAGTTTTTAGCTGATAGCATGGAATGATAACAAACCATACTACATCAGTTTTTAGCTTATAGTATGGAATGAGAACAAACCATACTATATAAGTTTTTAGCTGATAGCATGGAATGAGAACAAACCATACTACATCAGTTTTTAGCTTATAGTATGGAATGAGAACAAACCATACTATATAAGTTTTTAGCTGATAGCATGGAATGATAACAAACCATACTACATCAGTTTTATCTTATAGCATGGAATGATAACAAACCATACTACATCAGTTTTTAGCTTATAGTATGGAATGAGAACAAACCATACTATATAAGTTTTCAGCTGATAGCATGGAATGATAACAAACCATACTACATCAGTTTTTAGCTTATAGTATGGAATGAGAACAAACCATACTATAAAAGTTTTTAGCTGATAGCATGGAATGATAACAAACCATACTACATCAGTTTTTACCTAATAGTATGGAATGATAACAAGCCATACTACATCAGTTTTTAGCATATAGTATGCAATGATATCAAACCATACTATATAAGTTTTTAGCATATAGCATGGAATGAGAACAAACCATACTACATCAGTTTTTAGCTTATAGCATGGAATGATAACAAACCATACTACATCAGTTTTTAGCTTATAGTATGGAATGAGAACAAACCATACTATAAAAGTTTTTAGCTGATAGCATGGAATGACAACAAACCATACTACATCAGTTTTTAGTTTATAGTATGGAATGATAACAAATCATACTATATAGGTTTTTAGCTTATAGTATGGAATGAGAACAAACCATACTATATAAGTTTTTAGCTGATAGCATGGAATGAGAACAAACCATACTACATCAGTTTTTAGTTTATAGTATGGAATGAGAACAAACCATACTATATAAGTTTTTAGCTGATAGCATGGAATGATAACAAACCATACATCAGTTTTTAGCTTATATTATGGAATGATACCAAACCATATTACATAAGTTTTTAGCTTATAGCATGGAATGATAACAAATCATACTACATCAGTTTTTAGCTTATAGCATGGGATGATACCAAACCATATTACATAAGTTTTTAGCTTATAGCATGGAATGATAACAAATCATACTATATCAGTTTTTAGCTTATAGCATGGGATGATACCAAACCATATTACATAAGTTTTTAGCTTATAGCATGGAATGATAACAAATCATACTACATCAGTTTTTAGCTTATAGCATGGAATGAGAACAAACCATATTACATAAGTTTTTAGCTTATAGCATGGAATGATAACAAACCATCCTACATCAGTTTTTAGCTTATAGTATGGAATGAGAACAAACCATACTATAAAAGTTTTTAGCTGATAGCATAGAATGAGAACAAACCATACTACATCAGTTTTTAGTTTATAGTATGGAATGATAACAAATCATACTATATAGGTTTTTAGCTTATAGTATGGAATGAGAACAAACCATACTATATAAGTTTTTAGCTGATAGCATGGAATGAGAACAAACCATACTACATCAGTTTTTAGTTTATAGTATGGAATGAGAACAAACCATACTATATAAGTTTTTAGCTGATAGCATGGAATGATAACAAACCATACATCAGTTTTTAGCTTATATTATGGAATGATACCAAACCATATTACATAAGTTTTTAGCTTATAGCATGGAATGATAACAAATCATACTACATCAGTTTTTAGCTTATAGCATGGGATGATACCAAACCATATTACATAAGTTTTTAGCTTATAGCATGGAATGATAACAAATCATACTATATCAGTTTTTAGCTTATAGCATGGGATGATACCAAACCATATTACATAAGTTTTTAGCTTATAGCATGGAATGATAACAAATCATACTACATCAGTTTTTAGCTTATAGCATGGAATGAGAACAAACCATATTACATAAGTTTTTAGCTTATAGCATGGAATGATAACAAACCATCCTACATCAGTTTTTAGCTTATAGTATGGAATGAGAACAAACCATACTATAAAAGTTTTTAGCTGATAGCATGGAATGAGAACTAACCATACTACATCAGTTTTTAGTTTATAGTATGGAATGATAACAAACCATATTACATAAGTTTTTAGCTGATAGCATGGAATGAGAAGAAACCATACTACATCAGTTTTTAGCTTATAGCATGGAATGATAACAAACCATACTACATCAGTTTTTAGCTTATAGTATGGAATGAGAACAAACCATACTATAAAAGTTTTTAGCTGATAGCATGGAATGAGAACAAACCATACTACATCAGTTTTTAGCTTATAGCATGGAATGATAACAAACCATACTACATCAGTTTTTAGCTTATAGCATGGAATGATAACAAACCATACTACATCAGTTTTTAGCTTATAGCATGGAATGATAACAAACCATACTACATCAGTTTTTAGCTTATAGTATGGAATGAGAACAAACCATACTATAAAAGTTTTTAGCTGATAGCATGGAATGAGAACAAACCATACTACATCAGTTTTTAGTTTATAGTATGGAATGAGAACAAACCATACTATATAAGTTTTTAGCTGATAGCATGGAATGATAACAAACCATACTACATCAGTTTTTAGCATATAGCATGGAATGATAACAAACCATACTACATCAGTTTTTACCTAATAGTATGGAATGATAACAAGCCATACTACATCAGTTTTTAGCATATAGTATGCAATGATATCAAACCATACTATATAAGTTTTTAGCATATAGCATGGAATGAGAAGAAACCATACTACATCAGTTTTTAGCTTATAGCATGGAATGATAACAAACCATACTACATCAGTTTTTAGCTTATAGTATGGAATGAGAACAAACCATACTATAAAAGTTTTTAGCTGATAGCATGGAATGAGAACAAACCATACTACATCAGTTTTTAGTTTATAGTATGGAATGATAACAAATCATACTATATAGGTTTTTAGCTTATAGCATAGAATGAGAACAAACCATACTACATCAGTTTTTAGCTTATATTATGGAATGATACCAAACCATATTACATAAGTTTTTAGCATATAGCATGGAATGAGAAGAAACCATACTACATCAGTTTTTAGCTTATATTATGGAATGATACTAAACCATATTACATAAGTTTTTAGCTTATAGCATGGAATGATAACAAATCATACTACATCAGTTTTTAGCTTATAGCATGGGATGATTCCAAACCATATTACATCAGTTTTTAGCTTATAGCATGGAATGATAACAAACCATACTACATCAGTTTTTAGCTTATAGTATGGAATGAGAACAAACCATACTATAAAAGTTTTTAGCTGATAGCATGGAATGAGAACAAACCATACTACATCAGTTTTTAGTTTATAGTATGGAATGATCACAAACCATACTATAGAGGTTTTTAGCTTATAGCATAGAATGATACCAAACCATATTACATCAGTTTTTAGCTTATAGCATGGGATGATACCAAACCATATTACATCAGTTTTTAGCTTATAGCATGGAATGATACCAAACCATACTACATCAGTTTTTAGCTTATGGTATGTAATAATACCAAAGCATACTACATTAGCTTTTACCTTATAGCATGGAATGATACCAAACCATACTACATAAGTTTTATATTGCTATTTGATATTCCATGGCCCCTTTTCATTTTTTTCAAAAAAACGTCCTCGATGCAAATATGACGAATTTCAACATGGTGCTCATGAACTGGTAGTACCCTCAATCAGAGCGGATCTTTTCTTCTTAGAAAAATTACGAAGGCTTCGATGAAAACGGAAAGAGTGGAGGGATGGACCCAGAGAACTTAATATGGTTTCATAACACGATCTCATAAAATCCACAATTGATGCTATGTGATTAATCTTTCCTTTTATACTACATATATGTAACATAACATCGTATCTCTCATGTTATAGTAAATTTAGAGTTTCAGACCAGTGGAGGATACGGAAAAGAAGTTTAGAAGCTATACCAACGTAATTTATTTAGCAGTTAATGATAATCGTTTCTGGCTGCCTAGTGGCGGATTTAGGCATCTTGTACCCTAACCAATTTATAACAAGAGAACTCTCACGCCACTACATTTAGCCCGTGATAGGCTGTCGAATAATGAAATATTCCCAGTATATATTGACAGTTTTCCTTTAGCCACAAATTGTTTTACAGTATCCTGACTTTTATTATATAAATGTATCTTTATAGGTTTAGACAGTTCGTTGACTCTTTTATTTATTAACTGCAATTAATTCATCCAAACAAAATAAAACCTAAAATGTTACAAAAATAATTTTAAAAAGAGTTGATCCAAACGTTGATTCTTTCTTTCACCGTTGTGGACCTTTTAGGTCCTGCATCTCTAGTCAGCTTGCCTTCTTTGCATAGCGAGAAATCCTACGCTGTAGCTAACTCAGTGGTAAGGTGCTCACTTCCTGTACGAGAAATCCCTAGTTTGATCCTAGGTTAACTAAGTTTCTATGGACAACATCGTGAACGTGGCTTTTCTCAGCGTTCTCCCTTCCCTCGCACATTCTCATCTACTTACTTTCATTTTAGCTTTTTTTTTATCCACTTCCATTAATTTAAATCATTTACTCTCATTAATCATCCGTGCTTTTTAACCTACAGGGCATAAACATAGAAAGGTAAATTAACTAAAGATTACATTTAAGTTTGTATCAGTTCTTAGCATGTAGTATGGAATAAAACCAAACCTTACTACATCAGTTTTTAGCTTATAGTATGGAATGATAACAAACCATACTACATCAGTTTTTAGCTTATAGTATGGAATGAGAACAAACCATACTATATAAGTTTTTAGCTGATAGCATGGAATGAGAACAAACCATACTACATCAGTTTTTAGCTTATAGTATGGAATGAGAACAAACCATACTATATAAGTTTTTAGCTGATAGCATGGAATGATAACAAACCATACTACATCAGTTTTTAGCTTATAGTATGGAATGAGAACAAACCATACTATAAAAGTTTTTAGCTGATAGCATGGAATGAGAACAAACCATACTACATCAGTTTTTAGTTTATAGTATGGAATGATAACAAACCAAATTACATAAGTTTTTAGCTGATAGCATGGAATGAGAAGAAACCATACTACATAAGTTTTTAGCTTATAGCATGGAATGATAACAAACCATACTACATCAGTTTTTAGCTTATAGTATGGAATGAGAACAAACCATACTATAAAAGTTTTTAGCTGAAAGCATGGAATGATAACAAACCATACTACATCAGTTTCTAGCTTATAATATGGAATGAGAACAAATCATACTATATAACTTTTTAGCTGATAGCATGGAATGAGAACAAACCATACTACATCAGTTTTCTCTTATAGCATGGAATGATAACAAACCATACTACATCAGTTTTTAGCTTATAGTATGGAATGATAACAAACCATACTATAAAAGTTTTTAGCTGATAGCATGGAATGAGAACAAACCATACTACATCAGTTTTTAGCTTATAGTATGGAATGAGAACAAACCATACTATATAAGTTTTTAGCTGATAGCATGGAATGATAACAAACCATACTACATCAGTTTTTAGCTTATAGTATGGAATGAGAACAAACCATACTATAAAAGTTTTTAGCTGATAGCATGGAATGATAACAAACCATACTACATCAGTTTTTAGCTTATAGTATGGAATGAGAACAAACCATACTATATAAGTTTTTAGCTGATAGCATGGAATGAGAACAAACCATACTACATCAGTTTTTAGCTTATAGTATGGAATGATAACAAACCATACTACATCAGTTTTTAGCTTATAGTATGGAATGAGAACAAACCATACTATATAAGTTTTTAGCTGATAGCATGGAATGAGAACAAACCATACTACATCAGTTTTTAGCTTATAGTATGGAATGAGAACAAACCATACTATATAAGTTTTTAGCTGATAGCATGGAATGAGAACAAACCATACTACATCAGTTTTATCTTATAGCATGGAATGATAACAAACCATACTACATCAGTTTTTAGCTTATAGTATGGAATGAGAACAAACCATACTATATAAGTTTTTAGCTGATAGCATGGAATGATAACAAACCATACTACATCAGTTTTTAGCTTATAGTATGGAATGAGAACAAACCATACTATAAAAGTTTTTAGCTGATAGCATGGAATGATAACAAACCATACTACATCAGTTTTTAGCATATAGTATGGAATGAGAACAAACCATACTATATAAGTTTTTAGCTGATAGCATAGAATGAGAACAAACCATACTACATCAGTTTTTAGTTTATAGTATGGAATGATAACAAATCATACTATATAGGTTTTTAGCTTATAGTATGGAATGAGAACAAACCATACTATATAAGTTTTTAGCTGATAGCATGGAATGAGAACAAACCATACTACATCAGTTTTTAGTTTATAGTATGGAATGAGAACAAACCATACTATATAAGTTTTTAGCTGATAGCATGGAATGATAACAAACCATACATCAGTTTTTAGCTTATATTATGGAATGATACCAAACCATATTACATAAGTTTTTAGCTTATAGCATGGAATGATAACAAATCATACTACATCAGTTTTTAGCTTATAGCATGGGATGATACCAAACCATATTACATAAGTTTTTAGCTTATAGCATGGAATGATAACAAATCATACTATATCAGTTTTTAGCTTATAGCATGGGATGATACCAAACCATATTACATAAGTTTTTAGCTTATAGCATGGAATGATAACAAATCATACTACATCAGTTTTTAGCTTATAGCATGGAATGAGAACAAACCATATTACATAAGTTTTTAGCTTATAGCATGGAATGATAACAAACCATCCTACATCAGTTTTTAGCTTATAGTATGGAATGAGAACAAACCATACTATAAAAGTTTTTAGCTGATAGCATGGAATGAGAACTAACCATACTACATCAGTTTTTAGTTTATAGTATGGAATGATAACAAACCATATTACATAAGTTTTTAGCTGATAGCATGGAATGAGAAGAAACCATACTACATCAGTTTTTAGCTTATAGCATGGAATGATAACAAACCATACTACATCAGTTTTTAGCTTATAGTATGGAATGAGAACAAACCATACTATAAAAGTTTTTAGCTGATAGCATGGAATGAGAACAAACCATACTACATCAGTTTTTAGCTTATAGCATGGAATGATAACAAACCATACTACATCAGTTTTTAGCTTATAGCATGGAATGATAACAAACCATACTACATCAGTTTTTAGCTTATAGCATGGAATGATAACAAACCATACTACATCAGTTTTTAGCTTATAGTATGGAATGAGAACAAACCATACTATAAAAGTTTTTAGCTGATAGCATGGAATGAGAACAAACCATACTACATCAGTTTTTAGTTTATAGTATGGAATGAGAACAAACCATACTATATAAGTTTTTAGCTGATAGCATGGAATGATAACAAACCATACTACATCAGTTTTTAGCATATAGCATGGAATGATAACAAACCATACTACATCAGTTTTTACCTAATAGTATGGAATGATAACAAGCCATACTACATCAGTTTTTAGCATATAGTATGCAATGATATCAAACCATACTATATAAGTTTTTAGCATATAGCATGGAATGAGAAGAAACCATACTACATCAGTTTTTAGCTTATAGCATGGAATGATAACAAACCATACTACATCAGTTTTTAGCTTATAGTATGGAATGAGAACAAACCATACTATAAAAGTTTTTAGCTGATAGCATGGAATGAGAACAAACCATACTACATCAGTTTTTAGTTTATAGTATGGAATGATAACAAATCATACTATATAGGTTTTTAGCTTATAGCATAGAATGAGAACAAACCATACTACATCAGTTTTTAGCTTATATTATGGAATGATACCAAACCATATTACATAAGTTTTTAGCATATAGCATGGAATGAGAAGAAACCATACTACATCAGTTTTTAGCTTATATTATGGAATGATACTAAACCATATTACATAAGTTTTTAGCTTATAGCATGGAATGATAACAAATCATACTACATCAGTTTTTAGCTTATAGCATGGGATGATTCCAAACCATATTACATCAGTTTTTAGCTTATAGCATGGAATGATAACAAACCATACTACATCAGTTTTTAGCTTATAGTATGGAATGAGAACAAACCATACTATAAAAGTTTTTAGCTGATAGCATGGAATGAGAACAAACCATACTACATCAGTTTTTAGTTTATAGTATGGAATGATCACAAACCATACTATATAGGTTTTTAGCTTATAGCATAGAATGATACCAAACCATATTACATCAGTTTTTAGCTTATAGCATGGGATGATACCAAACCATATTACATCAGTTTTTAGCTTATAGCATGGAATGATACCAAACCATACTACATCAGTTTTTAGCTTATGGTATGTAATAATACCAAAGCATACTACATTAGCTTTTACCTTATAGCATGGAATGATACCAAACCATACTACATCAGTTTTATATTGCTATTTGATATTCCATGGCCCCTTTTCATTTTTTTCAAAAAAACGTCCTCGATGCAAATATGACGAATTTCAACATGGTGCTCATGAACTGGTAGTACCCTCAATCAGAGCGGATCTTTTCTTCTTAGAAAAATTACGAAGGCTTCGATGAAAACGGAAAGAGTGGAGGGATGGACCCAGAGAACTTAATATGGTTTCATAACACGATCTCATAAAATCCACAATTGATGCTATGTGATTAATCTTTCCTTTTATACTACATATATGTAACATAACATCGTATCTCTCATGTTATAGTAAATTTAGAGCTTCAGACCAGTGGAGGATACGGAAAAGAAGTTTAGAAGCTATACCAACGTAATTTATTTAGCAGTTAATGATAATCGTTTCTGGCTGCCTAGTGGCGGATTTAGGCATCTTGTACCCTAACCAATTTATAACAAGAGAACTCTCACGCCACTACATTTAGCCCGTGATAGGCTGTCGAATAATGAAATATTCCCAGTATATATTGACAGTTTTCCTTTAGCCACAAATTGTTTACAGTATCCTGACTTTTATTATATAAATGTATCTTTATAGGTTTAGACAGTTCGTTGACTCTTTTATTTATTAACTGCAATTAATTCATCCAAACAAAATAAAACCTAAAGTGTTACAAAAATAATTTTAAAAAGAGTTGATCCAAACGTTGATTCTTTCTTTCACCGTTGTGGACCTTTTAGGTCCTGCATCTCTAGTCAGCTTGCCTTCTTTGCATAGCGAGAAATCCTACGCTGTAGCTAACTCAGTGGTAAGGTGCTCACTTCCTGTACGAGAAATCCCTAGTTTGATCCTAGGTTAACTAAGTTTCTATGGACAACATCGTGAACGTGGCTTTTCTCAGCGTTCTCCCTTCCCTCGCACATTCTCATCTACTTACTTTCATTTTAGCTTTTTTTTATCCACTTCCATTAATTTAAATCATTTACTCTCATTAATCATCCGTGCTTTTTAACCTACAGGGCATAAACATAGAAAGGTAAATTAACTAAAGATTACATTTAAGTTTGTATCAGTTCTTAGCATGTAGTATGGAATAAAACCAAACCTTACTACATCACTTTTTAGCTTATAGTATGGAATGATAACAAACCATACTACATCAGTTTTTAGCTTATAGTATGGAATGAGAACAAACCATACTATATAAGTTTTTAGCTGATAGCATGGAATGAGAACAAACCATACTACATCAGTTTTTAGCTTATAGTATGGAATGAGAACAAACCATACTATATAAGTTTTTAGCTGATAGCATGGAATGATAACAAACCATACTACATCAGTTTTTAGCTTATAGTATGGAATGAGAACAAACCATACTATAAAAGTTTTTAGCTGATAGCATGGAATGATAACAAACCATACTACATCAGTTTTTAGTTTATAGTATGGAATGATAACAAACCAAATTACATAAGTTTTTAGCTGATAGCATGGAATGAGAAGAAACCATACTACATAAGTTTTTAGCTTATAGCATGGAATGATAACAAACCATACTACATCAGTTTTTAGCTTATAGTATGGAATGAGAACAAACCATACTATAAAAGTTTTTAGCTGAAAGCATGGAATGATAACAAACCATACTACATCAGTTTTTAGCTTATAATATGGAATGAGAACAAACCATACTATATAACTTTTTAGCTGATAGCATGGAATGAGAACAAACCATACTACATCAGTTTTATCTTATAGCATGGAATGATAACAAACCATACTACATCAGTTTTTAGCTTATAGTATGGAATGAGAACAAACCATACTATAAAAGTTTTTAGCTGATAGCATGGAATGAGAACAAACCATACTACATCAGTTTTTAGCTTATAGTATGGAATGAGAACAAACCATACTATATAAGTTTTTAGCTGATAGCATGGAATGATAACAAACCATACTACATCAGTTTTTAGCTTATAGTATGGAATGAGAACAAACCATACTATAAAAGTTTTTAGCTGATAGCATGGAATGATAACAAACCATACTACATCAGTTTTTAGCTTATAGTATGGAATGAGAACAAACCATACTATATAAGTTTTTAGCTGATAGCATGGAATGAGAACAAACCATACTACATCAGTTTTTAGCTTATAGTATGGAATGATAACAAACCATACTACATCAGTTTTTAGCTTATAGTATGGAATGAGAACAAACCATACTATATAAGTTTTTAGCTGATAGCATGGAATGAGAACAAACCATACTACATCAGTTTTTAGCTTATAGTATGGAATGAGAACAAACCATACTATATAAGTTTTTAGCTGATAGCATGGAATGAGAACAAACCATACTACATCAGTTTTATCTTATAGCATGGAATGATAACAAACCATACTACATCAGTTTTTAGCTTATAGTATGGAATGAGAACAAACCATACTATATAAGTTTTTAGCTGATAGCATGGAATGATAACAAACCATACTACATCAGTTTTTAGCTTATAGTATGGAATGAGAACAAACCATACTATAAAAGTTTTTAGCTGATAGCATGGAATGATAACAAACCATACTACATCAGTTTTTAGCATATAGTATGGAATGAGAACAAACCATACTATATAAGTTTTTAGCTGATAGCATGGAATGAGAACAAACCATACTACATCAGTTTTTAGCATATAGCATGGAATGATAACAAACCATACTACATCAGTTTTTAGCTTATAGTATGGAATGAGAACAAACCATACTATATAAGTTTTTAGCTGATAGCATGGAATGAGAACAAACCATACTACATCAGTTTTTAGCATATAGCATGGAATGATAACAAACCATACTACATCAGTTTTTAGCTTATAGTATGGAATGAGAACAAACCATACTATAAAAGTTTTTAGCTGATAGCATGGAATGATAACAAACCATACTACATCAGTTTTTAGCTTATAGTATGGAATGAGAACAAACCATACTATAAAAGTTTTTAGCTGATAGCATGGAATGATAACAAACCATACTACATCAGTTTTTAGCTTATAGTATGGAATGAGAACAAACCATACTATAAAGTTTTTAGCATATAGCATGGAATGAGAAGAAACCATACTACATCCGTTTTTAGCATATAGCATGGAATGATAACAAACCATACTACATCAGTTTTTAGTTTATAGTATGGAATGAGAACAAACCATACTATAAAATTTTTTGGCTGATAGCATGGAATGATAACAAACCATACTACATCAGTTTTAGCTTATAGTATGGAATGAGAACAAACCATACTATATAAGCTTTTAGCTGATAGCATGGAATGAGAAAAAACCATACTACATCAGTTTTT